>NC_086445.1:743969173-744295174 GCF_028390025.1 Pseudophryne corroboree
GGCTGGCAAAATAATCACAATATATAGCCCCAGAGGCTATATATGTGATAATTACCCCTGCCAGAATCCATAAAAAAGCGGGAGAAAAGTCCGTGAAAAAGGGGCGGAGCTATCTCCCTCGGCACACTGGCGCCATTTTCTCTTCACAGTGTAGCTGGAAGACAGCTCCCCAGGCTCTCCCCTGTAGTTTTCAGGCTCAAAGGGTTAAAAAGAGAGGGGGGCACTAAATTTAGTAGAGATGAGCGGGTTCGGTTCCTCGGAATCCGAACCCCCCCGAACTTCAGCCTTTTTACACGGGTCCGAGGCAGACTCGGATCTTCCCGCCTTGCTCGGCTAACCCGAGCGCGCCCGAACGTCATCATCCCGCTGTCGGATTCTCGCGAGGCTCGAATTCTATCGCGAGACTCGGATTCTATATAAGGAGCCGCGCGTCGCCGCCATTTTCACACGTGCATTGAGATTGATAGGGAGAGGACGTGGCTGGCGTCCTCTCCGTTTATAGTTACTGTTAGCAGTTAGTTGATCTGATTGCTGCTTAGCTTATTGTGGGGAGGATTGGGGAGAGCTGTTAGGAGGAGTACAGTCAGTGCAGAGTTTTGCTAGTTTTTTTAAATCCGTTCTCTGCCTGAAAAAAACGCTCCATACCATATCTGTGCTCAGCCTCAGTGTGCTGCATGATATATCTATGTATATCTGACTGTGCTGAGTGCTCACTGCTCACACAGCTGAATTGTGGGGGAGACTGGGGTGCAGTTATAGCAGGAGTACAGTGCACACTTTTGCTGCCAGTGTGACTGACCAGTGACCACCAGTATATTGTCTGCCTGAAAAAGTTAAACACTCCTGTGGTGTTTTTTTTTTAAATTCTATAAACGCATTCTGCTGACAGTGTCCAGCAGGTCCGTCATTCATTATATTATATAAATATTTACCTGCAGTAGTGTTATATTTTTTTTGTTCATCTCTATCATCTTTATCATCTCTATATTAGCAGACGCAGTACGGTAGTCCACGGCTGTGGCTACCTCTGTGTCGTCAGTGCTCATCCATAATTGTATACCTACCTGTGGTGGGTTTTTTTTTTTCTATCTTCTTCATACTAGTAGTTTAGGAGTCTGCTGACAGTGTCCAGCAGGTCCGTCATTATATTATATATACCTGCAGTAGTGATATATATATATTTTTTATATCATTATCATCTCTATACTAGCAGACGCAGTACGGTAGTCCACGGCTGTAGCTACCTCTGTGTCGTCAGTGCTCGTCCATAATTGTATACCTACCTGTGGTGGGGTTTTTTTTTCTATCTTCTTCATACTAGTAGTTTAGGAGTCTGCTGACAGTGTCCAGCAGGTCCGTCATTATATTATATATACCTGCAGTAGTGATATATATATATTTTTTATATCATTATCATCTCTATACTAGCAGACACAGTACGGTAGTCCATGGCTGTAGCTACCTCTGTGTCGTCAGTCACTCGTCATCCATAAGTATACTAGTATCCATCCATCTCCATTGTTTACCTGAGGTGCCTTTTAGTTGTGCCTATTAAAATATGGAGAACAAAAATGTTGAGGTTCCAAAAATAGGGAAAGATCAAGATCCACTTCCACCTCGTGCTGAAGCTGCTGCCACTAGTCATGGCCGAGACGATGAAATTCCATCAACGTTGTCTGCCAAGGCCGATGCCCAATGTCATAGTACAGAGCATGTAAAATCCAAAACACAAAATATCAGTAAAAAAAGGACTCAAAAATCTAAAATAAAATCGTCGGAGGAGAAGCGTAAACTTGCCAATATGCCATTTACCACACGGAGTGGCAAGGAACGGCTGAGGCCCTGGCCTATGTTCATGGCTAGTGGTTCAGCTTCACATGAGGATGGAAGCACTCAGCCTCTCGCTAGAAAAATGAAAAGACTTAAGCTGGCAAAAGCACAGCAAAGAACTGTGCGTTCTTCGAAATCACAAATCCACAAGGAGAGTCCAATTGTGTCGGTTGCGATGCCTGACCTTCCCAACACTGGACGTGAAGAGCATGCGCCTTCCACCATTTGCACGCCCCCTGCAAGTGCTGGAAGGAGCACCCGCAGTCCAGTTCCTGATAGTCAGATTGAAGATGTCAGTGTTGAAGTACACCAGGATGAGGAGGATATGGGTGTTGCTGGCGCTGGGGAGGAAATTGACAAGGAGGATTCTGATGGTGAGGTGGTTTGTTTAAGTCAGGCACCTGGGGAGACACCTGTTGTCCGTGGGAGGAATATGGCCATTGACATGCCTGGTGAAAATACCAAAAAAATCAGCTCTTCGGTGTGGAAGTATTTCAACAGAAATGCGGACAACAGGTGTCAAGCCGTGTGTTGCCTTTGTCAAGCTGTAATAAGTAGGGGTAAGGACGTTAACCACCTCGGAACATCCTCCCTTATACGTCACCTGCAGCGCATTCATCATAAGTCAGTGACAAGTTCAAAAACTTTGGGCGACAGCGGAAGCAGTCCACTGACCAGTAAATCCCTTCCTCTTGTAACCAAGCTCACGCAAACCACCCCACCAACTCCCTCAGTGTCAATTTCCTCCTTCCCCAGGAATGCCAATAGTCCTGCAGGCCATGTCACTGGCAATTCTGACGAGTCCTCTCCTGCCTGGGATTCCTCCGATGCATCCTTGAGTGTAACGCCTACTGCTGCTGGCGCTGCTGTTGTTGCTGCTGGGAGTCGATGGTCATCCCAGAGGGGAAGTCGTAAGACCACTTTTACTACTTCCACCAAGCAATTGACTGTCCAACAGTCCTTTGCGAGGAAGATGAAATATCACAGCAGTCATCCTGCTGCAAAGCGGATAACTGAGGCCTTGGCATCCTGGGCGGTGAGAAACGTGGTTCCGGTATCCATCATTACTGCAGAGCCAACTATAGACTTGATTGAGGTACTGTGTCCCCGGTACCAAATACCATCTAGGTTCCATTTCTCTAGGCAGGCGATACCGAAAATGTACACAGACCTCAGAAAAAGACTCACCAGTGTCCTAAAAAATGCAGTTGTACCCAATGTCCACTTAACCATGGACATGTGGACAAGTGGAGCAGGGCAGACTCAGGACTATATGTCTGTGACAGCCCACTGGGTAGATGTATTGACTCCCGCCGCAAGAACAGCAGCGGCGGCACCAGTAGCAGCATCTCGCAAACGCCAACTCTTTCCTAGGCAGGCTACGCTTTGTATCACCGCTTTCCAGAATACGCACACAGCTAAAAACCTCTTACGGCAACTGAGGAAGATCGCAGAATGGCTTACCCCAATTGGACTCTCCTGTGGATTTGTGGCATCGGACAACGCCAGCAATATTGTGTGTGCATTAAATATGGGCAAATTCCAGCACGTCCCATGTTTTGCACATACCTTGAATTTGGTGGTGCAGAATTATTTAAAAAACGAGAGGGGCGTGCAAGAGATGCTGTCGGTGGCCAGAAGAATTGCGGGACACTTTCGGCGTACAGGCACCACGTACAGAAGACTGGAGCAACACCAAAAACGCCTGAACCTGCCCCGCCATCATCTGAAGCAAGAAGTGGTAACGAGGTGGAATTCAACCCTCTATATGCTTCAGAGGTTGGAGGAGCAGCAAAAGGCCATTCAAGCCTATACAACTGACCAGGATATAGGAGGTGGAATGCACCTGTCTGAAGCGCAGTGGAGAATGATTTCAACGTTGTGCAAGGTTCTGCAACCTTTTGAACTTGCCATACGTGAAGTCAGCTCAGACACTGCCAGCCTGAGTCAGGTCATTCCCCTCATCAGGCTTTTGCAGAAGAAGCTGGAGACATTGAAGGAGGAGCTAACACTGAGCGATTCCGCTAGGCATGTGGGACTTGTGGATGGAGCCCTTAATTCGCTTAACAAGGATTCACGGGTGGTCAATCTGTTGAAATCAGAGCACTACATTTTGGCCACCGTGCTCGATCCTAGATTTAAAACCTACGTTGTATCTCTTTCCGGCAGACACAAGTCTGCAGGGGTTCAAAGAACTGCTGGTGAGAAAATTGTCAAGTCAAGCGGAACGCGACCTGTCAACATCTCCTCCTTCACATTCTCCCGCAACTGGGGGTGCGAGGAAAAGGCTCAGAATTCCGAGCCCACCCGCTGGCGGTGATGCAGGGCAGTCTGGAGCGACTGCTGATGCTGACATCTGGTCCGGACTGAAGGACCTGACAACGATTACGGACATGTCGTCTACTGTCACTGCATATGATTCTCTCACCATTGAAAGAATGGTGGAGGATTATATGAGTGACCGCATCCAAGTAGGCACGTCAGACAGTCTGTACGTATACTGGCAGGAGAAAGAGGCAATTTGGAGGCCCTTGCACAAACTGGCTTTATTCTACCTAAGTTGCCCTCCCACAAGTGTGTACTCCGAAAGAGTGTTTAGTGCCGCCGCTCACCTTGTCAGCAATCGGCGTACGAGGTTACTTCCAGAAAATGTGGAGAAGATGATGTTCATTAAAATGAATTATAATCAATTCCTCCATGGAGACATTGACCAGCAGCAATTGCCTCCACAAAGTACACAGGGAGCTGTGATGGTGGATTCCAGTGTGGACGAATTGATAATCTGTGAGGAGGGGGATGTACACGGTGATGAATCGGAGGATGATGATGAGGTGGACATCTTGCCTCTGTAGAGCCAGTTTGTGCAAGGAGAGATTAATTGCTTCTTTTTTGGTGGGGGTCCAAACCAACCCGTCATTTCAGTCACAGTCGTGTGGCAGACCCTGTCACTGAAATGATGGGTTGGTTAAAGTGTGCATGTCCTGTTTATACAACATAAGGGTGGGTGGGAGGGCCCAAGGACAATTCCATCTTGCACCTCTTTTTTCTTTCATTTTTCTTTGCGTCATGTGCTGTTTGGGGAGTATTTTTTGGAAGGGCCATCCGGCCTGACACTGCAGTGCCACTCCTAGATGGGCCAGGTGTTTGTGTCGGCCACTAGGGTCGCTTAGCTTACTCACACAGCTACCTCATTGCGCCTCTTTTTTTCTTTGCGTCATGTGCTGTTTGGGGAGTGTTTTTTGGAAGGGCCATCCTGCGTGACACTGCAGTGCCACTCCTAGATGGGCCAGGTGTTTGTGTCGGCCACTTGGGTCGCTGAGCTTAGTCATCCAGCGACCTCGGTGCAAATTTTAGGACTAAAAATAATATTGTGAGGTGTGAGGTGTTCAGAATAGACTGAAAATGAGTGGAAATTATGGTTATTGAGGTTAATAATACTTTGGGATCAAAATGACCCCCAACTTCTATGATTTAAGCTGTTTTTTAGGGTTTTTTGAAAAAAATACCCGAATCCAAAACACACCCGAATCCGACAAAAAAAATTCGGTGAGGTTTTGCCAAAACGCGTTCGAACCCAAAACACGGCCACGGAACCGAACCCAAAACCAAAACCCGAAAAATTTCCGGTGCACATCTCTAAAATTTAGGCGCAATATTGTTTATACAAGCAGCTATTGGGGAAAATTCACTCAGTGATAGTGTTTATCCCTACATTATATAGCGCTCTGGTGTGTGCTGGCATACTCTCTCTCTGTCTCCCCAAAGGGCTGTGTGGGGTCCTGTCCTCAGTCAGAGCATTCCGTGTGTGTGTGCGGTGTGTCGGTACGGCTGTGTCGACATGTTTGATGAGGAGGCTTATGTGGAGGCGGAGCAGATGCTGATAAATGGGATGTCGCCCCCTGTGGGGCCGACACCAGAGTGGATGGATAGGTGGAAGGTATTAACCGACAGTGTCAACTCCTTACATAAAAGGCTGGATGACGTAACAGCTGTGGGACAGCCGGCTTCTCAGCCCGCGCCTGCCCAGGCGTCTCAAAGGCCATCAGGGGCTCAAAAAATGCCCGTTACCTCAGATGGCAGACACAGATGTCGACACGGAGTCTGACTCCAGTGTCGACGAGGTTGAGACATATACACAATCCACTAGGACCACCCGTTGCATGATCTCGGCAATAAAAATTGTGTTACACATTTCTGACATTAACCCAAGTACCACATAAAAGGGGTTTTATGTTTGGGGAGAAAAAGCAGCCGGTGTTTTGTTCCCCCATCAGATGAGTGAATGAAGTGTGTGAAGAAGCGTGGGTTCCCCCGATAAGAAACTGGTAATTTCAAAAAAATTACTGCTGGCGTACCCTTTCCCGCCAGAGGATAGGTCACGTTGGGAGATGTCCCCTAGGGTGGATAAGGCGCTCACACGTTTGTCATAAAAGGTGGCACTGCCGTCTTAGGATACGGCCACTTTGAAGGAGCCTGCTGATAAAAAGCAGGAGGCTATCCTGAAGTCTGTATATACACACTCAGGTATTATACTGAGACCTGCAATTGCCTCAGCATGAATAGTGCTGCTGCAGCAGGGTCTGATACCATGTCAGATAATATTAATACCCTAGACAGGGAGAATATGGTGCTAACATAGAGCATATTAAAGACGTAGTCTTATATATGAGGGATGCACAGAGGGATATTTGCCGGCTGGCGTCCAGAATTAATGCAAGGTCCATTCTGCCAGGAGGGTATTAGAGACCCGGCAGTGGACAGGTGATGTTGACTTTAAAAGGCACATGGAGATTATGCCTTATAAGGGTGAGGAATTGTTTGGGGATGGTCTCTGGGACCTCGTATCCACAGCAACAGCTGGGAAGAAAAATTTCTACCTCAGGTTTCCTCACACCCTAAGAAAGCACTGTATTATCGGGTACAGTCCTTTCGGCTTCAGAAAAGCATCCTCTGAGTCCACAGCATGACGCTAGGGCTCCACAGACAGGTGAGGTGGGGGCGCGTCTCGGGAACTTCAGGGACCAGTGGGCTTGCCCACAGGTGAATCACTGGGTTCTGCAAGTAGTATCACAGGGATACAAGCTGGAGTTCGAGGCGACTCCCCCTCGCCGTTACCTCACATCAGCCTTGCCTGCTGCCCTCAGATATAGGGAGTTAGTACTGGCGGCAATTCACAAGCTGTACTTCCAGCAGGTGAAATCAAGGTACCCCTCCTTCAACAAGGCCGGGGTTACTATTCCAAAAATGTTGTGGTACCGAAACCAGACGGTTCGGTGAGACCCATTCTAAAATTGAAATCCTTGAACACTTATATACGAAGGTTCAAGTTCAAAATGGAATCGCTCAGGGCGATTATTGCAAGCCTGGAGAATTTCAGGGTATCACTGGACATCAAGGATGCTTACCTGCATGTCCCTATTTACCCTCCTCACCAGGAGTACCTCAAAATTGTGGTACAGAATTGTCATTACCAATTCCAGACGTTGCCGTTGGTCTGTCCCCGGCACCGAGGGTATTTACCAAGGTAATGGCCGAAAGAATTATCCAGTACTTGGACAATCTCCTTATAAAGGCGAGGTCCAGGGAGCAGTTGTTTGTCAGAGTAGCACTATCTCGGGAAGTGCTACAACAGCACGGCTGGATTCTGAATATTTTAAAGTCGCAGCTGGTTCCTACGACGCATCTACTGTTCCTGGGGCTGGTTCTGGACACAGAACAGAAAAAAGTGTTTTTCCCGCAGGAGAAAGCCAAGGAGCTGTCATCTCTAGTCAGAGGCCTCCTGAAACCAAAACAGGTGTCGGTGCATCACTGCACGCGAGTCCTGGAAAAAATGGTAGCTTCCTACGAAGCAGTTCCATTCGGCAGGTTCCATGCAAGAACTTTTCAGTGGGACCTCTTGGACGGGATCGCATCTTCAGATGCATCGGCTGATAACCCTGTCTCCAAGGACCAGGGTGTCTCTGCTGTGGCGGCTGCAGAGTGCTCATCTTCTAGAGGGCCGCAGATTCGGCATACAGGACTGGGTCCTGGTGATCACGGATGCCAGCCTTCGAGGCTGGGGGGCAGTCACACAAGGAAAAAAAAATAAAAAATTTCCAAGGACTTTGGTCAAGTCAGGAGTCGTCCCTACACATAAATATTCTGGAACTGAGGGCCATTTACAATGCCCTAAAGTCAGGCAAGACCTCTGCTTCAAATCCAGCCGGTACTGATCCAATCAGACAACATTCACGGCAGTCGCCCATGTAAACCGACAGGGCGGCACAAGAAGCAGGATGGCGTGGCAGAAGCCACAAGGATTCTCCGATGGGCGGAAAATCACGTCTTAGCACTGTCAGCAGTGTTCATTCCGGGAGTGGACAACTGGGAAGCAGACTTCCTTAGCAGACACGACCTACACCCGGGAGAGTGGGGACTTCATCCAGAAGTCTTCAAACTGTTGGTAAACCATTGGGAAAGGCCACAGGTGGACATGATGGCGTCCCGCCTCAACAAAAAGCTAAAGAGATATTGCGCCAGGTCAAGGGACCCTCAGGCGATAGCTGTGGACGCTCTAGTGACACTGTGGGTGTACCAGTCGGTTTGTGTGTTCCCTCCTCTGCCTCTCATACCAAAGGTACTGAGAATAATAAGAAGGCGAGGAGTAAGAATGATACTCGTGGTTCCGGATTGGCCAAGAAGAGCTTGGTACCCAGAACTTCAAGAAATGATATCAGAGGACCCATGGCCTCTACCGCTCAGACAGGATCTGTTACAGCAGGGGCCCTGTCTGTTCCAAGACTTCCCGCGGCTGCGTTTGACGGCATGGCGGTTGAATTCCGGATCCTAAAGGAAAAGGGCATTCCGGAGGAAGTCATTCCTACGCTGATAAAAGCCAGGAAAGAAGTAACCGCTAACCATTATCACCGTATTTGGCGAAAATATGTTGCGTGGTGTGAGGCCAGGAAGGCCCCTACAGAGGAATTTCAGCTGGGTCGTTGTCGGGAGTGACTATGGGCCTAAAAATTGGGTTCCATTAAGGTCCAGATTTCGGCTCTGTCGATTTTCTTCCAGAAAGAACTGGCTTCACTGCCTGAAGTTCAGACATTTGTAAAGGGAGTGCTACATATTCAGCCCCTTTTGTGCCTCCTTTGGCACCTTGGGATCTCAACGTGGTGTTGAGTTTCCTGAAATCACATTGGTTTGAGCCACTTAAAACTGTGGATCTGAAATATCTCATGTGGAAAAAAGTGGTCATGTTATTGGCCTTGGCTTCGGCCAGGCGTGTGTCAGAATTGGCGGCTTTGTCATGTAAAAGCCCTTATCTGATTTTCCATATGGATAGGGCAGAATTGAGGACTCGTCCCCAGTTTCTCCCTAAGGTGGTATCAGCTTTTCACTTGAACCAACCTATTGTAGTGCCTGCGGCACTAGGGGCTTGGAAGATTCCAAGTTACTGGACGTAGTCAGGGCCTTGAAAATTTGTTTCCAGGACGGCTGGAGTCAGGAAAACTGACTCGCTTTTTATCCTGTAGGCACCCAACAAACTAGGTGCTCCTGCTTCTGAGCAGACTATTGCTCGCTGGATTTGTAGCACAATTCAGCTGGCGCATTCTGCGGCTGGATTGCCGCATCCTAAATCAGTAAAAGCCCATTCCACAAGGAAAGTGGGCTCATCTTGGGCGGCTGCCCGAGGGGTCTCGGCTTTACAACTTTGCCGAGCTGCAACTTGGTCAGGGGCAAACACGTTTGCTAAATTCTACAAATTTGATACCCTGGCTGAGGAGGACCTTGAGTTCTCTCATTCGGTGCTGCAGAGTCATCCGCACTCTCCCGCCCGTTTGGGAGCTTTGGTATAATCCCCATGGTCCTTACGGAGTTCCCAGCATCCACTAGGACGTCAGAGAAAATAAGATTTTACTCACCGGTAAATCTATTTCTCGTAGTCCGTAGTGGATGCTGGGCGCCCATCCCAAGTGCGGATTGTCTGCAATACTTGTATATAGTTATTGCCTAACTAAAGGGTTATTGTTGAGCCATCTGTTGAGAGGCTCAGTTATATTTCATACTGTTAACTGGGTATAGTATCACGAGTTATACGGTGTGATTGGTGTGGCTGGTATGAGTCTTACCCGGGATTCAAAATCCTTCCTTATTGTGTCAGCTCTTCCGGGCACAGTATCCTGAGGTCTGGAGGAGGGGCATAGAGGGAGGAGCCAGTGCACACCAGATAGTACCTAATCTTTCTTTTAGAGTGCCCAGTCTCCTGCGGAGCCCGTCTATTCCCCATGGTCCTTACGGAGTTCCCAGCATCCACTACGGACTACGAGAAATAGATTTACCGGTGAGTAAAATCTTATTATCTATCACAAAAATGCTGTTAGATTTTTATAAAAAAAATATTTTATTATACAAAGCAAACAGAATAAGAAAATGAACACTGATACAATATAGAAAACAGTAAATGTCTAGGTAGGAGTACAAGGAACAGAAATGGAGGAAGAGGATGAAAAGACAGAAAGAAGACAGAAAGCAAGAGAGAAAAAATAACAAACACTCAAGCCTTCGTACAATCAAATGGAGTGTCCGTTTAAAAAAAAAAAAAAGACTAACAATCAAAAGTGGAATTAACAATTACATAAAAGAGTCAGTGAGATGATTGAAACCTCTGATGCGCATTAACCAGAGAAGCGAAGTCAGGCATCATCTCTGTTGTCGCAATCCGAAGCACAGCTGCAAGGTGCTCATCATTCATGGAAGATCTGTGTTTTGACTTGTTAAATTTCATCACAGAAAATGCCTGCTCGCATATGTAGGTTGAACCAAATAGCACAAGCATCTTCCGCGCATGAGCCTTGTTCTTTGGAAAGTTTTGACCATTGAGAGAGGCATAAAACCGTGGAAGAGGTTCTGATTTGAATTGCTCTTAAAGCAAAGCATCACACTGCAGGTCAATAAGCTCAAGTTGAAGATCACAAGGAGCATTGTCGACATCAAATGTGAAAGGTGAGGAGACCAAAGATAAATCTTTTTCTATTGTTTTGAAATCATTGAATCTCCGTGAAAACTCCCCATGTAAATCGAGTACTGATGATGCATATTTTTCCAGATTTTCATCTGAAACAGCAACTTGATGCAAAGTGCAGAAATGAGTGAACTGCTTGTTCCTTAAATGACGGGAGAAAAGCAGCAATTTGGTCATAAATGACTTCACGCTGAAATGCAGATCATGAGCAAAAAGCCCCTTCCCTTGCAATCTTAGATTTAATTCATTCATGTGGCCCATAACATCAACAGCAAATGCGAAATCATATAGCCAATCCTTATTTTTCAGCTGGGGAAAATCGGGTTCTTTTCCTTTCATGTTTAGAAACACCCCAATCTGCTCTCTCAGCTCCCACACTCTTTTCAAAACATTACCCAAGCTAAGCCATCTCACATTGGTATGATACAGGATATCTGTGTGCTCAGCTTCAGTCTCCTCTAGCAGAGCTACAAATTGTCTGTGATTTAATCCTCTTGCGCGAATGTAGTTGACCACTTTTGTAACTGTGTCCACAACGTTGCTTAATTTTAAAACACTTTTACAAAGGACCTCTTGATGTATGATGCAATGTAGAAAGACAATTTTGAGTTCTGGATTCTTTTCACTGACTTGGTCTTGAATTCTTTTTAGCAATCCAATATTTTTTCCTGTTAGATTGGGGCTTCCGTCAGGTGTCACACCAGCCAATTTTTCCCACTCCACTCCAAGTTTGGGGACACACTGATTTACAGCCTCCAATAAATCCTTTCCAGTTGTTGTATCTTTCATGGACTGCATTGATGCCAGTTCTTCTGTAATATCAAAATTTTTATTGATACCTCGAATGAAAATCATCAACTGGGCTGTGTCTTTGACATCACAACTTTCATCCAGTGCTAACGCAAAATATGACATATTGTTGACTTTCTTTTTTAATTGCAGTTCCATATTCTCGGATATGTCCTCGATGCGCCTCACAACAGTTCGCTGTGACAAGCTAATATTTTCAAACATTTTTTTCTTGTCTGGGCACAATATTGCAGCAGAGTCAACCATACATTTCTTTATAAATTCTCCTTCAGTGAACGGCTTACTGTTCTTGGCGATTTTGTGTGCTATTAAATAGCTCACCTTTGTAATTCCATCCTGTGCAGATGACAATTTTGTGAAAAATGTTTGCTCTTTTTGGATTCGAGCAACCATCTCATTGGCTTTCTCCAATTTGTCTTCAGCAGATATTATACTTCAAAGCATGCTTTGTCTCGAAATGGCGATTTAAATTATATTCTTTGAATACTGCCACAGATTCCTTACAAACTAAGCACACTGCTTTTTCACCAACAAGGAAAAAAAAATATTTAGGAGTCCATTCTTTGTTGAGTTTTCTGCATTCACCGTCTATCTTTCTTTTCTTTGTGAAACTCATTTCTTAGTCTGTTGATTTTAAATCAAAATCAAAATTTAGGCAATAAATATAAACAAGACTCACACAGTGGTGCGCATTACTGACATCTGTATGATGTTTTTATGTTCTCCGATGTTTGTATGGCTTTCCTCCCACACCACAAAAATATACTGGGAGGTGTTGCGGAATTCATACTGTAAGCGTCAAAAGGGAGGGGACTGATATGAATGACAAATATTTGTAGGAGTAAGTCCTGGGCTGCGCAGAGACTGCACAAAGTAGATTTTTGCAGCTCTGCGTACACATACGATCGCACACTTGTACAGGCGAATTTACACTCCCCCTGGGGGCGGCGACTACCCGAACGCAGGACAGCAAAATTAGCAGCACAGTGATCAAGTCTGCATCAGCCCCTTAATCAGCAGTTGCAGCAAAATGCAAATGCAACCAACTTAAAATAAGACCCGTTATAGGGCCCAAGTCAGACACGATCACTGCTGTGCATTTTTGCACAGCAGACGATCGGGTTTGAACTGTGCATACACTGCAATGTGCAGGCACGTCAGTCTGCAGCGCCGGGATGGTGCGAACAAAGCGATCGCACAGGCGATCGCAAGCCGATTGACATGAAGAGGACGTTTGTGGATGGCAATTGACCGTTTTAGAGGAGTGTCCTGAAAAACGCTGGAGGCACCAGGAATTTCGAGGGAGGGTTTCTGACGTCAACTCCGGCCCCGATCATCGCAGCGGCTGAGTAAGTCCTGGGCTGCGCAGAGACTGCACAAATTTCTGTTTGTGTAGCTCTCTTGCACATGCGATCGCACCCCTGCACAGCGATTACCCCCTCCCCCTGTAGGCGGCGACTACCTGATCGCAGCAGTGCAAAAATCGCCTGCTAGCGATCAGGTCTGAATAAGGCCCATAGTTATGTATATAACTATAAAAACATAGTATCTATAAAAACACACACCACAATACAATATACATTACGTAGAATACATTTTTTTTTTTTTACAGGCACAATACATATGTCCAAAAAACACAGTAATCCAGTAATAAATAAAAAAAACCATGGGGCTGAAAACAAACAGCACCCTGTGTAATGCTGCAGCCTCTACCCCCCCTCTCCCCTGGACCCATATAGCAGTCTATCCTCCCCTCTCTCCTGAACCTATATGGCAGTCCCTACCCCCCTTTCCCCACCCTCCCCTAAACCTATATAGCAGTCCTTACCCTCCCCCCCCCCCCCCCTAAACCCATATAACCGTTTTTAACTCCCCTCCCCTGAACTTATATGGCAGCTATAGCTTTATCCAGGACAGGGGGTTTACCTATTTGTCAGTGGCAGACGATCCCCGCTGTCTGATGATCCACGCTGCTGCTGCTACCGCCGCTTCTCCTCACTGGCCGCCGCTTCTTCTCCCCGCTGGCCGCCACTTCTTCTCCCCACTGGCCTCCGCTTGTGCTCCCCACTGGCCGCTTCTGCTCCGAGTCCCCACTGCAGTGCCCGCCCAGCGCCGCCCTTCGTGCCGCCCAGCGCATAATAGAGGAAATCCCGGTCAGCTGACCCTGTGACGTGACCGGGATTTCCTCAGCGGCGCCGCGTCTGAGAGCAGTGTAATGACAAGCGGCCTGTCGGGCCTCTTGTCATTGCACTCTGGTGGGGCACAGCGGGCCAGGCAGGATCGGTCCGCGGGCCGCATCCGGCCCGCGGGCCGCATGTTGCCCACCCCTACTCTAGGACGTCTGAGAAATAATATTCGTTTCCAAAAAAAAAAAAACATTTCTTTGTCTAGGCCTGATTCAGAGATGGATGCAATGTTGATGATGGACGCAGTAGAGAGATTTTTGCCACTGCACATGTATCTAAGTCGCACTGCGCATGTGCCGCAATGATCTTATGATGGTGAGGATGTACAGTATGCACAAACTGATTGACAGGGACCATTTGTAGGTGAAAACGGGTGCGTTGTGACCGTATGTGGGTCATGTCCCAAACTGATTGACAGGGACCATTTGTAGGTGAAAACGGGTGCGTTGTGACCGTATGTGGGTCATGTCCCAGCCTGTAACTGTGATCCCATGGCTCTGGCATCTTTCTTTCCATGCCCATGCTGGGCGACTGTAGGGATACGTAGATTACACTGATCAACCCTCATTTATTGCTAATTAGATTACAGCGGGTTTGGGGTCACTTTGTGGTGCTGATTCCAAATATGACGTCGGTTTTGCTAGATTGGCTTTAATTTTATAGATACATAGACGAGAAGCAATAAAGACACAAATGGCAACGCGAACCGCTCAACTGACAGTGGTGAATCACTTATACAGAATGTGTCCTTATATGTTGTTGCCCATGCAAAATGTCACGGCATAGCATGTTAATATGGGAGCATGCATACGCACGTTCCCACTAGCCTAAATGGACAATGAGCGGGGGGAGCCGACACAGTGTATTTAGTGGGGGTAGTGGGAGTTTGAGCTCCTGCTGCCCATTAGTTTTGCAGAGGGAAAGTGGCGACGGGAGCAGGAGCATCAACAGCAAACAATGGTAGACCTGTGGCTGTGCTATGCCTCAAATCTACAGTACGCAGCCTCCCACAGCAACAATACAAATGAACACATCTGTATATGGAGATGGAATATTCTAGAATGATCGCAGAATGAACACCTAGAACAGTGGTTCCCAAACTCGGTCCTCAAGTACCCCCAACAGGTCATGTTTTCCAGGTCACCTAGCAGTTGAACAGGTGTATTTATTACTCACTGACACATTTTAAAAGACCCACAGGTGGAGCAAATTATTTCACTTGCAATCCTGTGGGGAGACCTGGAAAACATGAACTGTTGGGGGTACTTGAGGACCGAGTTTGGGAAACACTGACCTAGAATATTCAAGTCTCACCTTCTACAGTGTTCCGGCTCTCATATCTACTCATTATGGCTATGTTCCATATTATGGTATCCATTATCTCAAGAACTAGAGGCAATTCAAAAAAAGATATATAGTTTCAACAACCCCAGAATACCCTACATTCCTTCAGATATCCTTGGCAGCTACACAAAATTTATTTTTTGTTGGGCTGTGTTATTGACCAATGGGCCTGTTTCAAAGATGTACCGTATCGTATTTCTGCAGTGAAGCAGCTGTGCAATACCATGCAGCTAATATGCAAATGCAGCAGGAGGCATCTGGTGTAAATACAAGCCTCCTGCCTGCTTCCTTGATCTACTGCTGCACCTCAATACGGACCATCAGATCACTCTGAAGGGCCATCAGTCAGATTACTTAGATGGCCATCTCAGATCTGCAGCCGAGGTCAGTAAATCTGCATTACCAGGTGCAGACACTGACTTTGACATTCCCACAAAATGGAGGCAAAATGGCTCCGTTTTGTGGAATGAACCAGATCGCCACCCCTTTCCCGCCCCAAAATTCCCCAATACCGGTTCTGCACATGCGCAGAACAGATCCAGCACGTGCAGATTCTCCACAATCGGACTTGTACATTAACAATCAGGTTAGCGTACAAGTCCGAGTCAGGCGTAATGTGTGTCTGATGTTTCTGTCTTCAGATCTGAGTTGCTGTCAGTGGGTGTCTTAATACAAATCCTGGTGGCTGTGAATACTTTTGCACAACGCTGTGTACGGGATCACAGGTGTGGCGGCATTTGCGACCATGTCTGAATCAGGCCCTCTGCTAATTGGTATACCGTCTGCTACAGAAAGCTTGAGACCGGGCACTACGAAGTGCACAAATGCATACCTCCCAACATTGACAGGAGGGTAAGAGGGACACTTTGTCGCTGCAAACCCACACCCGCCCGAGAAAGGGGCGTGATTTCGTGGGAGTGCCGTGATCGCGAGCCACGCACCCATTTTTCGTCACTATGGGGGCATGGCCAGCGCCTATGAGCTGCTGGCATGCCCCCACTCCCCCTCTAATGAATAGCGAGTGCAGGACCCTCCCAACTGCCACCCCTCCCACCTCGGGACACTGTGGTCCACAGGTGGGACAGCGAGACAGTCCTAAAAAATGGGACTGTCCCGCGAAAATCGAGACAGTTGGGAGGTATGCATGTGTGTCCTGGGGAGCTGAGGCATCATGTAGCTGCTTGCCAAAGTTTTTTGTCAAATAATGAATAGAGGGGGTAATTCAGACCTGATCGTAGCAGCAAATTTGTTAGCAGTTGGGAAAAACCATGTGCACTGCAGGGGGGGGGGGGGGGGGGGGGGGCAGATATAACATTTGCAGAGAGAGTTAGATTTTGGTGGGTTATTTTGTTTCTGTGCAGAGTAAATACTGGCTGCTTTATTTTTACAGTGCAATTTAGATTTCAGTGTGAACACACCCCACCCAAATCTATCTCTCTTTGCACATGTTATATCTGCCCCCCCTGCAGTGCACATGGTTTTGCCCAACTGCTAACAAATTTGCTCCTACGATCAGGTCTGAATTACAACCATAGAAAACATGCTCTGTCTCTGTTATTTCATAAATAGACTCCTTAGCATTATTGTTTTTAAAGACATAGCATTATAATTACATACTGTTTCTGTCATCTCATGGGAATTCTGTTTAGTTCCTGTAACGAGAGAGACAATCATCATTTTTGTGGCAATAACACAATAGAAACACTTAGTTTAGGGGAACAGTCACTGTCAGTCAGCATGACGAATGTCGGGCTTTCTACCGGGTGGGATTCCGGCGTCGGTATAGTGACCGGCGGTTTAACAGCATCCCCTTAGTTTAATCTTATTTAATGCAGCGCTGCCAGTAATGTCACAAGTTTTGCCATGACATTGTCTCAGATGCAGTTGCAGGAAGACATTGCCTCCTAGCCACTAAAACTTCCTGATGCACACCACCAACAGTGAGTAGTGCGTACTCCATATTGTGGTAGTGCTGAGGTCAGTGACTGCACCTTCTGACACAGATTCACAGATTTACTGGGCGCTTAATTTCCATATTATACTTAAAGAATTAAGTAAAACGTGCACACAAAATAAAATTGGTGATAGAATGTGACTATCGATAATCCCCAGGATTCAACATTGTGCTTGGTTACTTGCTTGGTATCACTCAGGACATAAGATCTTAAGGGCCCCATACATTAGAACGATAATGCCCGATTTCAGCCAATTTCGGGCATTCGGGACAATATATCTGGTGAAATCGGGCATTTTAGAGGTGTTTCCGATCCGATCCACGTTCCCGTATGGGTCGGATCGGCTCCCCTAGATCGTTAGTGCTGCACTCGTGATATATCGGTTCCCGCAGGCATGGCTGGGATCGCATACGATATATCGCATGCAAAATGTACCAACTCATTTGGAATCGTATGGAACCACTCCAGGGAAGCTCCCAGGAGAGTTCAAGGGAAATCGCCTCCGACTTCAGCCTCTAGACATATCGTTATAGTGTATGGGGCCCTTACGCTTCTGTTATGTATGAACACATTTGTCTATGGCAGCAACATTATTGGAGACCATGTAATCTTTAGATGGCTGGGTTCTTTAGCACAAGCACCACTGTAGCCAGATGGCAAGCATCTTGAAAAGAAAAGCTGAAGTTTTAGAAGAATCTGTGATCTGTAAATTTTAATTATTCTGGTAATTAGTATTACTCTACTATTATCATTCTAACATCACTGGGCAAATACATCTAACAAATTCTTTGTTCTCGGACTGGCAAACGCCATGGTCAAAAGCTAGTGGTTAAATGGGGATACATATGATATCCCGGCAGACAGGATGATGGCTGTCACAATACTGAAAGAGGCATCCCATCTGCCGGAATCCTGTCAGCAAGTCCCCTCGCGGGCTCGCTGCACTCGCCACGCATCGGGCACGGTGGCTCACTTTGCTTGCCACAGGATCGGTTCCGACTAGGCTGGTGGCGTGGTGGGAATACTGGGCGGTTGTTGGGTTTTCTGGCTGTCTGTAAAATGCCAGCTGTCAGGATTCCAGTGTCAGTCTCCTGAACGCCAGGATCCCGACAGGCGGTATATTGACTGCAACCCGTTAAATGATATAATGCTGATATAATGCTGGATTTTTAGCTGAGTTATCTTCTGTTTTATGTTATTCAAATTTGATAGATGCAAATGACTAGTGCAGAGTTTCTCAAATACGGTCCTCAAGGCACCCCAACGGTCCAGGTTTTAAGTATATCCATGCTTGGCCACAGGTGATATAATTAGTACCTTAGTCAATTTAATTTAATCATCTGTGCTGAGCCATGAATATACTAAAAACCTGGACCATGGGGTACCTTGAGGACCGCGTTTGAGAATCCCTGGACTAGTGTCTTCAATTCTCCCACGGTGTAGAATAGCCAACTACAAGCTGCCCAAGGAACATCTGTAGCAGCTGTGTCAGATGCAGGGAGACGAATAAAGCTTCTCCTACTTCTCTGCCCCAGAATGCTGGATCTAGCAGACTTCCTGTCCACTTTCCAACATGCTGCCATGTGGCAATCCTTATTCCCTAGAATAAGATAGAGTCCATTTCATGAATCAGATGTGCTTACTTGTAGTTTTCTGAACTACACACTAATATTATGAAAGGAATAGGCCCCAAGCAGACACTGTTTGTTGGAGACTACCGCAAACCAGAGAGATTTGTAAAGTGAAAACTGATTTATAAATGGGCGAATAGACTTACTGTATCTGTATATAGACTTACCAATGTTTCTCTTCCTCTTTCGAAAGAACAATAATATTGCTGCTGCAGTCATCCATAAAACTGTCACCACAGTACCTGTGACAATATGGTATATCTTGCATTCTGCAAAGTCTGAAAAATTGTAAGAGGAGATGTATTTTATGAATGGAATTTACTTTGCATAGTGCACAGTGCTGCATAGACGAAGATGACCATACCTCCCAACATAACCCTCTCCAGGAGGGACAGAATGCTCTGCTCCTGGACTTCCCTCTTAACCTATGATTGCCATCACCTGTGCTGAAACACCTTTCTTATCCATTAACCTGTTCAAAACAGTTGCCAGCAATCATAAATTAGGAGAAAAGTCCAGAAGCAGAGCATTGTGTCCCTCCTGTAGAGGGTCATGTTGGGAGGTATGAGATGACTGATTCAACTCAGTCACTCCTCCACTTGCGACTGAATGGAGTACCTGGGATGTAATGGAGAATTCACACACAGACATGTTCAGTTAATGGCACTACAGGCTATGCAGAGATCTGTCTGTTGTCAGGCAACATGGATAGGACTAAGGCTCATTGATAATGAGGACAGCTAAGAAACCATGCATATGGGTAGGGGCGGTGCAGTCAACTATACATTATCTAGGTATATTGTTTTGTTATTAGGTGGCTATCCTCCTGGTTAAATCAGATGTTATGTATTGTGAGCAAATGGGCTACTTTGTATTGTATGCTACATGTATGAAATATACAACATTTGTAAGTACCTTCATATGAGTTGGGGCTATTAACCATCTATGTAAAGCCATGTAGGATTCCACATTCTTATCAACACTCATCTAATGCTGCATACATTGGCTCTGATACTTTTCCTCTGGATTTCTCTTATGTATAATCCATCTCTATGAAGGTAATTGTTGGCTCAAACCTATTTAATTCCGTGCCGCAGCCCCATGCATAGCAAGGGGTTACAAGGAAAAATCAGTGGTAAATGCACCTGTGGGGTTTAACGCACAGGAAAACCCACACATTCCAGCATTTTAAAAAGACACTATGGGTTACCGCACATTACCGGAGGGTTTACCATGCTGGGAAAATGGAGGATAATTGATGCTCCTAATTGGATATGCACATATATATGTATCAGTCAAATATGTATTAATTTCTGTTTCTGAACAGATACATGTATTAGTGGGGCATTCATTGTACATTTCATATGTACTGTGATATTTATATAATCATACATACATTTGAATGAATCATTGCTCACATATTTGCTGTAAACTATTTTAGTGCTGGTATTATTTTATTCATAAAGCACATATTGTTTGCATAATAATAATAATAATAATAATAATAATAAAGTGTAGTACAGTTAATTTTAAGAAAACATACAGTAAGTACATTAGCTGTAATTAATATTAAGCAATAATACTACAATTCTTATAGAATTGTGTTGCCTAAAGTAAAACTATTGAAATGTGGATAAGCTCTCACCTTCCAGTGGCTTATTAACTGTTATATGGGCATTAATATAGAATCTGACAGCAGATAAGAACCACTTGGCCCATCACGTCTGCCCCTTTTCTTATCCTTTAGGTAATCTCAAACTTTTTTGATCCTTAGGGGCAGATTTATTAAGCCTGGTGAAGTGATAAAGTGGAAGGTGATAATACACCAGCCAGTCAGGTCCTAACTGTCATTTTTCAAACCCAGCCTGTGACATTTAAGTCAGGAGCTGATTCGCTGGTGTGTTATCATCTACCACTTTATCACTTCACCAGGCTTAATAAATCTGCCCCTTAGTTCTTTATAATGATATTCATATGCCTATAGCAAGCATGTTTAAATTGCTCTGCTCACAGGCAAGTGCGCGCGCGCGGGGGGGGGGGGTGGGGGTGTTTGGGGGTTCCAACTGCCCAGAAATCCCCCTCCACTTGGCCAGTGGCTCAAATTACGACCACAAATGGAAAAGTATATATAATACGATTAATATAACTGTCACCACAATATGCAGTTCAAGGGACAGAGTGGAGTTGCTGCACATGCCCAGTGGCAGCAGCTTCTTCTACCAAGTTATCTGTGTGTGTGTGGAGCTGAGAGCTCCTCCAGCAGTGCCCTGGACCAGAGAATAGATGTCAGGGAAGCGATAGGTGCCTTTCCATAAGGTGGGAGAATGAGTACTGCGCAAATCTCCAGGGAAATGGTGTGGAGGCCATTTTCCCAGATAATTTCTTTGTGCATGTGCAAATTTCCGGACAAATTGCCACAGCGCCATTTACCAGAGATTTGCGGAGAGATGCTACCGCAGGCGGGGGACTCCTGAGAGGTTTGTATTTAAAAAATGGGTGCAAGGTGTGCAGTGGGGCCCCCGCACACATTATAAATACGCCACTGACATATATATATTAGTAGTGATGTGCACCGGACATTTTTCGGGTTTTGTGTATTGGTTTTGGATTCGGTTCCGCGGCCGTGTTTTGGATACGGACGCGTTTTGGCAAAACCTCCCTGAAATTTTTTTGTCGGATTCGGGTGTGTTTTGGATTCAGGTGTTTTTTTATAAAAAAACCCTCAAAAACAGCTTAAATCTTAGAATTTGGGGGTCATTTTGATCCCATAGTATTATTAACCTCAATAACCATAATTTCCACTCATTTCCAGTCTATTCTGAACACCTCACAATATTATTTTTAGTCCTAAAATTTGCACAGAGGTCGCTGGATGACTAAGCTAAGCGACCCAAGTGGCCGACACAAACACCTGGCCCATCTAGGAGTGGCACTGCAGTGTCAGACAGGATGGCAGATTTAAAAAATAGTCCCCAAACAGCACATGATGCAAAGAAAAAAAAGAGGTGCACCAAGGTCGCTGTGTGACTAAGCTAAGCGACCCAAGTGGCCGACACAAACACCTGGCCCATCTAGGAGTGGCACTGCAGTGTCAGACAGGATGGCACTTAAAAAAATAGTCCCCAAACAGCACATGATGCAAAGATAAATTAAAGAAAAAAAGAGGTGCAAGATGGAATTGTCCTTGGGCCCTCCCACCCACCCTTGTGTTGAATAAACAGGACATGCACACTTTAACGAACTCATCATTTCAGCGACAAGGTCTGCCACACGACTGTGACTGAAATGACTGGTTGGTTTGGGCCCCCACCAAAAAAGAAGCAATCAATCTCTCCTTGCACAAACTGGCTGAATGTCTCCACGGAGGAATTGATTATAATTCATTTTGATGAACATCATCTTCTCCACATTTTCTGGAAGTAACCTCGTACGCCGATTGCTGACAAGGTTAGCGGCTGCACTAAACACTCTTTTGGAGTACACACTGGAGGGGGGGGGGCAACTTAGGTAAAATAAAGCCAGTTTGTGCAAGGGCCTCCAAATTGCCTCTTTTTCCTGCCAGTATACGTACGGACTGTCTGACGTGCCTACTTGGATGCGGTCACTCATATAATCCTCCACCATTCTTTCAATGGTGACAGAATCATATGCAGTGACAGTAGACGACATGTCAGTAATCGTTGGCAGGTCCTTCAGTCCGGACCAGATGTCAGCACTCGCTCCAGACTGCCCTGCATCACCGCCAGCGGGTGGGCTCGGAATTCTTAGCCTTTTCCTCGCAGCCCCAGTTGCGGGAGAATGTGAAGGAGGAGCTGTTGACGGATCACATTCCGCTTGACTTGACAATTTTCTCACCAGCAGGTCTTTGAACCTCTGCAGACTTGTGTCTGCCGGAAAGAGAGATACAACGTAGGTTTTAAATCTAGGATCGAGCACGGTGGCCAAAATGTAGTGCTCTGATTTCAACAGATTGACCACCTGTGAATCCTGGTTAAGCGAATTAAGGGCTCCATCCACAAGTCCTACATGCCTAGTGGAATCGCTGTTTTAGCTCCTCCTTCAATCTCTCCAGCTTCTTCTGCAAAAGCCTGATGAGGGGAATGACCTGACTCAGGCTGGCAGTGTCTGAACTGACTTCACGTGTGGCAAGTTCAAAGGGTTGCAGAACCTTGCACAACATTGAAATCATTCTCCACTGCGCTTGAGTCAGGTGCATTCCCCCTCCTTTGCCTATATCGTAGGTAGCTGTATAGGCTTGAATGGCCTTTTGCTGCTCCTCCATCCTCTGAAGCATATAGAGGGTTGAATTCCACCTCGTTACCACCTCTTGCTTCAGATGATGGCGGGGCAGGTTCAGGAGTGTTTGCTGGTGCTCCAGTCTTCGGCACGCGGTGGCTGAATGCCGAAAGTGGCCCGCAATTCTTCGGGCCACCGACAGCATCTCTTGCACGCCCCTGTCTTTTTTAAAATAATTCTGCACCACCAAATTCAATGTATGTGCAAAACATGGGACGTGCTGGAATTTGCCCACATGTAATGCACGCACAATATTGGTGGCGTTGTCCGATGTCACAAATCCCCAGGAGAGTCCAATTGGGGTAAGCCATTCTGTGATGATGTTCCTCAGTTTCCGTAAGAGGTTGTCAGCTGTGTGCCTCTTATGGAAAGCAGTGATACAAAGCGTAGCCTGCCTAGGAACGAGTTGGCGTTTGCGAGATGCTGCTACTGGTGCCGCCGCTGCTGTTCCTGCTGCGGGAGGCAATACATCTACCCAGTGGGCTGTCACAGTCATATAGTCCTTAGTCTGCCCTACTCCACTTGTCCACATGTCCGTGGTTAAGTGGACATTGGGTATAACTGCATTTTTTAGGACACTGGTGACTCTTTTTCTGAGGTCTGTGTACATTCTCGGTATCGCCTGCCTAGAGAAATGGAACCTAGATGGTATTTGGTACCGGGGACACAGTACCTCAAGCAATTCTCTAGTTTACTGTGAATTAACGGTGGATACTGGAAACACGTTAAACACCACCCAGGCTGCCAAGGCCTCAGTTATCCGCTTTGCAGCAGGATGACTGCTGTGATATTTCATCTTCCTCGCAAAGGACTGTTGGACAGTCAATTGCTTACTGGAAGTAGTACAAGTGGTCTTCCGACTTCCCCTCTGGGATGACGATCGACTCCCAGCAGCAGCGCCAGCAGCAGTAGGTGTTACACTCAAGGATGCATCGGAGGAATCGCAGGCAGGAGAGGACTCGTCATACTTGCCATTGACATGGCCTGCAGGACTATTGGCTTTCCTGTCTAAGGAGGAAATTGACACTGAGGGAGTTGGTGGTGTGGTTTGCAGGAGCTTGGTTACAAGAGGAAGGGATTTAGTTGGCAGTAGACTGCTTCCGCTGTCACCCAAAGTTTTTGAACTTGTCACTGACTTCTGATGAATGCGCTCCAGGTGACGTATAAGGGAGGATGTTCCTAGGTGGTTAACGTCCTTACCCCTACTTATTACAGCTTGACAAAGGCAACACATGCCTTGACACCAGTTGTCCGCATTTCTGTTGAAATAATTCCACACCGAAGAGGTGATTTTTTTTGTAATTTGACCAGGCATGTCAATGGCCATATTCGTCCCACGGACAACAGGTGTCTCCCCAGGTGCCTGACAAACAAACCACCTCACCATCAGAATCCTTCTTGTCAATTTCCTCCTCAGCGCCAGCAACACCCATATCCTCATCCTGGTGTACTTCAACAGTGACATCTTTAATTTGACTATCAGGAACTGGACTGCGGGTGCTCCTTCCAGCACTTGCAGGGGGCGTGCAAATGGTGGAAGGCGCCACCTCTTCCCGTCCAGTGTTGGGGAGGTCAGGCATCGCAACCGACACAATTGGACTCTCCTTGGGGATTTGTGATTTAGAAGAACGCACAGTTCTTTGCTGTGCTTTTGCCAGCTTAAGTCTTTTCATTTTTCTAGCGAGAGGATGAGTGCTTCCATCCTCATGTGAATCTGAACCACTAGCGATGAACATAGGCCAGGGTCTCAGCCGTTCCTTGCCACTCCGTGTCGTAAATGGCATATTGGCAAGTTTACGCTTCTCCTCAGACGCTTTTAATTTAGATTTTTGGGTCATTTTACTGAACTTTTGTTTTTTGGATTTTACATGCTCTCTGCTATGACATTGGGCATCGGCCTTGGCAGACGACGTTAATGGCATTTCATCGTCTCGGCCATGACTAGTGGCAGCAGCTTCAGCACGAGGTGGAATTGGATCTTGATCTTTCCCTATTTTACCCTCCACATTTTTGTTCTCCATTTTTTAATGTGCGGAATTATTGCCAGTAATATATCAATAGCAATGGCCTACTGTACCGTACTGCTATATATTATAAACTGGTCAGCAAAATTATGCACTGTCGTCCTACTATATATACTGCGCAAAACTTAAATGCACCACAGGTATGGATGGACAGTATACTTGACGACACAGAGGTAGGTAGAGCAGTGGACTACTGTACCGTACTGCTATATATTATATACTGGTGGTCAGCAAAATTATGCACTGTCCTCCTACTATATATACTGCGCACAACAACTAAAATGCACCACAGGTATGGATAGATCGTAAACTTGATGACACAGAGGTAGGTAGAGCAGTGGCCTACTGTACCGTACTGCTATATATTATATACTGGTGGTCAGCAAAATTATGCACTGTCCTCCTACTATATATACTGCGCAAAACTTAAATGCACCACAGGTATGGATGGATAGTATACTTGACGACACAGATGTAGGTAGAGCAGTGGACTACTGTACCCTACTGCTATATATTATATACTGGTGGTCAGCAAAATTATGCACTGTCCTCCTACTACTGCGCACAACTAAAATGCACCACAGGTATGGATGGATAGTATAATTGACGACACAGAGGTAGGTAGAGCAGTGGACTACTGTACCACACTGATATAATACTGGTGGTCACTGGTCAGCAAAATTCTGCACTGTCCTTCTACTATATACTACAATGCAGCTCAGATATGGAGCGTTTTTCAGGCAGAGAACGTAGATATTTTCAGCACACTGAGCACAGATATTTGCAAGCACACTGAGCACAGATATTTGCAGCACACTGAACACAACTGAGAGAACACTGCACACGTCCTCTCCCTATCATCTCCAATGCACGAGTGAAAATGGCGGCGACGTGCGGCTCCTTATATAGAATACGACTCTCGCGAGAATTAGACAGCAGGATGATGACGTTCGGGCGCGCTCGGGTTAACCGAGCAAGGCGGGAAGATTCGAGTCCGCCTCGGAACCGTGTAAAATGGGTGAAGTTCGGGGGGGTTCGGATTCCGAGGAACCGAACCAGCTCATCTCTAATTATATATATATATATATATGAGTGTGTGTGTGTGTGTGTGTGTGTGTGTGTGTGTGTGTGTGTGTGTGTGTGTGTGGTGACGGTGACACTCCCATGGCAATAATTTGCAAGACAAACGAAGTTGCTTCTACGTCCTGATGATGGTTTTGAAATAAAACCGTAACATCACAGCTTTGGACCATACTATATGGGTATTTGACATTGGAGTACAACACTGGGCGCTGCAGGATTATACCCAGACATTTGAGGAGTTAGCAGTGGTGATTGAGTAGTACTGTTCCTTTAGAAAATTAACCAAAGCTAAGCAAGGTTGGCAGCCAGTACCGAAGCCCAGAACCCAGGTTCCCATTGCTAAGGAAAAAGCCCACCTCCTATGGTGTGTTTTGACTGCGGTGAGGCAGATCGTGTGTGCCGGGTCTGTCCGAATTAGGGTTATCCAATGTATTGCAGCGTGGGGAAAGCAACTTGACCAATGATCAGCATAACTGCTGAAACCGTTTCCCCAGCAGACACCACCCTGTTCTATTTGATTGTACAGCTGGATGGCCGGGAGATCTAGGCATTAGTTGGCACTTGCGGTGCACTTTCCATTGTCTCTGCTAACCTGGTTCTATGGGGGCTGACCAGGTTTCACCCCCTGTCAAAGTATTGTGTGTACATGGGGATGTCGAGGAGTGCCCACGTGGGCATCTACCGCTAATGGTAAAAGTCTGTCCATTGAAAATGGCAGCCGCAGTGACATCCAGACCACCTTATCAGCTGTTCCTTGGCTGTGATTTCCCATTGCTGCACGACGACAGTAAATGGTCTACAGCTGAGGCATCTCGGGAGCCGGGGACCATTGGTTCCCAGAAAATGGTGACCAAGAAAGCTTCCTCGACTGGTGAATCACAGGAGGAAACAGAGACTGAGGCCCAGTGGTTCCCTGTTGGTGAGGAAGTGTCTTTAAAGGACTTTGGCCAAGACCAACAGGACAATAGAAATCTGATTAATGCGTTTGAGAATGTGGTAGTAGTTAATGGTTAAGTGGTTGCTGCTTTGCCACCAGAATTTGTACCATATTGTATTTTGAAAAATTATTTGTTGTACAGTGTAACCTCTCTGCAGGGTAAAAGGGTAGACCAGTTATTAGTTCCCCCGGAAACACAAGCAGTTGGTATTGGGGGCGGCACACATGCATCTGTTAAAAGAAGGGTGGGAACAACAGTCAGGCCAAGAATCTAACATTCAGTTTGTCTCTCAATTGTATGGCCGTTTAAGGCAGATTGTGCCATGGTTAGGGCCTAACAGCGTCAAAAACTTAATTATGATGTGACCACGGTCAACCAGTCTCTTACGTCCTAGGGAATACTGGGAATCCAATTAGTACCATGGGTATAGACGGGTCCACTAGGAGCCATGGGCACTTGAAGAATTTGAGTGTGGGCTGGCTCCTCCCTCTATGCCCCTCCTACCAGACTCAGTTTAGAAAAGGTGTTTGGAGGAGCCGATCCCGTTTCTGGAAGCTCCTGAAGAGTTTTCTGCATTTGTTTCATCGGTTTGTTATTTTCAGGCAGGACTGAATGGCACCAGCCTGCCTGCTTCGTGGGATATAGGTGGGGGACGGCCCAACCTCTTGAAGGGTTAATAGTCCCGTCTCCCGCCGACAGGATGCTAGACCCTGAGGGAACTATTTGCAAGCCCCACCACGGTGAGCGTACATTCCTGCAGCACGCCTCCACCCCTAACAGAGCAGAAGAAAGAAGATTGGTGAGTACTAAGCCGGCGTCCCGGTTAGCGGGTCACCAGCCATTATGGCGGCATGAGTGTACAGAGACGCACGGTTTCTACATGGGGCGGCTGGATCTTCAGACTCAGTACACAATGCAGATGCACAGCTTCTGAGGGGGTGAACGGAGTCTCAGAACACTATATGTGTACACTGTACCCAGACTGGCATTACAGAGTTAAAAGGGGACTGACTCCATTTTAGGCACAAAATCACCTCAGCCAGTATAAAAAAAGAGCGGGAAGACTGTGCGCCATTGAAGGGGCGGGGCTTCACTATGAACTGACCCAGCAGCTCGCCAGCGCCATTTTCCCTCTGCAGGAGTAATCAGAGTAATTCTGCATCTTCCTGATAAGGTGACAGGAATCTTCTTTTAAAGTAAAAAAGAAATCCTCAGCCACTTTTTGTGTCAAAGGAACTAAATACCCTGTTAGAAGAACCGTGGGTTAATCCTGATAGGAAATTTCAAATCTCTAAAAGGTTGATATCATCTTTTCCTTTTCCTCCTGAGGATAGGAGAAAAATTGGAAAATCCACCGATAGTGGATGCATCAGTATCCAGGCTGTCACGAAAAATTGTATTGCCTGTCCGGGGGCAGCCTCCCTGAAAGACACGGCTGATCATAGGATTGAGACCACACTCAAATCCTTGTATACAGCTGCTGTGGTGGCCCAGAGACCCACTATAGCATGTGGATTACAAAAGCCATTGCCAAATGGTCAGGTAACCTAATTGAGGGGTTAGAGACCTTACCTCAGGGGGAGATTATTTTACTCCTGCAACATATACAGGACTCTGCAAACTTTATGGTGGAAGCCTTAAAAGAATTAGGCTTGCTGAATGCACGCACCACTGCTATGGCAGTGTCAGCAAGCAGGGGATTATGGCTACGCCAGTGGACTGCTGACGTGGACTCCCGAAAAGGCGTGGAAGGCCTACCCTTCACAGAAGAGGCCTTATTTGGAGATGAACTAGACAAATGGATCTCCAAAGCTACTGTGGGTAAGTCAACATTTCTTCCTTCTGCAGCTCCACCAGCCAGGAAGGCTTATTCGGGTTCCAATTTAAAGTCCTTTCGGATGGCCAAGTTTAGGGACAAAACCAGAGGTTCTTTTACAACCACCAGAGGTGCTAAAGGTAAACCACGCAAACCAGCAACTGCCGGTTCTCAGGAACAGAGCTCAAGCTCTGCTTCCTTAAAGCCTTCAGCATGACGGTGGACCGTGATGCCTGGAAGACTGGCGGGTGGGAGCCCAACTAAAATTCTTCAGTCATGTCTGGACAAGTTCGTGCCAGGATGCCTGGGTCATAGATCTTATTTCTCAGGGCTACAGACTGGAGTTCCAATAGCTCCCAATTCACAGATTCTTCAAATCAGACTTACCAGTTTCGCAAGAGGCAAGTATAACTTTACAGGTCACAATTCAAAAACTGGTACAGACTCAGGTCATTGTTCCAGTTCCACCTCATCTGCAAAACAAGGGGTATTATTCCAACTTGTTTAAGTACCGAAACCGGACGGTTCGGTAAGACCGATTTTGAACCTCAAGTCGTTGAACCTGTACTTACGAGTGTTAAAATTGAAGATGGAGTCTCTGAGAGCGGTGATCTCAGGTCTGGAGGAGGGGGAGTTCCTAGTGTCTCTGGATATCAAGGATGCATACCTTCACATTCTGATCTGGCCACCTCATCAGACTTATCTCCTGTTTGCATTGCAGAACTGTCACTACCAGTTCCAGGCCCTGCCATTTGGTCTCTCCACGGCACAGAGTGTGTTCACCAAAGTGATGGCAGAGATGATTTTCTACTCAGAAAACAGGGAGTGAACATAATTCAGTACCTGGATGATCTTCTGATAAAGGCACCGTCCAGGGAGCGGTTGTTGGACAGCATTGGCCTTTCAACCAGACTACTCCTGGATCCCGGGTGGATTCTAAACTTACAAAAATCTCAACTGGAACTGAGGCAGAGGCTCAGACAGTGTTCCTTCCCTTGGAAAAGGCAATGGTAATCCAATCGATGGTGCGGGCTGTCCTGAAGCCAACCCGGATCTCGGTGAATCCATGCAGTCGCCTTCTGGGGAAAATGGTGGCCTCTAACGAGGCACTTCAGTACAGAAGGTTTCATGCGAGAGCCTTCCAGTTGGATCTGTTGGACAAATGGTCTGGATCGCATCTTCACATACACCAGAGGATCAGTCTGTCACCAAGAGCCAGGATCTCCCTCTGTTGTGGCTACAGACTTCTCACCTCATCGAGGGTCGGAGGTTCAGGATTCAGAATTGGATTATGCTAACCACAGATGCAAGCCTCAGAGGTTGGGGGGCAGTCACCCAGGGGATGCAGTTTCAAGGAAGATGGTCAAGTCTGGAAGTCATCCTTCCAATTAACATACTGGAACTCAGGGCTATCGACAACGCCCTTCTGCAGGCCTCATCTATACTTCGGAATCAGGCCATTCAAGTCTAGTCGGACAATGTGACGGCGGTAACGTACATAAACCGACAGGGCGGCATGAAAAGCAGAGCAACAACGTCAGAGGTGTCAAGAATTCTCCTCTGGGTGGAAAACACGCTGTGGCATTGCCAACGGTCTTCATTCCGGGAGTAGACAACTGGGCCTACATCTAGGCTCCATTAAAGTCCAGATTTCGGCCTTGTCTATTTACTTTCAGAAACAGTTGGCATCTCTCCCTGAGGTCCAGACGTTTTTGAAGGGTATTTTGCACATCCAACTTCCTTTTGTGCCTCACACGGCACCTTGGGATCTCAATTTGGTTCTGCACTTCCTCCAATCGGACTGGTTTGAACCGTTACAGGAGGTGGACGTAAAGTACCTTACGTGGAAGACCGTCACATTGCTGGCCTTGGCTTCAGCAAGACGTGTGTTGGAGCTGGGGGCATTGTCTTACAAGAGCCCCTACTTAATTTTCCATGAGGATAGAGCTGAAATCAAGACTCGTCAGCAATTTCTTCCTAAGGTGGTGTCAGCATTTCACATCAACCAATCTATTGAGGTTCCGGTTGTTACGGACACCTCTGCTACTTCAAAGTCTTTAGATGTCGTAAGAGCTTTGAAGGTCTATGTGAAGAGAACAGCTCGTCACAGAAAATTGGACTCTGTTCGTTCTTTATGATCCCAATAAAATTGGGTGTCCTACTTCAAAGCAGTCCATTGCACACTGGACAGGCTCACTATCCAGCATGCTTACTCCATGGCAGGTTTGCTGGTTCCAAAATCTGTACAGGCCCACTCTACTGGGTCGGTGGGTTCTTCTTGGGTGGCTGCCCGGGGTGTCTCGGCTTTACAGCTCTGCCGAGCAGCTACTTGGTCAGGTTCAAACACGTTTGCTAAGTACTACAAGTTCGATACTTTGGCCACTGAGGACCTTCAGTTTGGTCAATCAGTTCTGCAGGAACCTCAGCACTCTCCCACCCGGTTTGGGAGCTTTGGTACTTCCCCATGGTACTAAATAAATTCCTAGTATCCCCTAGGATGCAAGAGAAATAAGGATTTTAATTACCTACCGGTAAATCTTTTTCTCGTATTCTGTAGGGGATACTGGTAATCCATTTAGTACCAAAGCTCCCAAACCCGGTGCTTCGTTCTTCCTGCACAGTTACTTGGTTAAGTAATGTTGTTTGGTTCAGCTGTTGCTGTTCCTGGTTTCAAGCTTGGTTAGCATGGCTTTCCTCTTGTTCTGTGTGTGCTGGTTCATAATCTCACCACTTTCCTTATCTATCCTTCTCTCAAAGTATGTCCGTCTCCTCGGGCACAGTTTCCTAGACTGAGTCTGGTAGGAGGGGCATAGAGTGAGGAGCTAGCGCACACTATCAAATTCTTAAATTGCCCATGGCTCCTAGTGGATCCATCTATACCCATGGTACTAAATGGATTCCCAGTATCCCCTACGGACTACGAGGATTTACCGGTAGGTAATTAAAATCATATTTTTAAACAAGGAGACAAGTTCTTGTACCCACCAGTGGAATAAAAATGTATGCTCAATGGCGAGGCCTTATTGAAGTCATAGAGGCAGTGAGACCTGTTAATTATAGGCAGTGCCGTTTCTAGCGGCGGGCGAGCCGTGCAACCGCACGGGGCGCCCGCCGCGGCACTTTGTGACCACTGCTCTCCTCCCTCTCTCTCCCCCCGAGCGCTCCTGCTCGGGGGGGCGGGGCTTCGCGGAATGACGCGTTTGCGTCATTTCGCGAAGCCCCGCCCCCCGAGCAGGAGCGCTCGGGGGGAGAGAGAGGGAGGAGAGGAGGACTGGAGATAACCATCGACAGAGGAGGCGGCCGGCGCGCGGGACCCGAAGAGCGGCAAGTTGTAAGTATTCATTCTCTCTCTCTCTCCCCCCACTTGACACCTGCCGATACCTGCCGCACTGTGTAAAATGGGGATACCTGCCGCACTGTGTAAAATGGGGATACCTCCCGCACTGTGTAAAATGGGGGCACCTGCCGCACTGTGTAAATGGGGATACCTGCCGCACTGTGTAAAATGGGGACACCTGCCGCACTGTGTAAAATGGGGACACCTGCCGCACTGTGTAAAATGGGGACACCTGCTGCACTGTGTAAAATGGGGGCACCTGCCGCACTGTGTAAAATGGGGATACCTGCCGCACTGTGTAAAATGGGGATACCTGCCGCACTGTGTAAAATGGGGGCACCTGCCGCACTGTGTAAAATGGGGACACCTGCCTGCCGCACTGTGTAAAATGGGGACACCTGCCTGCCGCACTGTGTAAAATGGGGACACCTGCCTGCCGCACTGTGTAAAATGGGGACACCTGCCTGCCGCACTGTGTAAAATGGGGACACCTGCCTGCCGCACTGTGTAAAATGGGGACACCTGCCTGCCGCACTGTGTAAAATGGGGACACCTGCCTGCCGCACTGTGTAAAATGGGGACACCTGCCTGCCGCACTTTGTAAAATGGGGACACCTGCCTGCCGCGCTTTGTAAAATGGGGACACCTGCCTGCCGCGCTGTGTAATATGGGGACACTTGCCTGGTGTAATGTGTAAAAAGGGGACTTTTTTATTTTTATTTTTTTCCCCTGTGGTGGGTGTGATATCAGACGAGGCCACGCCCACTGTAATGAGACCACGCCCATTTCAATCAGGCCACACAGCCTTGTCGGGAGCGCGCGCGCCTTCGGCGCACGCATGCTTTTTTTCTGGCTATATGGGGGGGCACGCAATTTTTTTTTTATAGCAATGGGGGGGGGGGGGGGGCGCATTTTGAAATCTTGCACTGGGAGCCAAATTGTCTAGAAACGGCCCTGATTATAGGGATCGAAAGAAGGGTAGAAGGATTCCTACCCTTTACCCCGGGTGGACGAGCTGGTGGAGAACCTAGCAAACAGCCAGTATTTCACCATTCCTGATTTGACAAAAGGGTATTGGTAAATTCCTTTGACTGAGGTTGCTAAGGCCAAAACAGCCTTCTCTACTCCAGAGGGCTTATTTCAGCACAAAGTGCTGCAATTTGATTTGCATTGAGGACCAGCAACTTTCCAGAGAGCCATGAACAAGTTGCTACGACCTCATAGAGAATATGCAGCTGCATATCTAGATGACAGTCATCTTTAGATCTGACTGGGAGGCACACCTTCCAAGGGTAGAGGTATTGTTACAGTCTTTAATGGTGGAGACAAAATACTTGGGATATATTGTAGGCAGAGGGCAGGTAAAACTTCAGCCCAATAAGGTGGAGGCAGCCCTCACATGGCATAAACCCAAATATAAATCCCAGCTCAGAACATTCCTTGGTCTGGTGGGTTACTGCCGCAGATTCATTTGTGATTTTGCCACTAGGGTGGCACCAATAACTGAGTGCCTGAAAAAACAGTCCCTAGACAATATAATGTGGTCTACACCAGCAGAGGCTTCATGGCAGGATTTAAGGCATGCCTTGTGTGCAGAGCCTGTTTTGCAGGCTCCTGATTTCAAGAAACAGTTTATATTGCAGGTAGATGCCTCAGGTACAGTCAGGGTTGGATTGGGACGCCGGGACACTATGTCAGTTCCTGGTTGGCCGTTCCCTTTGTCCCATCAGTGGCCACCTGCCCCCCCCCCCCCAATACAGGGCCAGCCGCCGCGATCGGGGCTTGTGCAGCGTTACCTGATAGAGTGTTTTTGAAATGCCGGCCACTGCGGGGTTGTGGTGGTTTCCTATGCGGTAGCCGCACAGGAGGGGAGAGTTTATCTCTGAGCAGCAGCATCACCAGCAGCGGAGGCGGCAGCGTTACCAAAGGCAGGGGCAGCAGCGGCAGTGTTACCAGCGAGTGCATGCGGCAGCAGTAGTGGCCCGCTCCCCCCCCCCCATGCTTAGACATTGTGATGAGTGTTGAGCCATTGCGAGGTGGTGAGAGGGTTGCCGGCCACTGTGGGGGAAGAGAGCCGCTGATGAGGGCAAAGGGGTGTTGCCAGGTGCTGCGGGGGACAGAGATGGCAGGTTTGCCGGAGGCTGCTGGGGGAAAAGAGGGAGGTTGCAACATACTGTACTGGGGGGAGAGAGATAGTGGGGGGAGAGAGAGTGGGGGGAAAGAGGGGGGCTGCTGGTGACTGTACACTGCAGGGATATTTGCCAGCTGTATGTCGGCTACTTATGTGCATTGAATCTGACAACTATCATCTCACCCGGCGACTGCATGCATCTCAGTGTGTCCGTATCGGTCTGTGTTATGTTTGTGTGTGTGTGTCATCGTCAGTGTGTCAGAGTCTGTGTGTGTAGGCTTCTGTGTGTCAGCATCTGTGTGTCAAGCATCTGTGTGCCAGTATCTGTGTGTCAGCGTCAGTGTATCAGCATTGGTTTGTGTGTCGGCGTCAGTGAGTCAGTGTCTGTTAGCATTAGTGTGTCAGCATCTGTCTATCAGCATCTGTGTGTCTGTGTCATGCTCTGTCTGGTGCAATGTGCTTTACCTGGTGCAATGTGTATGTATGCTTTACCTGGTGCAATGTGAATAATGTGTTCTGTCTGGCACAAAGTGTATACCACGCTCTACCTGGCGCAATATGTATAACATGTTCTACCTGGCGCAGTGTGTATAGGCGGTTCTACCTGGAGCAATGTGTATAAGCGGCACTACTGTGTGGCGTAACGTGAATTGACACTATTATGTGGCCACGCCCCTTCCCCACAAAGCCACACCCCTAAAATTTTGGTTCGCACTTTCCATACCAGCATGTAACCAGGCCTTCTGAGCACCAATCCTGCCCACTTGACAGACTCCACCCCCTCAACAGAACAGACCGCCACCCCTATTAGTGCTGCTTCCATAAATTTCCCGGGCTGGTTTTCGATCCCAATCCGCCCCTGGGTACAGGATTGGGGGCAGTCCTTTCCCAAATGATAGAAGGAGAAGAGAAACCCATCCTCTACCTTAGCTAGAAATTTCTGCCCAGGGAACACAAACGCTCTACTGTAGAACAGCAGTGACAATCAAGTGGGCAGTAGACTCATTGAAATACTATTTGTTGGGACTGGAAATTTTACTAATGTACCCCAATGTGTAATGGTGATATATTAACTATTTATATTTAAGGTAGTCAGATATGTTTTATAGGATGTATAAAAATTATATATATGATTGATCAGAAATGGGAAATTAGTATTTCAATGTGTGTGAACATGTGCAGTTTATGATATAGGGTTAACATCTTGAATGCCCAAGTGCAGTGAGGGATATGTAGAGACTGCGGTATGTGGACTTGGGATGGCCATCCGACCATTGATGATTCAAAATCATCGATGGTCTATGACTGATGTTTACTTTTACCATCGATGGGGAAGAACCAGATGGTTTCCCACCATCGATGTCAGAGTTATCAATATTTTTTCCCACCATCGAGATTATCAATCGATGGTACCAGTGATGATAACCCACCGATGGCCATCCCTAATGTGGACTGAGCGGGAGACATACAGGGGAACTACCAGCTAACACAGCTCCAATCTGAGAGAGTGAGAGAGACTTGCTTGGGGTAATCAGGCTGAAAACAGCTGTGCTCCTGTCCTGTTACGGTGCCATGGTTACCTGATTCACCGCAGGGAATGATCAGGAGCTTGCCTCTTGTTACGTCCTACTGAGTGAGCTGTTCTGAAAAGGGAATCTGACAGTGATCAGCTGAATGGGTGGTTCTATGTCCAGGAAAGGATGGTGGTGGGTGGGTGGGGGGGGGGGGGGGGGGGGGGGAGATGGACACAGGCATCCTTGTAAAGGAATAGTAGGTGGCAGTAAACTACCTATGGAGAGCTGGATCAGAAGGCAGCATTAGAAGTGACAGCTACCCAGGAACAGGAGAGGAGGCAAGACTGGAGAGACATTGAACACCGCTGCAGTTCCTTGATGTTTTCAGCCCACACAGAGCATCCATCTAGTAAGTTATAGCAGCCACACCAACACTGGGGGTAATTCTGAGTTGATCGCAGCAGCAAGTTTGTTAGCAGTTGGGCAAAACCATGTACACTGCAGGTGGGGCAGATATAACATTTGCAGAGAGAGTTAGATTTGGGTGGGTTATTTTGTTTCTGTGCAGGGTAAATACTGCCTGCTTTATTTTTACACTGCAATTTAGATTTCAGTTTGAATACACCCCACCCAAACCTAACTCTCTCTGCACGTTATATCTGTCCCCCCTGCAGTGCACATGGTTTTGCACATGGTTTTGCACATGGTTTTGCCCAACTGCTAACAAATTTGCTGCTGCGATCAACTCAGAATTAGGCCCACTGGCCCTCATTCCGAGTTGTTCGCTCGGTAATTTTCTTCGCATCGCAGCGATTTTCCGCTAATTGCGCATGCGCAATGTTCGCACTGCGACGGCGCCAAGTAAATTTGTTAAGAAGTTTGGTATTTTACTCACGGCATTACGAGGATTTTTCTTCGTTCTGGTGATCGGAGTGTGATTGACAGGAAGTGGGTGTTTCTGGGCGGAAACTTGCCGTTTTATGGGTGTGTGTGAAAAAACGCTGCCGTTTCTGGGAAAAACGCGGGAGTGTCTGGAGAAATGGGGGAGTGTCTGGGCGAACGCTGGGTGTGTTTTTGACGTCAAACCAGGAACGACACTGACTGAACTGATCGCAGTGGCAGAGTAAGTATCGAGCTACTCAGAAACTGCAAAGAAATTTCTATTCGCAATTTAGAGAATCTTTCGTTCGCAATTTTGCTAAGCTAAGATTCACTCCCAGTAGGCGGCGGCTTAGCGTGTGCAATGCTGCTAAAAGCAGCTTGCGAGCGAACAACTCGGAATGAGGGCCACTGTGCAGAATTGCAGCCACAGTTAGTTAAACAGTAAGCAAAGCTGTAACATAAGCCTGCATCACCTATTAAGGTTGTAACTAGTGATGTGCACCGGAAATTTTTCATAGATTACCGCACTTGGGGGGTAATTCAGATCTGATCGCCGCTGTGCATTTTCATAACAGCGCATGCATATGCACCGCAATGCGCAAGCGTGTCAGGGAACAACGGGGATTGCCGGTCCGCGACTGGATGGTGCGATAAATCTGATCGCACATTGCCTGACATCAGCTCCGGCCCCAATAAGCCTGCCTCTATTGCACCAGAGGAGTAAAAACGCAGCCCAGCGATCAGATCTGAATGACCTCCTTTGATTGGTTGTACTGTTCCACACCAGTATACTATTCCTCATATTGATGAAGCAGTGGACTGTCCAGAAGCCAATGGTTCTCAGTTTTTGACTTACAGTATGTTTTAGACTTAAGGAACGGGTACTATAAAATCCCAATGAGTCCTGAAGTTGCTGAGAAAACTACCTTTATTTATCCTCTAGGCTAGCTGCCTAGAGGACCCTAGGTCCTCTAGGGGTTTTTTTTAGTTTGAAGGAATGCCACAAGGTTTATCAAAAGCTCCTGCTATTTTTCAAAGGAGCATGGAGAACACTATGGGGGACATGAATCTCCGTGAGGTCCTCATGTATCTTGATGACATCATTGTTTTTGGGAAAACATTGGAAGAGCATAATATACGTTTATTACGAGTGCTTGACAGGTTACTGAAACATGGTTAGAAGATTTCATTAGACAAATGTAAATTTTGTCAGACATCATGTAAATACATACAGTAGAGGTCAGGTGGTTAGCCGAGAAAGCATTTTCACAGGCCCTGAGCAAGTAGCTTCAGTAGCCGATTGGTCACAACCAAGGAAACTGAAAGATCTAAGATCATTCCTAGGTTTCTGCGGATACTAACAGATTTGTGCCAAATTTTTCTAAAACAGCTAAGGCATTAACAGATTTAACCAAAGGATATCCACCTCCAGTCGAGCAAATCTTTCAACATTGAAAGTTCAACTTCATGGCCCTTATTTTAAGTTCAATAAGGAGTTTAAAAAATGTTGGACTATTGAATTTGAACACTTTTTTTTAAGCTAAAAGAGTTTGACCAGCAGTCCACTTCTGGTGGTATGCAGGTCCTGCATTACCATATGTGCTTCATGTGGATTTCTCTTTTGAAGGATTGGAGGAGAGCTTTATCAGCAACATCAGGATCAATTCCAACCTGTGTCCTATATAATTCCTGGGCTGAGTGTAAGTGAAAAGAACTACCCAGTGCATAAATTTGAGTTTTTGACGTTAAAATGGTCTGTAGTGGATAAACTGCATAAATATTTGTATGGGGCTCGATTTGAGGTTCATAGAAATAATATCCTGTTACCATACATTCAGACCGCTGCCAAGCTGGATGCCACTGGGCACAGGTGGATGGCTTCTTTAGCCATATATAATTTTTGCATTAAGTATCATCCCAGAAGAAATAACAGTGATGCAGATTCTCTGTCTCGAAGACAAAATTTTTCCTATCATTGACAGGAGGATGAGTGGTTTGAGGTCCTAGCTTCTGAAGTACGAAGTTTATGTAGAATAGGTAAGGTAATCATGTCTCAACCCGAGGGAAGTGTTGCTGCTTTGGGGGTGACCGGGAGTGCTCTTCCTTTGTCATTTTGTTGGCTATCCAATTTGGAAATTAGGAAATTGCAGAGGTTAAGATGAAACCAAATTATATCTGAACAAATTAATGACCCTTATATATGGGACGTGTAACTAGAAGTAAAACATCTTAGAATTTTACTTTTCAAACTTATAAAGCGTCTTATGGCCAGATTTTTGGTGAAACAATACAAATGGTTAGTGGCACTACTAAGAGTGGACAAATACAAAATCAGCTAGTACTCCCGGGAAAGTATCGTTCTATGGTACTACAAGCTCTCCATGATAATCATGGACATCTTAGCATAGATAAGACTATAACTTTTAATATCTGACCATTTTTGGGGCGCTAAAGGAAAGGGGGGTATCTGAATATTGTTGGATATGTGGAAAATGTTTTTGAGGAAGACCTTGCCTACTTGTTCAGCATCTATGGTAAATATATCAAGTAGTGGACCTTTAGTCTTGGTTTGGCTAGATGTACTGTCATTGGAAGGGGACTCGGGACATGTCAATGTGTTAGTGGTCACTGACCATTTCATAAGGTATGCTCAAGCTTTCCTTACTAAAGACAAACGAGATGCTACAGTAGGCAAACCTTATGGGAGCAATATTTTGTACACTATGGGCTTCCAGCTCGACTGCATTCTGACCAGGGAGGGATTTTGAGAGCTAGATTAGTAAGGATTTGTGTCACCTATGCAGCATTAGGAAGTCAAGGACTACCCCATAACATCCACAAGGGGATCCTTAGCCTGAAAGATTTAGGATTCTTCTGAATAAGTTGGGCACCTTGGATCCACACAAGAAATTACATTGGAGCAGATCTTTTTCATCTGGTTCATGCATACAATTGCACTAAAATAATTCAACTGTGTGCTCTCTATTTCTCATACGTCCGAGAGGATGCTGGGGACGACATCAAGACCATGGGGTATAGACTGGATCCGCAGGAGACATGGGCACTCTAAAGACTTTTCATTAGGTGTGAACTGGCTCCTCCCTCTATGCCCCTCCTCCAGACCTCAGTTTTAGAAATGTGCCCAGGTCGACTGGATGCACTCTGAGGAGCTCTACTGAGTTTCTCTGAAAAGACTTATGTTAGGTTTTTTATTTTCAGGGAGATCTGCTGGCATCAGACTGCCTGCTTCGTGGGACTGAGGGGGCAGAAGCAGAACCAACTTCCTCAAAATTTCTTGGCTCTGCTTCTGGCTGACAGGACACCATTAGCTCCTGAAGGGAACTGAACGCTAGCAGTGTCTAGATGCTCACTTCCACAGCACGCCGTCACCCCCCTCACAGAGCCAGAAGACAGGTGAGTATAAGAAGAATGATCTTCTATCAAGTGAGTGACGGCTGAGGTGCGGCGCGGCTGGCGCGAGCGCAGCGCGCCATTGCGGCTCCCACACACAGGCACTACAGGGTGCAGGGGGGGCGCCCTGGGCAGCAAGAAAACTGGCTAAAAGAGGGCATAAGTTGCCGCTGGCACAGCCCTACCCCCGCCAGTATAAATATTACAGTGTTCTTCCTCAGGCAGCTAGCACACTACTCAGCCCCATTTTCTCTCTCTCTCCTCTGGCTGCAGAGAACACGCTGGTCCTCTCCTCCACTTCTGACAAGTACAGGGTGCTATTAAGGGGGGGCACAAAGCGATTGTGGTGCATTTAATAGTGTGAATTACTGTTTAAAGGCACTATTTGGCTGCGGACATTCTGTGTTCAAAGGGAATACTGGCGCTGGAGTTGTGAACTGGCTGCTCCTATCCTGTGTCCCTCTGATAGATTTTACTGTGGGTCTGTCCCCAAAATAAGTCCCAGTGTGTCTGTTGGTATGCTGTACACGTGTGAGACATGTCTGAGGCAGGGAGTTCCTCCCCGGAGGAAGCCATTTTAGGGACACAGAGTTGTAATGTGGTGGCGCTACCGGCACACCAAGAGCCTGCATGGGTGAAAGAGATACATGACAGTATGTATCTGATTAACCATAGATTAGATAAGTCTGAATCTAAGGCTGCATGCTGGAGAAAATCTGTGGAAGATGCAATTTTTCAGGATGCTGTTATTCCTTATGTGGGCAGCCCCTCTGGGTCACATAAGAGACCATTTGCAAATGTTGTAAACACTGATACCGACATGGATTTTTACTCTTGTGTCGACGATAGTGAATCCAGAGAGATAGATCATAAATTGGCAAAAAATATACAATATATGATTGTGGCTATAAGGGACGTGTTGGAGGTTACAGAAACCACTCCTGTACCTCAGGAGAAGGCGTATTTATGTAAGGAAAAGAAGCCCAAAGTCACGTTCCCGCCTTCACACGAACTAAATGCTCTGTTTGAAGGGATGTGGGTGAATCCTGGTAAAAGATTTCGTATTCCAAAAAGGATTCACATGGCTTACCCTTTCCCGGCTGAGGACAGGAGAAAGTGGGAGTCACCCCCTGTGTTAGACAGTGCACTTTCCAGGTTGACAAAGAAGGTAATTCTCCCTGCTCCTGGTACGGCTTCTCTTAAAGAGCAGGCAGACCGCAAAATGGAAACGACATTGAAATCCATTTATGTTACCAATGGTACACTGCTCAGGCCCACTGTTGCCTGCGCATGGGTGAGTCGTGCTATTGAAAAATGGTCAGAAAGCGTGTCATCAGAAATTTACACGATTGATAAAGATGAGATACTCCTTAAGTTAGGGAATATCAAGGACGCTGCCGCCTACATGCTGGAAGCAATGAAGGATATTGGACTCTTGAGTTCACAGGCCGCTACCATGGCAGTTTCGGCTAGACGGGCGTTGTGGATTCGCCAGTGGAACGCGGATGCAGATTCCAAAAGAAACATGGAGACTCTCCCATATAAAGGTGAGGCCTTATTTGGCGATGGCCTGGATGCATTAGTCTCGGCGGCTACCGCAGGTAAGTCGACATTTTTGCCCTCTGCGCCTGCACCGGCAAAAAAGACCTATCACCCGCAAATACAGTCCTTTCGGCCCAATAAATACAGAAAGACGAGAGGTTCCCCCTTCTTTGCAGGTAGGGGAAGGGGAAAGAAGCCCACAGCGGCTTCAGGTTCCCAAGAGCAGAAGTTTACCCCTACTTCTGCCAAATCACCAGCATGACGTTGGAACTCCCTTGCGGGAGGCCGCTCAGATGGGGGCACGTCTCAGACTCTTCAGCCAGGATTGGATTCGGTCTGGCCTGGATCCCTGGGTGTTGCAAATAGTATCCCAGGGGTACAAGCAGGAGTTTCAAGATGTTCCCCCATGCCGATTTTTCAAATCGACCTTGCCAGTTTCTCCGTCAGAAAGAGAAGCAGTAACAGCGGCAATCCAAATATTATGTCAAGGCCAGGTCATAGTCCTGGTACCGTTGTCACAACAATGGAGGGTTTTTTATTCAAGCCTCTGTGGTTCCGAAGCCGGACCGATCCTAAATCTAAAGGATCTGAATTGTTACCTAAAAAGGTTCAAGTTCAAGATGGAATCACTTCGGGCAGTGATTGCCAGTCTGGAGGAGGGGGACTACTTGGTGTCAGTGGACATAAAGGATGCTTACCTGCATGTCCTCATTTATCCTCCTCACCAGGCTTATCGGAGATTCGCGGTTCAGTTTTGCCATTACCAATTCCAGACGTTACTGTTCGGTCTCTCCACGGCGCCGAGGGTATTCACCAAGGTGATGGCGGAGATGATGGTTCTCCTTCGTCAGAAAGGAGTCAATATAATTCCTTATCTGGACGACCTCCTGATAAAGGCGAGATCCAGGGAGCAGTTGTTACAAAACATATCATTCTCTCTGTCAATACTCCAACAACACGGGTGGATCATAAATTACCCAAAGTCACAGTTGGAACCGACGACAAGGTTGTCTTTCATCGGGATGATTCTGGACACAGAAGTTCAGAGAGTATTTCTTCCGCTGGAAAAGGCTCTGGAAATACAGAAAATGGTAAAACAGATATTGAAACCATCAAGTGTGTCGATCCATCAGTGCATTCGGTTGTTGGGGAAGATGGTGGCGGCCTACGAGGCCATACAGTTTGGCAGGTTCCATGCCAGAGTATTCCAGTGGGGCCTGTTGGACAAGTGGTCGGGGTCACACCTACGCATGCACAGAAAGATAATCCTGTCGTCAAAAACCAGGATTTCGCTCCTGTGGTGGTTGCATAGCGCTCACCTGCTAGAGGGACGCAGGTTGGGGATTCGGGACTGGGTCCTGGTAACCACGGATGCAAGTCTCCGAGGCTGGGGAGCAGTCTCTCAGGGAGAAAACTTCCAGGGATGTTGGTCACAACAGGAAGCCTGCCTTCACATAAACGTTCTGGAGCTAAGCCATTTACAACGGCCTTCAACAAGCAGTACATCTTCTTCAAGACCGTCCCGTGCAGATCCAGGCGGACAATGTAACAGCAGTCGCATACATAAACAGGCAGGGCGGAACGAAAAGCAGAGCGACAAAAATCCTCCGCTGGGCAGAAAAACATCTACAAGCTCTGTCGGCAATATTGATTCCAGGAGTAGACAACTGGGAAGCAGACTTCCTCAGCAGACACGATCTCGATCAAGGAGAGTGGGGCCTCCATCAAGAGGTCTTCGCAGAGGTGACAAGTCTTTGGGGAGTTCCTCAAATAGACATGATGGCGTCTCGTCTTAACAAGAAGCTTCAGAGATACTGTTCCAGGTCGAGAGACCCTCAAGCAGTAGCAGTGGATGCACTGGTGACCCAGTGGGTGTTTCCGTCAGTGTATGTCTTCCCTCCTTTTCCGCTGATCCCAAACGTACTCAGGATCATAAGAAAAACAAGGGTTCGAGCAATCTTCATTGCCCCAGACTGGCCAAGGAGGGCTTGGTACCCAGATCTTCAGCAGTTGCTCATAGAAGATCCTCAGCCTCTTCCTACTTGAGAGGACCTGCTTGCAGCAGGGGCCGTGCGTGTACCAAGACTTACAGCAGCTACATTTGACGGCATGGCTGTTGAGCGCCGTATCCTAGCCAGGAAGGGTGTTCACGAGGAGGTCATCCCCACCCTTACTCAGGCCAGAAAGGGAGTAACGTCGAAACATTACCACCGTATTTGGGGAAAATGTGTCTTTGTGTGAATCCAAGAAGGCTCCTACGGAAGAGTTTGACTTGGGTCGTTTTCTCCATTTTTTGCAGGATGGTGTGGAGGCGGGCCTCCGATTGGGATCAATCAAGGTACAGATTTCGGCCTTGTCAGTGTTCTTCCAGAAACTGGCCTCTATTCCAGAGGTTCAGACCTTCATGAAAGGGGTTCTGCACATCCAGCCTCCATTCGTGCCTCCAGTGGCACCATGGGACCTTAACGTGGTATTGCAGTTCCTTCAATCGGATTGGTTTGAGCCTCCACAAAAGATAGAGTTGAAGTTTCTCACTTGGAAAGTGGAGATGCTTTTGGCTTTGGCATCCGCAAGGCGGGTGTCTGAATTGGGGGCCTTCTCTCACAAGAGCCCTTACCTGATCTTCCATGAAGATAGGGCAGAGTTAAGGACTCGTCAACATTTTCTTCCGAAGGTGGTTTCATCTTTCCACATAAACCAACCTATTGTAGTGCCAGTAGTTACTGACACATTCACTGATTCCAAATCTCTAGATGTGGTTAGAGCTTTGAAAATCTATGTCGCTAGAATGGCTCGTATACGGAAAACAGAGGTTCTGTTTGTCCTGTATGGTCACAACAAGATTGGCTGTCCTGCTTCCAAGCAGACTATTGCACGTTGGATTAGAAATACGATTCAGCAAGCTCATACTACAGCTGGTTTGCCGTTACCAACGTCGGTAAAGGCCCACTCCACTAGGAAGGTGGGCTCATCCTGGGCAGCTGCCTGGGGCGATCTCGGCATTACATTACAGCTACTTGGTCAGGGTCAAACATTTGCTAAGTTCTACAAGTTTGACACCTTGGCCGATGAGGACCTCAAGTTTGGTCAATTGGTGCTGCAGGGTCATCCGCACTCTCCCGCCCGTACTGGAGCTTTGGTATAGACCCCATGGTCTTGATGTCGTCCCCAGCATCCTCTAGGACGTATGAGAAAATAGGATTTTGATAACCTACCGGTAAATCCTTTTCTCCTAGTCCATAGAGGATGCTGGGCGCCCGTCCCAGTGCGTACTTTACCTGCAGTTTATTTATTAGAGTTACACAAGTTGTGTTTTCTTGGTTTCAGCATGTTGCTGCTATTGGTTCATGCCTGTTGGCGTGTGTTATGTTGAATGCCATGTGTGCGGCATGGTTGAGGGTGTGAGTTGGTAGATATCTCACCACTAGTTAAGTAATTCCTTTCCTCGAAATGTCAGTCTCCCTGGGCACAGTTCCTACAACTGAGGTCTGGAGGAGGGGCATAGAGGGAGGAGCCAGTTCACACCCAATGAAAAGTCTTTAGAGTGCCCATGTCTCCTGCGGAACCCGTCTATACCCCATGGTCTTGATGTCGTCCCCAGCATCCTCTACGGACTAGGAGAAAAGGATTTACCGGTAGGTTATCAAAATCCTATTATTTTCTGATGTTTGGGTGTAAAGCCCATCTTCCAATTGATGTTTGTATGGAACTATCCCACAAAAGCCTTATTGTTCACCAACAAAATATGTGGAACAACTTAGACACGAGTTGAAGGAGGCATATACTATAGTTGAAGAAACTGCAGAGAAGTTGGGAAAATGTAACAAGATTAGGTACAACAGAAAAGTAATGGAGCAAACTTTTATTCCTCGTGATAAAGTATTAGTACAGCTATTAGGTTTACCTGGAAAAAGGAATTGTCTAACCGCTCGAAATCTGAACCCTATGAAGTGATTGAAAAACTACTTGGAATTCCATATTACAAAGTGAGACCCGATGGGGCCACTGGGCTTATTAAGATGCATCACCGGCAGCATTTGCTTCATTTTGGCCACCCAATGAGATTCTCTCAAAAGAAACCAGATAAAGAATTGGAGGGTCATCATCAAGGTTGGAAAAATACTACTAGACTTCGTGGTCATTCTTCACTACATCATTCTCAGCCAAACCTATTCATTTCACCACATCTTCAGATGGATGATATTGATTCCTCCTATGATTCGGACAATGAGAGTGGGTGCTTTTATGATGAATCCCCTAAAAACCCTTTGGATAATATGGCAGATTATGGAAGTATCTTAGGAAGAAGCATCTGAAAAGACTATCCCTGTGCCTAATGTTTCTGGAAAATATGTTGGCTCAAGCTTTAAAGAGATGAATATGTCATTAGATAGTAGAGAATTTAACACAATTTTCGAATCAGAGCAAATTTCAGAAGGGGAGGGTGATAAAGAACAGTAGAAGAGGCAAGGCTGGAGAGACAGTGAACACAGCTGCAGTTCCTTGATGTTTTCAGCCCACACAGAGGATCCAAACTAGTAAGTTAAAGCAGCCACACCAACACTGTAGAATTGCAGTCACAGTTACTTAAACAGTAAGCAAAGCTGTAACATAAGTCTGCATCACCAATTAAGGTTGTAACACTAGGAAAAGTGATGTATCAAAGGAGCTACATTAATGATAGCTATAGTGAATCAGTATTAAACACTGGAGAGGAGTTCATTATAGTTGCTGAGGGCTAAATAACTTCAATTTACAAACTGGTATTTCATATATGCAGGAGCACATCCATAGCTCATAGACTAGGATTATATATCTCAATTTCAGTAAACCCTCAGTATCTTCTATGACATCCACTAACATCTGTACATGCTAGTCCCTCTCAGCTGCCATCTAGACTATTCTGAGCACTATATTTTTTTTTTAGACAGCTGTGTTTGGATGTGTTTGTGTGTGTGTATATATATATATATATATATATATATATATATATATAATATCCCAATAAAGATGACAGCGGCACTCAAGGCTTTGCAAAAATGAAAAACTGTATTCAAAAGTGAATAAACAAGCCGACGTTTCGGGGCTTACTCGCCCCTTTGTCAAGGTGTGTAACAATCAAAACGTGAAACATACCTTTTATGATGGAGAAGCCCGCCAGTGCTCGTGTGTGGGTCGGAGTCGCGGCTTCCCGCTATACTTCCGGTCCCTTTGTGATGACATCACTCCGGCTGCGTCTGATGGTTGCCGTGGCAACCCCGACGCTTCTCTGTGTGCCGAACCAATCTGTCAACTGGAGACAAAGTGCTAGATAGTGTACTCTCACCAATTAAAGAACCCACCACCTCACTACTTGCATTCGGCGCACATCTCATTAAATATTTCCAACATTATGACTGTCTGATTATTAAACAAGTGATGTGTTTTATAAAAATCGTGGTACGCAGGCCGTGTATCTGTTAAGCTAAAGACTGTCGGGCAGTGATCCCCTGTTATGTCTGATGTGCTGATTAATCCATAACTACATTGTCTTCATCTAGTGTGTGTTATGTCAAAAAGTGACATGACGTGAATGTGGTGTCCGCTTATATCAGTTAAAAGCAGGCCGGCAGGTCCCACATAGGACACTGCTGTTAGATACGGCTAACTACTGTGCATATGACTAAATGGAGAGTAACCTTTGTGTCTGCTCAAAAATGTGTCTACAGTGTATGCTGTGCGAGTCTAATCGTGTGTCTCTGCTAACCAATGCTTACTGGTGTTTGTGACAGGTTAAGTGGACAATTACCGTCCTGTGTGGTCCGTGCATGATGATACCAATTGGGCTGTGATTCTAGGGGACCAATGTCTGGGTCATGTACCGTGGCAGGTCTATAATGGCACTAAAAGCCAGATGTGTCTCTGTATTCACAGTAATTAGAAAAATAATGAGAGGTGCGCTGATGGGGAAAACAGATATCACTATACAAAGTTGCCTATGTCATGTGTTTCATGGTATTAACCAAATAGGTACATGATTGGGGCAACCTGTTTCTATATTGTCAAACCCTATTGGGGTTTATAAGACAAATCAGCAGTACCTCTGCCTTCTGCTGCTGTAATTTGTGTGGGTCATATCCCCTCTGCTCGAACTTCCTCACCATCACATTCAATTCTTGGTCCAGTGAAGAGCGGTCGCTGATTATTCTGGAAGCCCTGATCATTTGGGATCTTGGTAGACCATCCTTGATGGTGACTGTTGGCACGTAATAATACGTTTTTGTCTGTCGGTTTGGTATACAGGCTCGTAGACAGCCTCCCTTCTGATAGGGTCACTTTGACATCCAGGTAGTTGAGGGTGTCACCACTGATTTGATGTGTGTATTTGATGGTTGATTGTCGATTATTGGTATTCGACATTAAACATTCAAAGGCTTCGCGTCCCCCAGTCCACAGGAGGAACAGGTCGTCTATGTACGTCTGTGATGGTGAGGAAGTTCGAGCAGAGGGGATATGACCCACTCAAATTACAGCAGCAGAAGGCAGAGGTACTGCTGATCCCTAGGGACAATCTGTTGAAACCTACCCCTAAATCCACCAAAGCAGTGATCCCATTTGTCAACACCTTCAACACGGCCAGCCCAGTTATCCAAAGAGCCACTAGGGCACTGTGGCCAATCATTGCAACAGACAAGGCACTCAATCAATGAAAAATATGAGACCTATGATGTGTTTCTCCAGGGGTAGGAACATCAAGGACACTATTGTACACACCGACATTACAGGGTTCCAAGATGAGATAAAAAAGAAAGGGGCTTCATTTTTGACCAAAGCACCAGGGTGCTACAAGTGCCTTGGATGCACAACATGCAGCAAAATGATAGTAGGGACTTCATTCAAACATCCCCATAGTGAAAGAAGATACAACATCAGATATGTGCTGTCATGCACAACAACTCATATAGTATATCTTCTCACATGTCCCTGCGGCCTGTTCTATGTGGGGAAATCAATAAGAACGATGCGGGAGAGAATGGCCCTCCACAGGACAGCGATCAAGCAAGCACTGGCGGGCAAAGCCTCAGACCAGCCGGTGGCACGCCCATGTGCCCAGAAACCCCAGGGGGGGTGACCGTGACCGTAAGCTGTTACAAGTAGAATGCAAGTGGATCCACGAGTTGGGCACGGTCAGCCCGGGAGGACTTAATGAGAAATTTTCATGGAATGTCTTATAGAATCACAAAATCAAAAAAATCTTTTTCCATGCATTATGATTAGCACCTTGACCCCATACCTGGAAATGGAAGAAGATGGGACTGATCACTAATGTTTAAACCTGATTTGTCTTATAAATCCCAATAGGGTTTGACAATATAGAAACAGGTTGCCCCAATCATGTACCTATTTGGTTAATACCATGAAACACATGACATAGGCAACTTTGTATAGTGATATCTGTTTTCCCCATCAGCGCACCTCTCATTATTTTTCTAATTACTGTGAATACAGAGACACATCTGGCTTTTAGTGCCATTATAGACCTGCCACGGTACATGACCCAGACATTGGTCCCCTAGAATCACAGCCCAATTGGTATCATCATGCACGGACCACACAGGACGGTAATTGTCCACTTAACCTGTCACAAACACCAGTAAGCATTGGTTAGCAGAGACACACGATTAGACTCGCACAGCATACACTGTAGACACATTTTTGAGCAGACACAAAGGTTACTCTCCATTTAGTCATATGCACAGTAGTTAGCCGTATCTAACAGCAGTGTCCTATGTGGGACCTGCCGGCCTGCTTTTAACTGATATAAGCGGACACCACATTCACGTCATGTCACTTTTTGACATAACACACACTAGATGAAGACAATGTAGTTATGGATTAATCAGCACATCAGACATAACAGGGGATCACTGCCCGACAGTCTTTAGCTTAACAGATACACGGCCTGCGTACCACGATTTTTATAAAACACATCACTTGTTTAATAATCAGACAGTCATAATGTTGGAAATATTTAATGAGATGTGCGCCGAATGCAAGTAGTGAGGTGGTGGGTTCTTTAATTGGTGAGAGTACACTATCTAGCACTTTGTCTCCAGTTGACAGATTGGTTCGGCACACAGAGAAGCGTCGGGGTTGCCACGGCAACCATCAGACGCAGCCGGAGTGATGTCATCACAAAGGGACCGGAAGTATAGCGGGAAGCCGCGACTCCGACCCACACACGAGCACTGGCGGGCTTCTCCATCATAAAAGGTATGTTGTTTCACGTTTTGATTGTTACACACCTTGACAAAGGGGCGGGTAAGCCCCGAAACGTCGGCTTGTTTATTCACTTTTGAATACAGTTTTTCATTTTTGCAAAGCCTTGAGTGCCGCTGTCATCTTTATTGGGATATTGCAGAATTGTTACCAGGAGGCACCAGGGTCACGTTTTGCCATCAGGAGGAGTGCCGGTCCATACCTGCTATATATATATATATATATATATATATATATATATATAAAAATATATATTAAAATAGAACAGTTGTTGCCCACAAACTGATATTTCATTTAAATGAGGGATTAATACCCTTGGATACCACTATAGGAAAATTTAGGAGCACATCCGCTATCTACAAATGCTGGATATTAGCTGATATTACAAGTTGAGATTACATTAGATCATCAGCTAGAACAGTAACTAGTAATGGAAACGTGTTACTTTATTTCATTCAACTCAGCCAGGGAGAACCACAGTGTCATTTAACCAGGGTTCACCAAGTAATAAAGAACCTTTCATAATAAACAAATTTGTGCACCAACGAGAGTATGGCCAACAACAAAAACATGCAAACTATTTAATTCTTAATATTTTTATTATTTCTCTATTTTAGAGTTTCATATATTACAAGAGTAGTAACTATGATACAGCATGTGAGTGTTGGTTTGTGTAAGGTAGTATATCTTGTAGGGTTCAGGACCCCTTTACTCTGGGGAAATAAGTGTACAAGCTTAAATTTGGTGATGGCAAAGTCAGTTATTATTATTCATACTACTATATAAAACAAATTTCTGTAATCTATATATTTAATGAAATGTGACTGCATTGAAATGTGAAATATCAGGGGCGTTCATTAGCTGATAATTGTTTACAAGTTAATGATTGATTTTTATTCTGTGCCAGTCTATGGAAAATGTTGGTAGAAGATTAAGTTCCAGCTCAATAAATTTTTCATCTTTATTTTTTTCTTGTGTCAATTTGTCTGATTGTGCTTCTTATTTGCTAATGGTATTAGGGTTTCCCAAAACTGCCCTATTATTAGAAATAATACAAATCTTGGGTGGAGGCATCACCACAATCAACTAACAAAATCATGAGTGTAGTTTTGTTTGCCACATCATATCTTGCAGGTAAGCAAGTGTTACACTAATTATAGATCATGCACATTTACAGTAGATGTACATGAACAAAGAAGTGAATGCTCATGTGACCTGCTGGACCAGGATGTCCCAGGTTTAGCAGAGCAGCAGCAGGCCTGAAGGGTCAAGCCCAGGTTTTGCCTATTGCCTTAATCAGTTGTCAGGCAGAAGCTAGGCTAATTAATTAACAGCACCTGTAATATGCCTTTATGTATGTGTTCAGTGCACAGACACTGCTCCTTATGGCAGTTAGTTCCCAGGTGAAAGTGTGGGGTTATGTTAGGAGTCATTTTGGAATAATATTATTATTATTATTATAATCCTTAATTTATATGGCACCGCAAGGGATCCGCAGCGCTCAATTACAGACTACATAAACAAATCATCAAAACAGGAAAATAGTGACTTACTGTTGAAGACAATATAGGGCAAGTACAGGGTAACTAAACAGAACTACACCAGCAGATGACACTGATATACATATCAGGGCGGCCAAAAACTGCAGGATTTGGGGCAGTTGAGGATTATTAAAGTAAGAAAAGGATAAGCACATGAGGGAAGAGAGCCCTACTCATAAGAGCTTACATTCTAAAGGGGAGGGGCAGACAGACAGGGGTGACACAGATGAGGTAGACCGAGCGTGGAACAGAAGGTTAGGATGAGATTTAAACAATTTTTTTTCTGCTTAGAGAAACCCCTCCCTTTCGAGCACCTTAATGATATCACTAAGCTAATTGAGCATACCACTATATATGTTTAGGATGAGATTTGTCTGGGTTGTGTTATGTCTGTTTTGTTTAGTTATTGTCTCACCACCAGGGGTCACCAGACATTTATGGATTGCAGTTCCGCTCTCTGCTGCTCTTTGGACATTCTTGCAGATCAGGTGCCTGGTGAGTCTGGACACCTGTCATCTGGCTTTTAAAGTCTGCTTGAGGCCAATACACTTTGCTGGTCATTAAATGTCCTGGTCTGATATAAGGAGGTTGCTGTTCCTGGAGCTGTTCCTGTTCTTACCAGCAACCCTTTGTTCTTTGGATTCCTGACTAACTTTGGGAAAGTAAGCTTAACAGTTTGGTAAAGAAGTGGGTCTTAAGAGCCCGTTTGAAGTTCTGTAGAGAGGTGGAGAGTCTGAGGGGGAGAGGTAGAGAATTCCAGAGTAAGGCAGCAGCACATGAAACATCTTGGAGACAGGAGTGGGAGAAAGTAATCAGATGCACTGTTTTTGACTATGAATATTTGGAGTGTTGTCGGCTGTGTTGAAAACTACCTGTAAACCTAAACCTGTAATTCCTACATATGAAGCTGTATCCTGTATGAGGTGGAAACTAAAGTGTTGGATTTTACCCTGTCTATGATTTCTGTCACTATGTATGTATGTAGGTATGTATGTTCAGGGTCCATATAGGTTCTTCTGCCACTACACCAGGTGCCCACACTTGCCCCAGTGTGCTAGATTGTGGATTATATTTGGACACCCCTTCTAGGAATCCTGCATTTGCCCCTGCATGTCAAATGGCATATTTATAAAAAAATTTTTTGCTAAAATATGAAAAAGGGTGTTTTCACACCCTTGTCATATTATTTTAGAATCACCTGAATGTATTACAGGGCTTATGGAACAATTTTTTGAAAAAGCCCCTTAAATCACAGGCTAATCACTGTGAAGGAAAAAAAAACACCAAAAAAAAAACCATACTCTCCTAGCCCAGGGACCGGTGATCAGTGCTCTGGTGTGGGCTGCCATTCATTGGGGCTCCCTGCTGCTCCTGTGACCTCCATTGCAGTAAAGTGATGCTGCGAAGTGGCAGGTCACTTTACAGCACCATAGGTCACAGCAGCAGGGAGGTGGTAGCAGCAGCGGTGATGTCGGGCAGCGGCGCATGCGCAGCATATTATCCGGGTATTTTTCATGATAAATACCCCAATTTGGCAGTGGAGTGGCATTGCAGGGACAGAGCTTCCTCGCAAGTTCTGTCCCTGCATGCAATTATTGATGCTTCCATGCAATGTAATCAATAATTGCATTGCTAATTGGGTTGATTTTATGACATCACATCCTCAGATGCGGATGGTGATAAATTGGTACCTTAGCCTCTACCAATTCTGGTGGGAAACTATTCCACTTATCTACTACTCTTTCTGTGAAGTAATTTTTCCATACATTTCCCCTGAACCTACCTCCCTCCAGTCTCAGTGTATGTTCTACTTAAGTGGTGTGCCACAAGGCTCGGTATTAGGACCGCTATTGTTCAACATTTTCATTAACGACCTAACAGAAGGTCTAGAGAGCATGGTGTAAATTTTTACAGATGATACCAAATTGTGTAAGGCTATTAATACGGAGGAGGATGCTGAGTCTTCAGAACGACTTAGTTAAATTAGAAGCATGGGCAGCCAAATGGAGAATGCGCTTCAATACAGACAAGTGTAAGGTAATGCACATTGGTAGCATGAACAAAAATAACACCTACATACTGAATGGGATAAAATTAGGGGATACTGTACTGGAAAAGGACTTGGGTGTTCTCATAGATAGCAAACTAAGCAGCAGTACCCAAAGGATTGCAGCAAAGAAGGCTAAAGATATTAGCATGCATAAAAATTAGGAATTGATGCTAGGGACGAGAGTATTATACTCCCGTTATATAAATCACTAGTGAGGCCACACCTTGAATACTGTGTACAATTCTGGGCACCATACTATAAAAAGGATATCCTGGTGCTAGAAAAGGTTCAGAGGCGGGCGACCAAACTAATTAAGGGCATGGAGACGCTGGAATATGAGGAAAGGCATGCAAGACTAGGCATATTTACACTGGAAAAGAGGAGACTAAGAGGGGACATGATCAACATCTACAAATATATAAGGGGACAATACACAGAGCTTACACGGGACCTGTTTTTGGTTAGATCAACACAGAGGACTCGTGGACACTTGCTTAGGTTAGAGGAGAGGAGATTCCGCACAATACGTCGTAAAGGTATTTTCACGGTAAGGACAATACGTGTTTGGAATTCCCTGGCTGAGGGAGTTGTAATGGCGGACTCAGTCAACATCTTTAAGAATGGGTTGGATAAATTCCTAATGGATAAGGATATCCAGGGTTATGGTGCATAGTCACGTACTATAGTTACTATAAAAAGAGGGATAAAATGCGACGGCTGACATCAGCATCAATCAAAATTTTAGACCATTAATCCCGCATAGGAGACCACAAATAGGTTGGACTCTATGGACAATCGTCTTTTTTCAACCTTAGATACTAGGTTACTTCTTCTCTTCCCTTGAAGAATGTTTACCTCCTGTACTTTGTTAAAACTAGGGATGAGCGGGTTCGGTTCTCTGAGAACTGAACCCTACCGGACTTTACCATTCGGATCCGAGCCAGGCTCTGGTTTTCCCGCCTGACTCGGAAACCAGAACGAGGCAAAACGTCATCATCCCGCTGTCGGAGTCTCGCAGGGTTTGGATTCCATATAAGGAGCCGCGCGTCCCCGCCATTTTTACTCCGGCATTGGTGAGTGTAGAGAGAGGACGTGTCTCCGTTCTCTCAGTGTCCGTGTCTTGTGCTGTATTTGTCCACAGTGGTTGTGTCCTCTTGCTGCCATATGTTCATTGCTGCTGTGTTGTGCTGCATCAGTCCAGTGGTAGTGTTCTGTGCATCAGCCATCAGTCATTCCAGTGACCAGTATTTCACAGTATCTGTATCCTCTTGCTGCCATATGTCCATTACATTGCTGCTGTGTTGTAAAGCATCAGTTCAGTGGTGGTGTATTGTGCTGCATCAGTCCAGTGGTAGTGTCCTGTGCATCAGCCATTCCAGTGACCAGGCAGTGACAGTGTTATATGCTGCTACTGTATGTCCACTGCTACAGTATAATAATAATAATAACAATAACAACAAGTCCCTTACAGTGTTGCTCTGCATCAGACCAGTGGTAGTGTCATGTGCATCAGCCATCAGTCATTCCTGTGCCGCATATTGTGTTATATAACTCCAGAAACATAATGGAGAACAAAAATTTGGAGGATAATAGGGAAAGATCAAGAACCAATTCCTCCTAGTGCTGAAGCTGCTGCCACTAGCCATGACATACACAGATGAAATGCCATTGTCGTCTGCCAAGGCCGATGCCCAATCTGATAGTAGAGGGCGTGTAAAATCCAAAAAGCCAAAGTTCAGTAAAAAGACCCAAAAAAGAGAAATATAAATCATCTGAGGAGAAACGTAAACTTGCCAATATGCCATTTACGACATGGAATGGCAAGGAACGGCTGAGGCCCTGGCCTATGTTCATGACTAGTGGTTCAGCTTCACATGACGAAGGAAGCCCTCATCCTCCCGCTAGAAAATTTTTAAAGAGTTAAGCTAGAAAAAGCACAGAAGAGATGGTATCACAAATCCCCAAGGAGAGTCCAAGTGTGTCGGCGGTTGCGATGCCTGATCTTCCCAACACTGGATGGGAAGAGGTGGCTCCTTCCACCGTTTGCATGCCCCCTGCAAGTGCTGGAAGGAGCACCCACACTCCAGTTCCTGATATTGAAATTGAAGATGTCACTGTTGAAGTACACCAGGATGAGGATATGGGTGTTGCTGGTGCTGAGGAGGAAGTTGACGATGAGGATTCTGATGGTGATGTGGTTTGTTTAGGTCAGGCACCGAGGGAGACACCTGTTGTCCGTGGGATGAAGAAGCCCATTGTGATGCCTGGGCAAACTACCAAAAAAGCCACCTCTTCAGTGTGGAATTATTTCTTCACAAATCTGGACAACAGGTGTCAAGCCATCTGCTGCCTCTGTCAATCTGTAATAAATAGGGGTAAGGATGTTAACCACCTAGGAACATACTCCCTTATACGTCACCTGCAGTGCATTCATCATAAGCCAGTGTCAAGTTGTGAAACTTTAGGTAAGAGCGTAAGCAGTCCACTGACACCTAAATCCCTTCTTCCTGTTGTACCCAAGCTCCTGCAAGCCACACCACCAACTCCCTCAACGTCAACTTCCTCCTCAGCCATGTCACTGTCAAGACTGAGGAGTCCTCTCCTAACCGGGATTCCTTGGGAGGATCCTTGAGTGGTACGCCTACTGCTGCGGTTGCTGCCGCGAGTCGATCATCCCAGAGGGGAAGTCGGAAGACCACTTGTACTACTTCAACTAAGCAATTGACTGTCCAACAGTCCTCTATAAGTAAGAGTGAGGAAGATTAAATATGACAGCAATCATCCTGTTGCAAAGCAGATACCTGAGGCCTCGACACTTATGTTGGTGTTAGACATGAGTCCAGTATCTGCCATTAGTGCAGTGGGATTTAGACAATTGATGGAGGTATTGTGTCCCCAGTACCAAATCCCATCTAGGTTCCACTTCACTAGGCAGGCGATACCGAGAATGTACAAAGACGTCAGAAAGAGAGTCACCAGTGTCCTACAAAATGCGGTTGTATCCAGTGTCCACTTAAACATGGACATGGACATGTGGATAAGTAGAACAGAGCAGACTAAGGACTCTATGACTGACAGCCCACTGGGTAGATGTATGGCCTCCCGTAGCAACAGCAGCAGTGGCACCATTAGCAGCATCTTGCAAACGCCAACTCATTCCTAGGCAGGCTACGCTATTTATCACAGCTTTCCGTAAGAGGCACATAACTGACAACCTCTTACGGAAACTGAGGGACATCATTGCAGAATGGCTTACCCCAATTAGACTCTCCTGGGGATTTGTGATATCGGACAACGCCAACAATATTGTGCGTGCATTACATCTGGGCAAATTTCAGCACGTCCCATGTTTTGCACAATTAATTTGGTGGTGCAGAATTTTTTGAAAAATGACGGGTGTACAGGAGATGCTGTCGGTGGTCCGAAAAATTGCGGGCCACTTTCGACATTCTGCTACCACGTGCCGAAGAATGGAGCACCAGCAAACACTCCTGAACCTGCCTTCCATCAACTGAATCATTTGGCGGTAACGAGGTGGAATTCAACACTCTATATGCTTCAGAGTACGGAGGAGCAACAAAAGGATATTCAAGCCTATAAATCCACCTACGATATAGGCAAAGGAGGGGGAATGCACCTGACTCAAGCGCAGTGGAGAATGATTTCTATCTTGTGCAAGGTTCTCCAACTCTTCGAACTTGCCACACGTGGTCCGTTCAGACACTGCTAGCTTGAGTCAGGTCATTCCCCTCATCAGGCTTTTTCAGAAGCAGCTGGAGAAATTGAAGGAGGAGCTAAGATGGAGCGATTCCGCAAAGTATGTGGGACTTGTGGATGGAGCCCTTCATTCGCTTTGCCAGGAATCAAGGGTGGTCAATCTGTTGAAATCAGAGCACTAAATTTTGCCCACCTTGCTCGATCCTAGGTTTAAAGCCTATGTTGTATCTCTCTTTCCAGCAGACACAAGTCTGCAGAGGTGCAAAGACCTGTTGGTGAGTAAATTGTCAACTCAAGTGGAACATGACCTGTCAACAGCTCCTCCTTCAATTTCTCCCGCCACTGGGGCTGCAAGGAAAAGGATAATATTTCCTAGCCCAACCGCTGGCGGTGATGCAGGGCAGTCAGGAGAGGAAGCCGACATCTGGTCCAGACTGAAGGACCTGCCATTGCATATGATTCTGTCACCATTGAAAGAATGTTGAATATGAGTGACAGCATCCAAGTAGGCATGTCAGACAGTCCGTATGTATACTGGCAGGAAAAAGAGGCAATTTGGATGCCCTTGCACAAACTGGCTTTATTTTACCTAAGTTGCCCCCCCTCCAGTATTTAGTACAGCCGGTAACCTTGTTAGCGATCGGCGTAGGTGGTTACTTCCACAAAATGTGGAGATGATGTTCATCAAATTGAATTATAAGTTCCTCCAGGAAGACCTTTACCAGCAATTGCCTCCAGAAAGTAGAGCTACCTGTGATGGTGGATTCCAGTGGGGATGACTTAATACTCTGAGAAGGAGGATGTACACAGTGAAAGGGGTGAGGAATCTGAGGATGAGGTCGGCATCTTGCCTCTGTAGAGCCAGTTTTGTGCACTGAGAGATTGATTGCTTTTTTTGGTGGGGGCCCAAACAAATCAGTCATTAGGGTTAGGGTTGTTTATACAACATAAGGGTTGGTGGGAGGGCCCAACGACAATTCCATCTTGCACCTTTTTTTCTTCTTATCATGTGCCGTTTGGGGACTATTTTTTTTTAAAGTGCCATCCTGTCTGACACTTCCATAATATGTCCAGTGGTAATGCCATTTAATTCCAGTGATTTGGATGTCTAATTCCAGTGATTTGAACGTATAATTCCAGTTATTTTGCAGTATAATTCCATTGATTTTGCCATTTCATTCCAGTGATTTGGATGTATAATTCCAGTGGGAATTGTTTATGTCGCTTGGTTTAGTCATATAGCTACCTCATTGCACCTCTTTGCATGAGGTGCTGTTTGGGGCCTAGTTTTTGAAAAGTGCCATCCTGTCTGACACTGCTGTATGAGTCCTGGGGTACTGCTATATTAGTCCTGGGGTCCTGCCGTATAAGACCACCACTTGCAGAATTTTAAAAAAATTACAGGGGCATACTGGAGACGCTGTCAGTGGACCGAACATTTGCGGCCCACTATCGACATTCAGCCACTGCGTGACACTACTAGATGGGCCAGGTGGTTGTGTCGCTTAGCTTAGTCATACAGCAACCTCGGTGCACCTTTTTTTCTTCTTTGCATCATGTGCTGTTTGGGGGCCTTTTCTTTATATCTGCCCTCCTGTCTGCCACTGTAGTGCCACTCCTAGATGGGCCAATTGTTTGTGTCACTTGGCTTAGGTATACAGCTACCTCATTGCACTCTTCTATATCTTTGCATGAGGTTCTGTTTGGGGCCTTTTTTTGGATATCTGCCCTCCTGTCTGCCACTGCAGTGCCACTCCTAGATGGGCCAATTGTTTGTGTCGCTTGGCTTAATCATACAGCTACCTCATTGCACCTCTTCTACATCTTTGCATGAGGTGCTGTTTGGGGCCTAGTTTTTGAAAAGTGCCCTCCTGTCTGACACTGCAGTGCCACTCCTAGATGGGCCAGGTGCTTGTGCCGCACACTTGTGTAATTTAGCTTAGTCATACAGCCACCTCGGTGCAACCTTTTGGCCTAAAAACAACAATATTGTGAGGTGTTCCGAATAGACTGGAAATGAGTGGAAATGATGTTAATAATACGTAGAATCAAAATTACCCCCAAATTCTGTGATTTTATCCATTTTATGTTGTTGTTTTTCAAAAATCATCCAGAACCAAAACACGAAAGGGTGGTTTTGACAAAACCAAGCCAAAACACGAAAGTGGAATTAGAACCAAAACACAAAAAGTGCCAGCCGCACATCTCTAGTAAAAACCCTTGGTACAATATATTTGTAACTTTCTATTTACATGTTAACTAATTTCATACCTATGTATAGAGCAAGGTATCTTAATCTTTTTCAAGCACAATCCATCAAAGGTGGATTAAATATCACAGTAATTAAAACTACGTTGTTCACAGACATATCTCGTCGGCCCTGTAGCAAAACCAATGCCGATCTATCTTGCAGGTGCATTTGTGCATCCAATGGTGGATTTCCCACTAGGTACATGATGCACGTGCTTAAAGCTGCCACTCACTGGGGGGCGGCACAACATGCTCCCCTTCATGAGAGCCCCACTAGGCTTCTTACTTGAGGAGGCCAGGTGATTTTTTATTTTTCTTGTGCAATGGGCACAGGGAAGAGGGGTTGAGGCAAATTTGTGTGGGAGATGAGATATGAGGATGGGGCTGCTTTGGAGGCATTAGGACTGGCCCATCATGAAGGCAGCAGTGATGGGGGGTGACCAGTGTTCTTGTGCTTAGGGGTGGCCTGATGCCTAAATATGCACCAGGGTAAATCTACATGCGTTTACAGCTGATCTGCTGGCTGACCCATATACTAACCTCAGTAACCGATGACAATGACATCACAACTAACATCCACAATTCCCAATTTTCACAATACCACATTTTACTATATTTTGATTTCATTTTTATATCCAGCAATAAAAATATTATTGGAATCAGTAGCCTTATAACCAGTTGAAATAACTTGAATGGCTATTACTGCAATTGACAGGTGCCCCTAACCTATGGAACTTTAATAGCAACATTGTTATACCCAACGAATTTCTAATATTCTAGAAGATTAGGACTGTCTAGTCCTCGTTTGTTAACCATCTGCACTGCAGGGGGTGCAGGTGTAACATGTGCAGAGAGAGTTGGATGTGGGTGGGTTATTTTGTCTCTGTGCAGGGTAAATACTGGCTGCTTTATTTTTACACTGCAATTTACATTTCAGTTTGAACACACCCCACCCAAATCTAAATCTCTCTGCACATGTTACATCTACATCCCCTGCAGTGCACATGGTTTTACCCATGAGAGAAAAATTTTGCTGCTGCGATCAGGTCTGAATTAGGCCCTAAATCTTATCTGGATTAAGAGGTAATAGAATTTATAAAAAAAAAAAAAATTCACCCCTTTGGGGGTGGACTTTTGAAAAATCTCTTCTTAGCCGGTGCCTATGTCACAAAACAAAGCTTCTGTCCAAATTTCAAGCTCCTAGTCCTTATGGTTCCGGAGATTTTCTGATGAGTCAGTCGGTGGTATTTGGCTTTAATATATGTAGATTGTGTTCTTTTGCACACTCTTCAGTATATTGATTAACATGGATATTATAACATTGTTATCACACAAGAAACAACTTAAAGCAGCTCAAACATTGTTATTAAGATGGGGAGAGAACACTGACACGCAGAAAAGCAATTACCATTTAACTTATAAACATTGCCCTAAAAGGAGAATAAGAACTAACAAATTTCTTCACGATTTTCAGCTTCCTTTTGACTTTATCTGAAAATCAATCATCGAGTTTCTCTTTCGCTTTGCAGCTTCTGCATAATGCCATACTGCACTGCGGCCCTGATTCATATTTGTATGCAAACTTGATGGTTTTCATACATTGTTCGTGGGTCTGCATAGGTGCAGAGCCGTTCTGCCCATGTGCATACCGCTCACAGACCCTATTAGTTGCAGCATGATTGACATGCTGTGGTGTTTGGGGGGCAGCAACCGGCAGACTGACTGGTGCGGGTTGCGGCGGGTTGCGGTATGGGCGGCGGTGGGTTGCGGTGGCGGTGTGGGCGGCGGCGGTGCGGGCGGCGGCGGGTTGCGGCAGCGGTGCGGGCGGGGGAAATTTACCTTTATCTTGCAGAGTTTGGCAGCGGAGCGGTACCAGTTTCAAAAATGGCGCCTCAGCGTCATTTTTGAAATTCAAGATGGCCGCCGCGAGCCAATCACGGCTCGCTGCGTCATCGCCCCGCCCCCTCCCGCTGACTTATATAAGTCAGCGCGAGGTAGCGGCTTTCAGTCCGACGGCGGAGGAGGAGCGGAGAAGAGCTCCTGAAGACTGAAGACGCCGTGGAAGTCCTGGATGGGCGGCGGCTATGCAAAAGAGCTTAGCAGCCGCCGCCCACCAGGTGAAGATGCTGGAAGTCCTGGGAAGGCGGCGGCCATGCAAAAGAGCTTAAAGGCCGCCGCCTCCGAGGTGAAGACGTCGTAGAAGTCCTGGATGGGCGGCGGCTATGCAAAAGAGCTTAAAGGCCGCCGCCTCCCAGGTGAAGACGTCGTAGAAGTCCTGAATGGGCGGCGGCTATGCAAAAGAGCTTAGCAGCCGCCGCCCACCAGGTGAAGACGCCGGAGCAAGACCCCAGAAGCCCTGGGGAGGTGGCGCCCCCCCAGGTGAAGACGCCGGAAGCCCTGGGAAGGCGGCGGCCATGCAAAAGAGCTTAAAGGCCGCAGCCCCCAGGTGAAGACCCAGTTTAATAAAGGATTTTTTAAAGAATGTGTCGTGTTTTTTTTCCAATATTTTCTTTGCAGGTGGACTACAGGTGCCAGCGGGCCCTTTATGTCCGGGCATGCTGGCACTTGTGGTTCTCCAAGTGCCAGCATGCTGGGGCAGGCTTGCTGGGACCTGTAGGCCACCTGTAAAGAACAATATTACTATTGAAAGGCTATCAGCCTCCCATCCACCGCCCACGGATGGGGGGGGGGGGGGGGGGGGGACAGCCTCGGGCTTCACCCCTGGCCCTTGGGTGGCTGGAGGGGGGGACCCCTTGATTTAAGGGGTCCTCACTCCTCCAGTGTACCCCGGCCAGGGGTGACTAGTTGGGGGGGTAATGGCACGGCCGCAGGGACCAATATAAAAGTGTCCCCCGGCTGTGGCATTATCTCCCTGGCTAGTGGAGCCCGGTGCTGGTTTGAAAAATACGGGGGACCCCTATGTCTTTTGTCCCCCGTATTTTTTAAACCAGGACCGGACGCAGAGCCCGGTGCTGGTTGTCTAAATATAGGGGAACCCTACTCATTTTTTCCTCTGTATTTTAACAACCAGGACTGGCTCAAAGAGCCCGAGGCTGGTTTTACATAGGAGGGGGGACCCCACGCAAAAATTTTTTTTTTACTTTTAGCTATTTAAATACCAGCCACCCTGTAAAATCGTCCTATATATGACACTCATCCCCTTATTTAAATGATAGTCAAAATCTCCCATAGCCAAAATCTCCCATAGCCAAAATCTCTTGCATAGTTAGACAAAATCTCTGGTAAAGTTAGTCAAAATCTCCTACTGCCAGTTCAAGGGAAAAGTTAGTCAAAATCTCTCCGTGTGTATGCACCTTGAGACTATGTATATATATATTCGCGTTTCTTCTCTCAGACTTCATGGGGTCCATGAAGAAGTCTGAGAGATGAAACGTGTTGGCCCTTTCCCTAGAGACCTCCTGCTGAATCAGTTAAGATTCATAAGCTTTATTCATTTTTTTCGACTTGTATTTTTGCACTTTGCACTTTAAATAGGAATGACATATAATGCATTGTACATTGACTTTTATATAGCTTTTCTTTTTAATCTTTATTAATATCATTCTTGTCAATTTTTTTATCAGTATTGTAAAATAAAAATATTTTTATTTACTCATATAAACACTTTGTGTATGGATAAAAAAATTTAAATACCACACCGTTGGTCGCTAGAACCCTTACTGACGCCCAGATAATTGGGAGTGTGATTATACATTTTGGAAGGAGTAGTATCATAAGTGGCGCGGCATTTCTTTGCAAATATATACTACGAAGGGAGATGCACTCTCCTAAAGGTCAAAGAGTCCAGTCCAAATGTAATCATCTTTAATGTTCAAATATAGGAGCTCAGTATGTCAACGTTTCGATTCCAGAATAGAATCTTTGTCAAGACGAGCACAAAAATGACATCCAGCATCATATGTACAACATAGGAAGTAATTCATAGCCCTCAGCAATAATAAAGGGATCAAATATTCTACTAATGTAGTGGCCGACAAGTTCCATCAAGAGGATATCCATATATCCAAACTAGAATCAAATATAGTCATAAAATAGTCAGCTGGCAGACATCAGGGCATCAGGACAAGGGCTGCATGACATACATACATATATATATATATATATACATATATACATATATATATATATACACACATACACACACACACACATACATATACAGTCACAGTGGGCCAATTGGTGTGTGTGTGTGTGTGTGTGTGTGTGTGTGTGTGTGTGTGTGTGTGTGTGTGTGTGGGGCCATCTGTCACATGTGCTCCCCCCTGCCTCAAATCGTTGTGCCTTGTGTGCTGCGTCCACTGGAGGATATCAGAAGACCTATCAGGAGTAGAGAGAGCCTGTCGCCCCATTGCGCGTCACAGACTCAAATCAATGTGCCTTGTGTGCTGTGGCTGCTATCAGGAGAGGCACCCACACCCCACCCGACTCTCAGGAAGTGGAGGTCCGCTAAGCAAGCGCCATAGACGTCATTGGTGCGGACCTCGGAGGAAGAGACGGCCACGGTGGTTTTAGCAGCAGGAAAGGCGAGTATGATGTATTGATCTTGTATTGCCAAATACACTGCTCAAAAAAAATATAAGGAACACTTAAAACAACATAATGTAACTCCAAGTAAATCACACTTCTGTGAAATCAAACTGTCCATTTAGAAAGCAATACTGATTGACAATCAATTTCACATGCTGTTGTGCAAATGGAATAGACAACAGGTGGAAATTATAGGCAATTAGCAAGACACCCCCAATAAAGGAGTTGTTCTGCAGGTGGTGACCACAGACCACTTCTCAGCTCCTATGCTTTCTGACTGATGTTTTGGTCACTTTTAAAAGCTGGCGGTGCTTTCACTCTAGTGGTAGCATGAGACGGAGTCTACAACCCACACAAGTGGCTCAGGTAGTGCAGCTCATCCAGGATGGCACATCAATGCGAGCTGTGGCAAGAAGGTTTGCTGTGTCGGTCAGCGTAGTGTCCAGAGCATGGAGGCGCTATCAGGAGACCAGCCAGTACATCAGGAGACGTGGAAGAGGCCGTAGGAGGGCAACAACCCAGCAGCAGGACCGCTACCTCCGCCTTTGTGCAAGGAGGAACAGGAGGAGCACTGCCAGAGCCCTGCAAAATGACCTGCAGCAAGCCACAAATGTGCATGTGTCTACTCAAACGATCAGAGACAGACTCCATGAGGGTGGTATGAGGGCCCGACGTTCACAGGTGGGGGTTGTGCTTACAGCCCAAGACCGTGCAGTACGTTTGGCATTTGCCAGAGAACACCAAGATTGTCAAATTCTCCACTGGCGCCCTGTGTTCTTCACAGATGAAAGCAGGTTCTCACTGAGCACATGTGACAGACGTGACAGAGTCTGGAGATGCCAAGATGAACGTTCTGCTGCCTGCAAAATCCTCCAGCATGACCGGTTTGGCAGTGGGTCAGTAATGGTGTGGGGTGGCATTTCTTTGGGGGGCCACACAGCCCTCCATGTGCTCGCCAGAGGTAGCCTGACTGCCATTAGGTACCGAGATGAGATCCTCAGACCCCTTGTGAGACCATATGCTGGTGCGGTTGGCCCTGGGTTCCTCCTAATGCAAGACAATGCTAGACCTCATGTGGCTGGAGTGTGTCAGCAGTTCCTGCAAGACAAAGGCATTGATGCTATGGACTGGCCCGCCCGTTCCCCCAGACCTGAATCCAATTGAGCACATCTGGGACATCATGTCTAGCTCCATCCACCAACAGACTGTCCAGGAGTTAGCGGATGCTTTATTCCAGGTCTGGGAGGAGATCCCTCAGGAGACCATCCGCCACCTCATCAGGAGCATGCCCAGGAATTGTAGGGAGGTCATACAGGCACGTGGAGGCCACACACACACTACTGAGCCTCATTTTGACTTGTTTTAAGGAGATTACATCAAAGTTGGATCAGCCTGTAGTGTGTTTTTCCACTTTAATTTTGAGTGTGACTCCAAATCCAGACCTCCATGGGTTAATAAATTTGATTTCCATTGATAATTTTTGTGTGATTTTGTTGTCAGCACATTCAACTATGTAAAGAACAAAGTATTTAATAAGAATATTTCATTCATTCAGATCTAGGATGTGTTATTTTCGTGTTCCCTTTATTTTTTTGAGCAGTGTAAATTACCCATGCTACTGTATTTCCAAATAAACTGATCAGGGCATGGTGTATTTCTCCCTTCACTCTCTATTATGGATAGACTATGTTTTAAGATGTTTGTGCTGCTGAGCTTGGATGTGTGCTGCCAGGTAAATAACATGTTTGCAGGCAGTACTAGAATATATATATATATATATATATAGATATAGAGAGAGAGAGAGAGAGAGAGAGAGCGAGAGAGCGAGAGAGAGCGAGAGACTACATTTGGTGCTGCCCACGGGGCCACTTCTAGAATTTTTCCCAGGCCCACTTTTGTTTCCCAATCCGCCCCTGTACACAGGGCTGGATTAACAGTGGGGCAGAAGGAGCTGCAGCTCCAGGCCCCCCATTGAAAATAGACCCACAGCCTGCCACAGTGAAGAGGCACATATCGCTGGCATTACAATGAGCCACTCTGACTCATTGTATGCTGCGGACAGACAGTGCCCGGCCGGAGCAGGAGGAGGGGCCGCTCTCCTCTTTAGCGTTTCTTCCCCACAGATTATTGAACTGCCTGGCCAGTGTGGAGGAGGAGCCACTCTCCCCTCTACTCTCAGCTCCTCCCCCCTAGACTTTAGTGCTGCTGATGAGGAAGGCCCAGCAGAGGGGGAGGAAGGGCACAGCAACGTAACTGCCACACATCCTCCTTCCTGGTACTGCACGATGTAGCGGCGTATGAGTGTCCTGGGTGCATGAGCGGCAGGGGATGGCTGAGGTGATCAGCCCTGCTGTGCTGATACAGAATGATGAAGATGACCTCCTGTGTGCCTGTTCCCACCGGGGACACTGACACAAATTCTTATGTCATACTCGGATCCACGGTGGCAAGGAGCCGACAGACCCACCCGTGATCCTGAACCAGATGGTCCCTGTTCCCCACAGTCTCCAGCCTGCCACCCCACAATAACCTGAAGCAAAAACATGAGCTGGGCAGTCAGTGCATGGTTCAGGGAGGGGGGCAGGAGGTTATTTACATTTTTTTTAAAAGAAGAAGACTGACATGTTTTCCTGGCGGGCTGGCCTGATATGGGGCTGCGAAAAGCATTTATTACCGGCCTGCCCTATATTGATGTACTGCCTGGAGGGAACTGGTCACAAGAGCAGCGCCAGTGTTCCGCCACTTGCTGGAGCTCCTCGCTTTTACCCCTGCCTGATGAGTTAATAATAATGAGTTAATAACACAGCTCCACATCATGTTTTACAGGAGTGTCTGGGAAAACGCAGGAGGGACCAGGTGTTTGGAGGGAGGGTTTCTGACGTCCCCTCCGGCCCCGATCATCGCAGTGGCTGAGTAAGTCCTGGGCTGAGCAGAAACTACACAAACCGATGTTTGTGCAGTTCTGCTACAAATGCATTCACACCCCTGCACATAGCTAATACCCTCCCCCTGTAGGCAGTGACTACCTGATCGCAGGGATGCAAAAAACGCACCCTAGCGATCCATTCTGAATTACCACCTTTGTGATAAACTCTGGAAAATGATACAACACACAAACAACTCACTGTAGCATACCTCCCAACATGACCCTCTCCAGGAGGGACACAATGCTCTGCTTCTGGATTTTTCTCTTAATTTATGATTGCCGGCACCTGTTTTGAACAGGTAATGGATAAGAAAGGCGTTTCACCACAGGTGATGGCAATAATAAATTGAGGTGGAACTCCAGAAGCAGAGCATTGTGTCCCTCCTGGAGAGGGTCATGTTGGGAGGTATGCTGTAGGTCTATACCCAATTTGCAGGTTGTAGTCAAAGGGTTTGTTGCGCAGTTGGCCCCATTTTGCTCTACCACAAGCATGTGTAGAGCAATGCCATGCAAGATATGCTACAATAACTGGTCTAGCACCAACTTTGCATCAGGCCCAAATTCTGGTTGTCAACTAAAAACCTCAAACACACAATACCTGTAATTATAAACTGAGATAATAGTGTATTGTACTATTTAAGATTTCATCTCAAATTATCAAAGTTGCTTTCTACTTTGCACTTCCAGTTTCTATCAAAAGACATCTGGTTTTTCACACTTCACTGCTCCATTTGATGAGAACCCCATCCCAGGTGAAACATTAACTCATACAATGAATTAATATATATTGGGCGCAGCTATTACTATAGACACAATTAATACATTTTTATATATAAAAACAAGAGCACTAGTAAAATAATGACTACAATAAATGTGCAGCTCCCAATGGGTGATCTGGATTAACACCCCAATATAACAATATAAGAAATATTATGAGAGCACATAAAATTTATGCACATATATAAAAACCATATAATTATAAACTGTGTAATTTACGGCTATAAACCTCCCATGGAGAAGTGCAGCACAATTATAGCGTATCCGGAATGTAGTGGTTCTTATCTCAGGAATCTCAGGATAAGAACCCCTACAGTGGTGAGCATTCAATTTACCTTTATGAGAGGACATTGCAACAGTATCCTCTCTAGCTACACTGTGTGACTACTGTATATTCATATCTCCATCTGTGGCTGATTATCATCCTACTGGATAATTGGCACTGGACTATACTAACTTTGATTATTTTGCATACACTGTAATTGTGCTGCACTTCTCCATGGGAGGTTTATAGCAGAAAATTACACAGTTTATATGGTTTTATATATGTGTGAATTAAATTTAATTCTTTCAAATTGTATGCGCTCTCATAATATTTCTTCTATTGAAACATTGGGCCTAATTCAGATCTGTTCGCTCGCTAGCGTTTTTCGCTGCGCTGCAATCAGGGCTCTACTGTGCATGCATATGCAGTGCAATGCACAGGTGCAACGTATGGGTACAATGTGGATTGTTGATGTGCACTGGTTCTAGCGAAGAATCCATTTGCACAGACGATCACAAGGAGATTGATAGGAAGAGGGTGTTTGTGGGTGGCAACTGACCATTTTCTGGGAGTGTGGAAAAACGCAGGCGTATCGAAGCGTTTGCAGGGCGTGTGTCTGACGTCAATTCCGGGCTCAAATAGGCTGAAGTGATCGCAGCGGCTGAGTAAGGTTAGAGCTACTCAGAAACTGCACAAGCTGTTTTTGTACAGGGCGGCTGCACACACGTTCGCACACTTGCAAAGCTAAAATACACTCCCCTATAGGCGGTGTCTATCCATTCACAGCGCTGCAAAAAATAGGTAGCGAGCAAACAGATCTGAATGAGGGCCATTGACAACCAATAGCAATCGTAATTGAAGGCGAAAAAGATTTTATTATAAAGAAGATCTTGGCTCGGGACTCCTGCCTGTGGAAGATGTATTCTAGATGTGGAATAGTTGTTTACAGTATGAAACAATGAAGTAATGATAACACCAATTAAAGAAATATATTGGTACTTTCCACAGATTTAATTGAATGTTTTGATGCTGCTCTACATAACAGTTTAGTTAGTTTATACAATAAGAAGTAATAAAAAAAGGGTCTGTCCCGTGAAAATCAGGAGAGTTTGGAGGTATGTACTAGGCAGGTGCATAACTATAGTGGGGCAGGAGTTGTCGCTGCTGCTGGTCCTGGGGTCATAGGGCCCTGACTCAGGAAACCCATCTCACCAACTCCCCGGGCAATTTTCTTGTTTGTAGATTATTTCTTTTGCACTGCAGATGCTTGTGGCTTTGTTGGGCTTGCTGTTCTTTTCACTTATGCATCTGCTTGGATCTTGAGCAGCCGTACAGAGAATTAGGACTCTGGTATTTCCTGAACTACAGAAGGATTTGTACGGGTACAATATTGAACTGGTAATGGTGACTGAATGCAGTATGTGGGAGGAGCAGCTAGAGTCACATGTAGTGTGTAATGTGGAGAACCTGCTGTTCTCTGTTCTAGTCTCTTGTGGAAGATTAACCCACATCACACATACTGGCAGCCATTCCTCTACCCAACCTCCTCTCCTAGACAATTATTACATAGTGAAGTGAGGACCCAGTACACACATAATCCCACCCCAGGTACTCACATGGGGTGAGGACGAGAACCACCAGTATAGATATGATTCCCTCACCCTCCCTCTGTATGAGTACTACAACACATACACACACACTCTCCCATGCTCCCTGTCACACTCGCAGAATTTTTCTATGGGGCCCACCAACGTTTAGTGGGCACGCCCCTTTTCCTATACTTTCAATGGAAGTTTGGAGAGCCAAAAATCAGTATAGACCATAAAAAACACATACTGCACCTGCCAAAAAGGTACAGTTGGAGGGTATGCAATTAGCTCCTGTCATTTTTCAAACACAGCCTGTAACATGTGTCATCCAGGACCTGAAGCAGTAACCCTCCCAGTGAAAAGGAAATACAGTAAGCATAGAAAAAATAATCTGCTGTAATCCATGGGTTGCACACTGTGTGAAACAGGTCACTGCTGTGACAGTTCCATGTACAAACTGACTTCCTTGTTCTTAAGATTGCAAATTAATTTTAAAAAGGGTCAATAGCCCTGTGTCCTCAAGGACATGTAGCCAACGAACACATTGTTAAAAAATTAAAAAACACGGGGTTATTCAGAGTTGTTAGTAAATCAAAAAAGTTAGCAAATGGGCAAAACCATGTGCACTGCAGGGGGGGGGGGGGGCAGATATAACATGTGCAGAGAGTGTTAAGGCCCATATAGATGGGAGTGATGTGTGCTGAGCGATGCGGGGTAGGACAGGAGGCCGCTCACCGACGTGCTACAGGCCAATCTAGCACCGGCGATAGCGATGTGCAGGGCCGCGCATCGTTATCGCTAAGGGGGGTACACACGAGTGATCTGTTCTTAAAATCTAAGCAATCTAGTCAGATTGCTTAGATTTTAAGCATGGATCTCTCCGTGAGTACCTCCCTTAAGATTTGGGTTCGTTATATTGTTTCTGTGCAGGGTAAATACTGGCTGCATTATTTTTACACTACAATTAAGATTTCAGTTTGAACACACTCCACCCAAATCCAGTGTCGGACTGGGGCATGAAGGGCCCACCAGGGGGGATGCAGTTATAGGGGCCCATACTTAAGGGTGTGGTCAGCATACAAAGGGGGTGTGGCCAGCGTCCACAGAGGCTTAAAATATAGTGCAGTGTAATACAACATATCTAACATGTATAATACAAGTCTGGAACCTGATCACTAGAGGAAGGAGTGGCCCCTCAGGCAGTGGGGCCTACCGGTGGTTTCCCAGGGACCCCTGTGGGCCAGTCCGACCCTGCCCAAATCTAACTCTCTCTGCACATGTTATATCTGCTCCCCCTGCAGTGCACATGGTTTTGCCCATTAGTGTGCTTTTTTGGTTGCTAACAACTCTAAATAACCCCCATAATTCCTATATACATTGTTATAATAATATCAGCTGGGAAAGTATGTGGCAGGAAGTATGTGCAATTCCAAAATATAACTGGAAACAGCAATATAAAATATATAAACTCGTGATATATAAATATATCAAAAGGATCAAGGACACAGGAACTGATAATATTCCATATTTATTTATTAAAATTATATAAAGTAAATAATATAAATAAAGTAAACAACTAATTAATAACATAAGAAAATAAATTATACACATTCCTCCATCACAGTTCTTCAGAGTAGACTGCAGGAATGATGGGCCTGATTTAGCATTGTAGTCCCAGCGGCTGCGGACAATGATGAGGCGTAGTTCGCAGATCAGTTATCGAGCTTCTGAATACTCCTACAGTATAGTTGTGCAGCTTGGCCTCAGGAAGTGAAACACCACAGCCACTGTTACTGCATACGGGATCGCTGACACATATCCAGCCTTTTTCCCAACATTCCCTATAACCACCACCATCGTGATTGTCAATCACTGTAAATACATCCTCTCTGCTGGTGCCATCGCAAGCCCTTTGCAGCACATGGGCAGTGCGACGCAGACCTACGCAGTCGGCCGATAACCATTCAACTGTAAAATAACTGCGTTTGCGTATACCGTAACTCTGTACTAGGCACAATATCGTCTAATCAAATCATGCTGCAATAACACTGTTCTAGTCTGATCACAATATACAGTAGAACGCGGTGAGATAATATATATAATAGTATTAATAGAACTATAATCAACACAGTCTTATTTTAAAAAGAGATCTACAAGTGGACCCAAAATATCTCAATTTAATCGGTGAGTGCACGTGACATTAGACATAGCCCTGCTAATGATATCAAACAAGAGACCAATTAAGCTACAAATCTGTTGTTGTCAATTTCAGGTAGCATATCAGCATAAAGGGCATAGCATGTTTGTCTGCCCTCCTATACCCACACACCTATGTTCTTCATCATCTTAGTGGCATGAATGAATGTAATGTAATGTAATATTATGGGCCTAATTCAGACCTGATCATAGATGTGCGAAAAAATGCACATTTACAATCAAAATCTCAGGCATGCGGGGGGACGCCCTGCACAGGGCTAGTCCGCCTCACATGCCAGGCCCTAACCCCCCACCCCGCAGATGTGTAAAAGCATCGCACAGCGGTGATGCTTTCACACCTGCCAAGTAGCTCCCTGCTTGCGATTGCAGACAGCTACTCGCCAAAGTTTTGGCCACAGCAGCTGCGTGTGACATCACGCAGTTGCCGCAGCCCGCCCTGCAAATAGTTCGGAACACCTGCATTGTCCGGACTGCACCGCGAAAACACAGCCGACACGCCCCGCGACGGCCTCTACCTGTCAATCAGGCAGAGGTGATCGCACAAGTGAGATGCCTTCGCATCTCACTATGTGCGCACACGCAGTGCGTCCGCTGCACGTGCGCACACAGCACAGGGCTTCAGCCTGCGATCCTACCACTGCAGCGACAAGGTCTGAATTAGGCCCTATGTTGTAGCCCAAATTCTGATTTTCCCTAGTTCCTCTTATTTATTTTGCCCCAATGATTAGAAAGTATGATAACTGTAGGTACTAAAGGTGCCCACCGACTAAGGTACTGTGCATACTACTCACACAGAGGACAGAATTGGACTAACGGCTGTATTGGCTAAACAAGAATATTACAGGTCTTCTTGTGTGAAAGTGTCTCTGTAACATGACTGATTAAGCACTATTGTTCTTCAATACTATTATAAATATATAGGCGCAAATTGATCAATTATCGGGTGTTCGACCCAATACTTGTTATTACTTATCGCTGCCATTCATGGCAATAAGAAACTAATTACCGCCCAAACGCATCCAAACTCATACACTAGGAGAGGTGCTTCAAAAGGAGCCGTACCCTCTGTGTTTTCGTAGTAAAATGACCGAATCAGTGGTCTCTTCACAACTCTATTGGGACCTCTGCCCACCCCTGAGTGCAACTGCGCCTATGCAGTCTACTGACCATGCATGTCCGGTGGCTACTGTCTTGCTTGGTAATTTATGCAAAATGTAGTCCATATGCTACAGCAGCTAATGCCATCTGAAGCTTGGTAAATCTGACAGTTTAGATAAAACAAGGAAAAATAATGTAGTTTTAAGATGCACTTTTCGGCCAATTGAGTAATTAATCAGGATGCAGTTATGCGGTCACTTTACCGACCCTGGGATCCCGAACAGTAAACAGCCCGCCATTCAGCATGCTGACCAACAGGGACTTTTCCCACTCATGGGTGTCCACGACATCCATACAGTGAGCATCAAACCTGTGGCGAGCGCATCTAACCACCAAGCCTGCTGCGTGGTGAGCACAGCAAGCCAGCAAGGGGCTTTGTTGTGCTCGTCCTCCCTGCCAGCCATCTAACTATCGAGTTCCCGGCATCAGTATGCTGACTAGCGGTCTCCCGCACAATAAAGTTTATTTTGTCAGGGCGCAGTGGCATGAAATAATGGCATCGCACCACTCGACACTGTGAAGAGGAGCCGAGCCACCTACGATGATGGAGCAGCAAGCAACATCCTCATTATGCAGCTCCTCACATGCTGGGGACCGCGCAGCACAGGGCAAGGCCACCCAGCATGTGTAGCACCATCTCATGATGCGTCTGCAATTAAATTGTGGATGAACCAAACAGGCTGACCTAGCAGCGTCCTGCCATCATTTTTTAAAATGTCACCCCATGAACGCCTGCCGCTGTCAATCACACTGTAGCCACATCCTCCCGGAGTGGGGTTGCAATGTATAAGGTCATAGACGCGTGGCTCCGTTCGGGTCTGAATGATCCTCCTACTGCATACTAATCGCCTATGTACTTACATATGTGATATGTGATTAATAACACAAAGGACAGCCCTCCCGCTAACAGCTATCCTTTGTGATCACTGCACTTCCAGGTTTCGGCCCTGGGAGTTCTTCTACGCATAGCAGACACAGTGACTGTGATGCTGATGGACACAGATGGAGAGGCTGAGAGACACAGGGGACAGGAGACTGAAGTGATGGGGCAGGAAGCTGGAGAGACATAGGGGGCAGGTAGCTGGAAAGACAGGGACAGGAATCTGTAAAGACAGGAGGCAAGAGGGATACAAGGAGCAGGAGGTGACAAGAGTCATATTCCAGACTTTGGGATCCTACGTGAATACCAACTGATGACGCTGCCAAGGGAGGATCAGTTTCTACAGATGTTCCCCATTGCAAAGAAACCACTATATAGTGGAGTGCATGGAGACATTGAGAAAGCCCCTTAAAAGACAAAATACCCTCCTCAGCAGCCACTTACCTAGTGGTATCGGTGTACCCTGCAGCTGCTCCCTCAGGTGAGTCTGCGTTGCATATATAGTAACAGACAGCCTGGGGAGCTATGTGCATTGTCTTTGCTTGTCTCTGAGTCAGGACTTGAGGCTGATGTTGCTAACCCAGAGTTCAATGTAGATCCCTGGTCAGTATCACCCCAGATTTACCTCTCCCTCACTTTTCTTTACCTTCATTAATCAGGCACTCTCATTAGGGAACCTTTCCCTCGGCAAATCTACAGTACCTACTATTGGATTTGCGAGGGAGAGGGATCTCAACAGCAAACGCGCCTGACCTTCTTTCTGTACCCAGAGATTATGAATCCGCTCACATATCATTCACTGCATATCACATGCAGCAGCGATCCGTGCCTATATATCCTAAGGTACAGTACTTCTCTGTTTCCAACTGTTACTACAATATTTATTGTCTCCTTAATTAAGGAATACTGTAGCCCACAATATAGTGGTATATTTGACTCTGCCATCCTACAGGTCTTGTGTCATAAGTGTTCACTGTTTGTTGTAACTATAACTTTGTAACTAGCGTTGCTGATTTTTGAAATCAAGAAACTGTTTTGTTTATTATAATAGTATCTATCCTTTATTATTATTGCCAGGGGGTGCAGAACTATTCCCATTTGGGTGTTATCTGATTCAATATACATTTTTGATAGATTTTTGCTTGGTCTATTTTTGATTATATGGGTGCATTCTAACAAACAGTTGGAAATGACCAGTATGCGGATGATAGATAGACAGTGTCTAGTTACAGTACATCGTCCATACATATACACCATAGGCCAAATGTAATAGAGTGAGAGTTTCAGAAAGTGAGAGATTTGGTAAGGTTTTTAAGTTTTTTATTTTTATTTTATGTGGCAATCATTTACACTGCAAAACCAGGTTGCTCTTGCTGTGTAAATGATTGCTTCTTTAAAAAAAAAATCTGCAAAACCTTACCAAATCTCTCGCTTTTTGAAACTCTCACTCTATTACATTTAACCCCATATGTTAGACAGACATAAGATCGACAGTACAAAAGGTCCACAGGGTCAAAAAGGTAGACAGGGTCAAAAGGTTACTCTGTTCTCAAAACGGCAACTTATTGGCTATCCAAAACAAGAAACATCCGTGAGCCAATAAGATGCTGTTTTGAGAACCAAGTAAATCCGAGTAAAACCGAACCCGCTCATCTTTATTTTACATGTTTTGGACTTTCACATACCGTCTCTATCCATGTCGGCATAGATTTGGTTTTAAACCTTGTGGTGAGCGCAGAGAGCCACGGAGCCCGAAGCGTGGCGAGCAGATGTCTTTCTACAGTTGGGGGTCCCAGATGAAAAACTATCCACACAAACCCCAAAAATGCAAAAAAAATGTTGTCTACCTTTTTAATGTCAACCATTTTCATGTCTAGCTTTTGACCTTGTCTAGGTTTTGACCCTGTTGACCTTTTGTGGTGTCTATCTATTGACTGCCTAACTACACACAGTCTATTTATTATACCACACCAGGGGCAAATGCAGGAGAGGTTCCGTATATTGACTTAATCTGAAAAAAATGTGGAAATGAAGGCACTAACCAAAAAGAGTATACAGTAATAATCTATTTACTTCAACTCAATCACAGTTACTGCCACAATGGTTGGTTAACGTTTCTTTTCAGGCGAATATTTTTCAATGACATGCAGCAGGCTGAGTACTGAATGCAAGTCTCCGAGGCCCTCCCACATTTATACACTACAAACAGGAAACATACCATACAAAGGGAAATTACATCAACCCATATATAATTGCAAAAAATAAATGAATAAAAAACAGATAAACAGATAAATGAAAATAAAGAAAATGCCACCACTTTAGATACCCGCAAGAGAGATGAATATAAGTAATAACATCGGAAACAGACAGAAATTGCGGCTGGTACATAGTAATAGCACAATAATAAGCATAATAATAAAAGTATAGCTTATACTAAATATATATATATATATATATATATATATATATATATATATATACACAACAATACCATAACTAGAAGCTCCATTAAGTACATGCACAGTGGGAAAAAAACTTCAATCGCCGGACCAGATGGGGCAAAGTGTGGCAGCGGAAACAGTGTGTGTATCAACCACCCAGAACGCATAACAGATGCTAAACGGAAGTGCCATGTGCTCCATAATAATGGAACGCAAGGTGGAAGAGGTTTTCCATCACCGGTGGAAGCCGCATGCATGGAACACACAACAAGCAATAACCGGAAGTGCCATGTGTTCCAAATACTGGACCAAAATGCTTAAACCGTAGTGGGTGGCACAATCAAGGCTATCTGTTAAAGTGGAGCAATCATATAGGAAGACCCAAGAACTCACAACCACCAATGAAAATACATGTAACAAAAAGGGACACAAAACATAAGCACACACACTCAAGTCAGACTCGCATATCTAGACATACCATGGGTTGAAGGTAGACAGGCGACACTGCTGGAACATTGCTAGTGTGCTGCTGTGGCTGAACATGCGCAGCCAGCACCTTCCGCCGGACATTCTCTATGCCGAGAGCTACAGAGCTCTCTATTGCTGCAGATCCACGATCGCGGTCGCGTCTTTTGCTGAGGTGGAGACACAGCTGTCTCCGTCTCCAAAATAAAAAAATTTACTCATCAGGGGGGAGTGGGGTTAGGGGCACTGCCGCAGTCCAAAGTTCAAATAGGGAAGCCACACCAACTGCCAGTGAGTCAGTTTGGAAAAACAGTTGGTGGCTCCCCTATTTGAAATTTGGACTGCACTGCTGCCCCGTCTCTGAAGCAGCCCCTGTCTATGTTTCATGTTGTGCTTGTCTTGTGTTGTGTTCCAATATTTTAAAATTAATTAATAAAAGTTAAGTTTTACTTGGTATTATACCTGTTACTATGGTGAATTAGTGCCCCAAACAAGAGAGTACTCCTTTTTTCTCTTTATTTACTTACAAACCACTATGTCGGTAAGGTGTATTTGGAATGGAATGGGGAAGAAGGCTCCCAGAGTGACGAAAAACCAGTGGTGTGTCATACTGACATGCAACCCGTTTTCCAGTGTCCATGCCCCTCAAGATGCATGGTCATGCTTCTCGTGACTGCACAGAGTGGCCGATTCAGCAAGAGTTGTAGTTTTGTGAAATTTTGCAAAAAATACAATTCCTTTCTCTAGCATGCGGGGTACTGCCGAGCACAGAGGAAAGCCGCCTTGCATGCCGGGTCCTTCTTCCCCGCTAAAATGCAAAAGCATCGCTAAACAGCGATGCGCTCACATCTTACGTGTGTCATCACGCAGCTGCCGCGGCACGCCCCTCAAATGGTCCAGACACCCTCTGTTGTTCGGACCGCACCCCCAAAATACTGCAACGCTGCCCCATCGCCGCCCACGCCTGGACTTAGATTGCGATCACTTACTGTTGTCTCTGCCTTGTCCTGTTCCCTACCTAATCTCCTAGTCAGCGTGTGCTCCTCTGCTTCTCCTCCACCTGCTCTGTGGCTGCCTGTACAGCGGCCCATAGTGTAGCTAGTGGAGAGAGGGGGGCACACCCTCTAACTTTTCAGGTGCCAGGAGCTCGCAATCCACCGGCGCCACCCTCGCTACACTCCTGGCCACACCATCCCTATCCATTGGTGTTTCTATCATGGGTGCAATGTGTGTAGTGCACACAGGTTTCTGTGTCCAGGGGGGCCCACACTGCACCCATGTTGTTGTATTACTTACCTTTCCGGAGTCTCGCGATGGGTGCTGCAGCCGCAGTAAAAATCACGCTGCACAGTTGGTAATTAGTCTCCAGACCATGGTGGGCGCCATGTTTCCGGAGACCTGCACTTGCGCAGTAGATTGCAGCACATTGCCAAAGCCCACTGCACAGAGGAGAGAAGGGGGCCCATCTGGAGTCTGCACACAGGCCCCCTCCTCTCTTTAAAATGCCCCTGCCCCTATACATATGCTTGTTAAAATAGCTGTAATCGTTATCTGCATGCACTTGCACCTGTCCTATAGCTCATGAAAAATATCCGTCTGAAATAAATATATTGTGATTATACCACCAACACTAATTATTGTAGGTGATTGATTAATATATATTTATCTTTTCTGCTGTCCATACTGAACAATTGTGTAAGAGTATTTCTTTGATGATTTATTAAATGGTTATTGATTTTTATTAAAATATTATTTATTTTATATAAATTGAAATTAATATGGAAGATAACTTGACCTTGATTATTTTCTGACACATTTGGTTAGTAAAATATTTACAGAGAGTGGGTTCATACATTTTATTTTCATGTTCCTTAAGAATATTTGTTCGAGCAGTGTATCCGTTCCCTAATTTTACATATTGTTTATCTTATGGAACTAAAAATATTTATTCCTATACTCTAGCAAAAGAAAATTATATCTATAAAACCCATATGCACATGTATTTTATTAAAGAAAATAAGCAACAAAAATAAAAAAGTTATTTCCAAAAAATATAGAGGAACAGCTTACTGCTGCAGCCAGAGCTGGATTAAGGCATTGGAGTATAAAACAAACATTATAAAGGTTATAGAAACCTAACAGTAGCAACTGTATCAATTTATTCTGATATTTGCACAAATACCATTGGTAATTGAAAACTATGAACGCCAAAGATGCTTTATCAAAAATCATATGTAATTCAGCTTTATCAAGACTGTATACACATAGGTGTTTCTATCATGGGTGCAGAAACACACACACCACACACTGCACCCAGAGCCGGATTTAGGGGTCAGGCTGCCCGTAGGCACAATGATATTGGCTGCACATTGCACCAGGTAGCCTATTATACCCATTGCACCAGGTAGCCCATTATACCCATTGCACCAGGTAGCCCATTATACCCATTGCACCAGGTAGCCCATTATACCCATTGCACCAGGTAGCCCATTATACCCATTGCACCAGGTAGCCCATTATACCCATTGCACCAGGTAGCCCATTATACACACTGCACCAGGTAGCCAATTATACACATTGCACCAGGTAGCCCATTACACACATCTCCACACAAAAAATAACTGCTGTCTTATTTTTTCCTCCTTGGGGAGAAAAGCCTGATCATCTGCATGCCTGTACACTGCAGTGCCTGTGGCACGCTTCTCTCCTGCTAGAATCCCTCTATGTTATGGGCCCGCCGCCAACCCAGGCTCCTTCCTTACAGCCTGCGTGGCAGCCGATCAGTCAGATTGGAGAGTCTGCGCAGTCACAAGATTTCACAGTCTCCATATCTTTTCAGGGCAGGGCTTGTACTGCGATGCTGGGCTGCAGTGGCAGCGATGCGGATCGTTTATTAAGATTCAAGCTGCGGCAAGTGGCAGGGGGACCTTTCAGACCGGAAGGGGGTGGGTAATCTTGTTCCACCCCTAGGCACGTGCCTCATGTGTCTAGTGGGAAATCCAGCACTGACTGCACCCATATCGTTTTACTACTCACCTTTGGAAGTACTGCGATGGGCACAGCCATCTCTGGACTATGGCGGGCGCCATAATTCCACAGACCTGCGCATGCGCAGTAGACTCTGGCACAGTGCTGGAACCTACGGCACTGTGGAGAGGAGAGGGCCCACCTGGAGTCTGCACACAGGACTCCTACTCTTAAAATGCCCGTGTGTGTACTGTATAGTGTCTCAGCCAGAATTTTCAAAAGAAGTCCAAACAAATCCACACAAGTTTAACTATTATTTTGTCAGGTAGGAATTTTATAACACCATGTGGCTGCTTAATTTAAATAATATAGTTCAGCCAAAAATATTTATAATAAACAACTACCCCAGGCAAGAATTCTGGTTCTGCTTTCACCATTATATGATATATATGGCTTTAAATAGCCATACTGACAATGCTCGATGTAGGTGCCCGGCATCCCATCCTGGGACTAGAGGCTGACCTATGTTGTAGCCAAGAAGAGCTGGCATCTGACCCCACAAAGTGGAGCCATGGGCAGATCCCCAGCGAAGATGAGAGAACTTAGGGGGTTATTCAGTATGGATTGCAGAATCTGGGTAAGACCGCCCAGCATGCAGAATGGCCTGCCAAGTGGCTGCGACCCCAAATTAATTATGGTCGCAGCAACTGTGGATGGCCCCCTGTAGCCACAGCTAGGCTGCATATGCAGGTGGTCAGCCACCATTTTTCGCATCCTAAAATGCTGCCAAACCACCCCCGTTTTCCCCACGCCGCCCCCGCTATGCTCCATCCCTGCCCGCAAATGCTTCTGCCTGACAATCAGGCAGAGGAATTTGCAGCCAATGCGATCAGATGGCATTGGCTGTTCACACACAAGCAAGATGGGACCTGCGTGTGCGCATTGGCACCAGGAATGGGGTTATTGCAGTTGCATCGCTTGGTGATGCGACTTGACTAACCCCCTTAGTCCTTATCGGTGCGTTAAAACTGCAGCGACTGACCAACTAAATAAAAGACAAGATTAAGAAATATTATTCCTAAAGACAAACCAAAATTTCCTTGTCACAATGTCGAAAAGCAGGCCATGTGCAAAATATTCACATTATATGGGAAATCACACATAAATATGTTGTTCCATATTGCAAGTATGATGCCCCAGTATCTGCTCCCCCAACTCCTGTTGAGAAAACCTGCAAGGGTTAACAGAACCCCCGGTTGCTAAGCAACCACAGCCGGCAGGAGGGCTACACAGAGGGCACTAGGACCAAGTGCAGGGCAGCATGTGTGTGGAGACGCGCGCTGCTGCAGCCAGCTGACAGGAGAGACCGAGAGCCGCAGTGAGGAGGCGGCCGGACCAGGAGGCGCTGTGTGCGCCCAGGAGAGGAGAGCCACAACATGTGGTGTGGTGTAGGGCGAGAATCGGTCCAGGAGGACGGGATTATGAATCCTTGGTGGAACCCTGTGACTCGGAAGGCCAACAACCTTTTGCTGTGGCGAGGACGTTGACGAAGGTGGAACACGGGAGAGGGACAGTATGCATCCTGAACCCGCACCCCTATTCTATCAGGCTCCACAAACGCTGCCTGGTAGTGAAAGTAAGCCTAATTGACTTCAAAGACATTGTGGGACAAAACAGGACCACAGCCACTCAGGAGTTGGCGACCGAGGTGCTGACGACGTAGGGTCAAGAACCCCCATGGTGGGCTTAAGTTCAGATCGGCGACACCGATACTTCTGATGAACAGAAGGAAGGAGTGTTACGAGTGGTACAGCGAAATGCAGCAGCTTTTAGCCAATACCCTTCCGATTTCAGAAAAGCCGACAAAGTGTACCATCATATTCCTACAGGGACGACGACTCATCAAAGAGAGACACCGACCACGCCCTCCAGCCTTGTATCAGCCTGTGAGGAATATGATCGCGGAGATGAAAGATGCAGGAGATATCAGGGAAAGTCACAGCCCGTGGGCCGCCCCACTAGTAATCGTCAAGAAGGATGGCAGCCTTCACTTCTCCATTGATTACCGCAAGGTCAATGCGGCTACCCATAAGGACGCCTACACACTTCCCCGATCGAAGAGTCCTTGACGGCCCTGAAGACTGCTGCATACTTTTAGACCCTTGATCTCACCAGTGGATACTGGCAGATCCAAATGGCTCCAGAGGATAAGGAGAAAACAGCCTTTACAACACCAATGGGGCTGTTTGAATTTGAAGGGATGCCTTTCGGGCTTTGTAACATGCCTGCCACGTTCCAACGCATCATAGAGCACTGTCTTGGACAGCATATTTTCGAGATGGTTTTGTTTACCTCGATGATGTATTAAATATTCTCCAAGAACTACGAAGCCCACTTACACCATTTGGAAGAAGAGTTCTGGCAACTGAGCAAATGTGGTCTAAAGCTTAAGCCGACAAAATGTCACCTGCTCAAGCCCAGTGTACAGTACTTGGGCCACGTCATCAGTGCTGAGGGCGAAACGCCGATACCCGACCCCTAGAAGGTCCGAGTTGTTTGGGACTGGCCAATGCCGAAGATCATCAGGGATGTCCAAAGCTACTTTGGGTTTGTGGGTTACTACAAACGCTTCGTAGAGCACTTTGCCAAAGTTGCAGCCCTGTTGCACGAGTTGTTGAGAGGCCAGACCGGCCATGAGAGAAGGGAATCGTCATTGGTGCAGTGGGGTGAAGAACAGCAACATGCCTTCCACCAGCTAAAGACCTCCTTAACAGAAGCCCCACTATTGGCTTACCCCGATTATGAGCAGCCATGTCAAGTCTATACAGATGCCAGCCACCATGGATTGGGAGCCGTATTGTCCCAGAGGCAGAACAGGTGCAAAAGGGTGATCACATATGCTAGCAGGGGACTATGCAAAACAGAACAGAATTGCGAGAATTAGAGTCTTTTTAAGTTGGAGCAGCTCACCCTTGTCTGAGCCGTCACAGAAAAATGTAAACATTACCTCATTGCTACGCCATCATCATGACGGATAACAACCCATTGGCACACCTGTCCACCATTCGCCTTGGTGCCCTTTAACAGAAATGGGTATCACAGCTCACCAATTTAGAATACATCATGTCCTAAAGGAGTGGGAAATCCAACGGCAACGCCGACGCTCTATCCCGCTTACCTACCACTGATTTGGTGGAGGAGGAAGGGGACATTGAGGGGGAGATAGAGGCCCCAGTCTTCAAGGCCTTGAGGAAAGGATGGACAGTTACCTCAGACCCACTAGCCGTCGTGGGCCAACAGCAACCTGATATGTCCAAAGCCCCTGCAGTCAACTGGGAAGAGATCCAGCGACGAGATCCAGTGCTGAAGGAACTCACTGCCCTACTCATGCAAAACTGCCAGCTGTCCCGGGAACGTGCCGAGGCGGATCCGGGGCTGGTAACATTACTGCAACATCGGGAACAGCTTCATCTGAAACAAGGCATTCTTGTACGGACCAGCATCAACTCTGGCACTCACCAGATAGTTGACCAAGTGGTTGTCCCCAGGAACCAAGCCACCTTTCCACTTACCACAACAAATCCGGGCATTTTGGTACACAAAAAAACTGAAGCTATCTTGTGCACACTTTACCTCTGGATAGGTATGCGGGCCGACGTAGAGCGATGGTGCAGGGACTATGTGCCCTGTAACTAGAAGAGGCACCCGGATGCACATCAGAAGGATCATCTGCACCCTTCTGAAAATTGTCACCCTGGACCACGTGAAACTAGAGCCCAGTACCAGCGGACACAACTACGCCTTAACCATGATCGGCCAATATAGCAAGCTCCTAGTGCTGGTCCCTACGAAAGATCTGACTGCTAAGATGATGGCTGCGCTATTCCTGAAACACTTTGCCAGGGGTATCCCGAGTGTATACTAACTGACCAAGGCCCTGCCTTTGAGTCACAGCTATTCCGTGAACTGTGCTCCTACTATGGCTGCAAGAATGATGGCATACCACCCACAGGGGAATGGCCTGTGCGACTGAGCAAGTCAAACCCTTATCGGGATGCTCAGAAGTCTACCAGCTGAAGACCGCGCCCGTTGGCCAGCCTTGTTACCCAAACTCATCTACCTCTACAATAATGCAGAACATTCTTCTACAGGCTTCACACCATATTACCTTATGTTCAGTCGCAAAGGTAAACTGCCCAAGACCTGGAGCTCACCTCTGCACTAAATTTTCCGGTTACTCTGCAAACCGACTGGGTCCGGGTGCATCAATGGAGGATCGAAGCATCCTGAGGGGATGCGGTCAAGATGCCGCCGGCCGGAATCCTGGCGGTCGAAATCCCGACGCCGGAATCCCGACCGCCACAATCCCGACATATTCTCCCTCCGTGGGTGTCCACGACACCCATAGAGGGAGAATATAATAGTGTGCCGAGCGTAGCGAGGCACCGTGCCCGCAGCGTGGCAAGCGAAGCGAGCCCGCAAGGGGCTGCGTTCCGCTCGCCACCCCTGTCGGGATTGTGTGGTCGGGATTCCGGCGTCGGTATTTCGCCCGCCGGGATTCCGGCCGGCAGCATTTAGTACTGATCCCAGCCTGAGGACTAGTGGAAATGCGGATGCAAACTGTCCGACACCGCCAGGAAAGGAATTACAATGCAACTGTCCGGCCTACGCCTTTAAACGTGGGTGACCTTGTTTGGAAGAAGCGGAATCACTGCACCAGTAAGTTGGACACCATGTGGGAAAGCACACCCTATGTTGTCGTCAGTGTTCCGGAGGGAGAACAGTTCACCTATATCATCCAACGAAAGTCAGGACGGGCCCGTCAGTGTTGTGTCCCGAGAGCAACTCAAGACTTGTACCTCCGAAGTATCACCTGAGACAGAGTACTCACCTGTGGCAGAAGGGCGGGGATCCTCAGGGGCATACCCTTACTCGACCCCATGGAGCTCTTACTCTATGTGCAGCCCACCCTCATCGAGCTCAGCGCCCCATGACACCCTAGATCCTGTGGCTAATAGGCCCGTCGAGGGTCAGAGTCGGCCCAATCCAGTCACTACCCACAGTGAGAACAGAGTCCCCACTGTGGAAATTAGAAGGTCAGGATGTGGCACAAAGGGCGTCCCGCCCTCCAGGTACAGGGAATAGGCTAATACTTGATCTGTAAATATGTTTATATTCAGAAATGTACTTGCATGTTGGTACCCAACTTAGTTATGTTCACCGGTTTACTACTGTTTGCATCTTGAAAGACTATGGCATTGACTTTTGTCATGTTGCCTAATGCGTGAGGACACACAATCTTCCAGAGGGGGAATATATGATGCCCCAGTATCTGCTCCCCCAACCCCTACTGAGAAAACCTGCAAGGGTTAACGGAACCTCCGGTTGCTAAGCAACCACAGCCGGCAGGAGGGCTACACGGAGGGCACTAGCACCCAGTGTCACGGTGAGCTGGGGATGCAGGGATTGGCTGCCGGAGAGCAGGAGAAAGGAGAGGTGGGGTTGGTGCTGGACAGTGAGGGAGAGATCACGCTGCAGGCGGAGAGAGGTGACTCTGCTGCCAGGGCTAGCGCTGCCGCTGACCAGGAAGGAGGGACGCAGGACACGCTGTCACTGGCCAGCAGAGGAGAGGTCGGACTCACTGCCGCTGAACAGAGGGGAGACACGCAGCGCTGCTGACCGAGAGAGGCGCAGGACAGCGTGTGTGGGGAGACACGTGGTGCTGCAGCCGGCTGACAATAGAGAGCAAGAGCCGCAGTGAGGAGGCGTCCAGGACCAGGAGGCGCTGTGTGCGCCCAGGAGGAGGAGGAGAGCCACAACAGCAAACAGGAACCTGCACCTCCAATGTTATGCTCTCTGCAACACTCGGGAGTCTATTAAAGGCAGCTCTCTGACTCTTGGAGCTACCACTGGACCCCGTTAATATTGTGCCCCCTGAACTTCTATAGCTGCATGTAAACTCACAAAGGGCCACTGCATGTTTATTCCATCCATCGCATAACAAAAACTGTTATTAGGAATACGCAGGGGTGTACCCTTCCCCGTGTTTGGCCATTCTCTGGCATTGTATACAGCTACCCAGGAATTGAGGATACAGGATTCACTGGATTCAGACGTCGCGACAAGTGAGAACTGGACGACCAGACAGGCTGCAACTGGACAGGTGTAGATATAGGGCCGAATTCAGACCTGATCGCTGTCCTACAAATTACACTGTCCTGCGATCAGATAGTCGCCGCCCAGGGGGAGTGAAAATTCACCCCGTGCAAGTGTGCGATTGCATGTGTACGCTGTGCGGAAATTCCCCTCAGTCAGCGGACATCTGCAAAGCCGTTTGCATCACACTCACCATCGAATGGTTTTTCCCATTCTGTGCAGTGTGTACAGTCTGTACGTAGCTCAATACTTACTCCATCAGTGTGAAGAAATCAGGCTGATCGGGGCCGGAGTTTGGGAACGCCTGCGTTTTTCCTGTCACTCCCTGAAATCGGCCAGTTACCACCCACAAACGTCCTCTTCTTGTCAATCACCTTGCGAACAGCCGTGCAATCAAAATTTTCACACTATCCTGTTACTGTTTGGCGACACGTGTGCACATTGTGATGCATACGCATGTGCAGTAGTTCAATAATTGCCCGCTGTGCGAAAATAGGATTTTGGTACTTACCAGGTAAATCCTTTTCTTTGAATCCATAGGGGGCACTGGAGTACTCTTGGGATATGGGCGGTGTAGCAGAACAAAGGCACTGAATATTTAAATTTAGAACTCTCCACCCCTCCATATCCCTAGAGTACCTCAGTGTACGAACCCAGTGTTTTTACTGAGCGAACTACTATAGAGAGGTTGACAATGGAGAATTCCTATAACATAACGGACAACAACAAAGTTGACCCATAACGTTAGTGTCAACTAAACAGTTGACAGCATAACCGATAGACCTTTATTGTTGAACCAATCGGTGAAAATGTGTTACCATAAGCTCCTTTGAGCTTAATACAAACCAGGTAAAACGTGTTACCCTAAGCTCCTCTGAGCTTAAAACAACCCAGGTAAAACTGCTCTGGGTGGGCGTCCAGTGCCCCCTATGGATTCAAAGAAAAGGATTTACCTGGTAAGTACCAAAATCCTATTTTCTTTTTCATCCACTAGGGGTCACTGGAGTACTCTTGGGACGTACCAAAGCTTCCCTCGTGGGCGGGAGAGCTGTTTGACACTTGTAACAGTAGGCAGCCAAAGCTAGATGCTGATGCCGCAACCATTCATAACGTGTAAACGTGCACAAACGTGGTGCACTGAAGGCTATGTAGCCGCGTCGTAGACGCTCCACGACCCGCTGGGTCTGACATTCCCACAGAACCTGTGGGATGAGCTATTACTGACGTAGGCGATTGTAACTTAGCCTTAAAGTAAGCCTGACTTGTAGTCATTATTATCCCACTGGATAATATCTGCTGAGAAACTGGCTAACCCCAGTTGGCAGCATTATAGAGAACAAACAACGTATCCGTATCACGTACTGTAGACGTTCGGGACATATATAAACGCGTAAAGCGTGTACCACATTCAGAATTCTAGAATGTGCTGTCAACACAGGAACCACTATTGGTTTATTGATGTGAAAAATAAGAAAGCGGAATTCGTCCGAAGATCTGCTTTGTCATGAGAAAACTCAAATACGGTGGCTTGGAATACAAGGCACCCAAATATGAAAACAAAACCCTTGCCGAAGCTAAGGCTAGAAGAAAAATGTTTTCCCAAGTGAGAAACTTAATTCCCATTTATTGTAAGGGTTCAAAATATGAAAACTGTAAGAAATCTGAACCCAACCTCAAGTCACCTGGCACTGTAGGTGGGATAAATGGAGGCTGCACTTTGATGACACCTTGTAGAAAGGTGTGTACAGACGCAATAGAGTCAAACGTCTTTGAAAATAAGTTGACCACACAGATACCTGCACCCTTAGTGCAGATAAACGCAGTTTTCCATCCCACCCCGTTTAACAGAATACGGGTAACTTGAAGGATGATGTCGGAAACTTCCGAGCTTTACCACCTACGTAAGCACACCAAATTTTGTAATAATGAGCTGCCTTAAGCGGCTTACTAGCTCGTAACATGGTGGTATAATACTGTAATGCCCTATTTCTTTTCTTAAGAGGGCGGTCTGAACCCTCACCCCGTCAACCGCAGCTGCGGTACATAGGTAATAGGTACATAGGTAACTATGGGTAAAAGAACTTTCCCTGTTGTAACAGGCTGGTCGTATTATGAGCGGACCAAGATCGTGTGCAAGTATTCCTTGGAGATTTGAGAAGCAAGCTCTCCGAAACCCATGAGATATCACTAGTATGACTGTGACGAACTGTCTTATGATCCGTTTTGGCAACGGAGAGAGCAGCGGAAAATGGTGGAGCCAGATACACGATGCTGAATGACCACACGAATGTGAGAGACTCCACCGCCACTGTCCTTGTGATCTGTTGTTTTGTACACATACTGAGCTGTAATTGTGGCGAGATGCCATCATGTATACCTGAGGGTAACCCCCTTCTGTGGACTCACATATGAAAGACCTCTGGATTTAATGTCCAGTTTTCAGGATCTAAATCCTGACGGGTGAGATCATCTGTCTAACAGATGTCCACTCACGGAATGAACCCCGTTGACATTATCACATAATGTGTTCTGGGCAATTGAGGATTCGAGTTACCTGCCGCATTGCCATGCAGCTTCTTGGTTCTCCCTGGTTGTTGTGTATGCAACTGCCGTTGCGTTGTCTGACTGTTGGTCAGACTGAAAGCGAAGCATGTAGTGCATTGTAAAATGCACGGAGTTCCAGGACATTTCTCGACAGCAATCTGTCGTGATCCGTTTCAGAACCTCTGTCGCTGATCTTTTTTAACTACAACTCCTGAACCTCTGAGACTCTCGTCCAGATTATATGCACCCTCGCCCCTCTGTGGGAAACGCGAGTGAAGGCCGGCGAACTAAATCGCTTTGAAACACATCATTATTCTTAACAGGCGAAACTAGCAATGTACCGCTAGTGCGCGTGTTGGCGAATACAGCAATGTACCGCTAGTGTGCGTGTTTTGCACTAATTACTAGATGTACATTTGTTCTTGCTGGTGTAGTAGGTAAATGTCTTCGATTTACCGTATTTATAATCTTACCTAGGAATTGACGTCGTTTAGACGGAATTAGATGCGATTGTTTTTGAACTTGATCTGCCACCGCAGTATACATTAGTAGCGCAAGTTAGAGGAACTTTGTTGAGACATAGTTCTTATGAGCAGATCGTCTAAGATAGAGGAACTCTGTTGAGACAGAGTTCTTATGTCTATCAGGACTCTGAGATGAGCTATCATCACCAACATCACTTTGGTAAATACCCGAGGCGACAAGAAACGGTAGACCTGAAATGGTTAATGGTTGTGGCGTTTTGCAAACGCTAGAACCTGTGATGAACAAACCGGAATGGGTAAATACGCATTGTGAAGATCAAATGCAATTATGCAATTTTGTGGCTCTAATAAGCAAAATACTAACCGCAGAAATTCCATTTTCAAACTGCAGTAAGTGACTTGCTGATTGAGATTGCGACGGAGCTGTCTGGTTTTGCTCAAACAGAGGGGAATAAGTAACCCTGACTCTGTTGGTGTACTACTGCCTGGATTATAAAGACAGCTGAAAACCAGCAGAGACTAAATGGCAACCTGCCAAACCGTTCGACAGAGGCAGTCTTGTCCTTTATCTGTAAATAGCTGAGACATCCATGAGTTGAAGTCTGGAACCCCCGCAAATGTAAGATGTAAAGACGCGCTTCCACAATTGGAAAAGAGGTCATCAAACCACTGGCTTGCTGACTGTAGCGTCCTGTCGTTACAAGGCGTGACTGTTTTGTACCACCGTCTGGAAAAAACTGAAGTCTAAAGGGAATAAACGCCGGCACAAGTATTTCCGTTTTGATACTGGATGCGGTAATGGCTGAATATCAAATTTAGGACCAAACAAGCTCTGGCCTTGTCGTGCTGAAACTAGCGACGATGAAAAGTGAGAATCGAAGTAACCGGCGTTAGTAGAAGGTTTACAGATATACTCTGCAGCTTCTTTTAACAGTTATCTCATTGTTTCCATACATAGAGTCTAGTGACCCAAATGTATCTTGGGTCTTTATAATGTTTGACACAAACGCATTTACCAATGGTGGATCGCATCATTTTGGAAACGATTAAATAGTGGTCAAAGTCTACTCAGTCTTTGTAAAAATGGAGACATTGACTCACTGGGATTTAGCAATGTACGTCAACAACCCCGCACTATCTGAGTGCTGGTCTAATGTACCCTTCTCACTCGTAGTTATCGGTGTGAGATCTGACATAGAATCGTGCATTAAATTATAAGACCAGTTAAATAAACACCCTGGTACCCAAAGGGAATTTGGCCCTTTGGAAAGACTGTCTTTTGTTAGAGCAGGCGGAGTACTTCCGAGACTCCGATGTTACCGCTCTTTTAATGTGAATTGCCCATGCTTATAGGATATTTAAAATTATTTTTAGTCTGCGCTAGAGCCTTACTCGCTATGCAGACAGACACCACAATAGGCAACGGACAGACACTTGCACGACTTATTGAAGTTATTATGTGTCATATATATATTTTATTGTATATGAAACTCATGGTTGTTCCTCTCTACGGAAATCTTTAGTAAAAGGCGAAAGATTTATTAGCTCTGAAGAGAAACAAGAGTATTCTTATGTGAAAAGCAGTTCACATGGGCATGTGAAACCCGAACCAAATTCCCACTAACACCCCTGCGCCTCTGGTGGCTTAGAGATGTAGGGCAGGAATGTTCCAGAATTACAAACTGGAAAACAACAGGAAGCATGGTTAAAATGGCCCCTTTGCCATGCTGACCTGATAATCACAGAACAAATTACAAATGTTTCCGTGTTAATATATTATACAGTATAATCACAGGCCGGGTACAACACATGCTCTATGAATAAATATATCTAAGCTCATAGCCTATGATAATTACATACATTAATATATTTATACAGCATTAATATAGGCTCAATAGCCTATTATACAGTGATACCACAGACCTTAATATAGGCTCCCTAGCCTATTTACAGTGTTAATAACAGCCATTAATATATAGGCTCAATAGCCTATTCACAGACAGTAATATAGATTCAATAGCCTATTACTGCCAGGACAGGTACAATACCTTATAAATACCTGTGATATATATATCTATATACCCTGCTGTTATATTTGATCCGCCAGCTTCCACCGTGCCTCTTCCCCCCTGTAACGCTGTGTCTGCGGGAAGCCTGCACTGGCATGTCACCGTCTCTGTACTGAGACTGATGGAGCTGCGGCTGTATGGCGCTGGGCGGCCGGACGTAGCTGGGCGGCCGAACTCTCTGCGGAAGGCCTGCACTAGCACTTGTGGATGGAAGGTGCCGGAGCGGCGGTCATACTGAGTATGGCTTCCCCCCTGCTGTGCGGCCGGACGGAGCTGGGCGCCGAACGGAGCGCTGGGACGGGCGCCGCTGTTAGACGTAGCGGCTGGGCTTGGCGGCGTATGAGCGGCGAAGCATATTAACCCCAACATAGCGGGGCGGCAGCCTGCGCTGACCGCCCCGTTCCCCAGCCTACCTTGCTTGCTCCTGATCATGGCTGCGACAGGGCTTCTTATGTGTAAGCTCCGTCCAGCTTCAGTGATGTGACTCATGGCTGTGACGGGGCTTCTTCTGTGTAAGCTCCGTCCAGCTCTGTAGTCCTGGCTGCGACGGGGCTTCTATGTGTAAGCTCCGTCCAGCTTTCAGTCAGCTTCCAGTGATCTATGGCTGCGACGGGGCTTCTTCTGTGCAAGCTCCGTCCAGCTCTCTAGTCCTGGCTGCTCTTTGCAGGAGCAGTGGGCTGTCTGTGGCTGTGAGGGTGCTCTTTGTGAGGACCGACACGCCATGCGCTGCCCGTGCAGCGGCACTATCCCGGACCCATGTCTTTCTTGAAACTGGGAAGGGATGTGCTCTTAAAAAAAATTAAAAATAAAAATGAAAAATTAATAAAATCTTCCAACAAGTGTGGGAATCCCACAAGCCGATGTTAGTGCTTTGAGCACAGAAAAAACACTGGGTTCGTACACTGAGGTACTCTAGGGATATGGAGGGGTGGAGAGTTCTAAATTTAAATATTCAGTGCCTTTGTTCTGCTACGCCGCCCATATCCCAAGAGTACTCCAGTGACCCCTAGTGGATGAAAAAGAAAACGCACCGCAGCAATCAGGTCTGAATCGGGCCCATAAAGTGTAGATGAAAAGAAAGTTCATGGATATTCATTTTAGGATCATTCTCACCAAAGGGACTCAATGACAATATTAAGTATACCGTTTTTCTGTCAAACTGAAACACACTATTGGAATAACCATGGAGCATCCTATATTACTATTATTGATAATTATGCTCAGATTTTCAATATAGTTATTCATCACTTCATTAGACTCAGATTTTAATTAGTTACTGTAGCATTAACACAGTACAAATTACACATGGGTGTAGTAGGGTATGCCGGCGGCCGGGCTCCCGACGGCCAGCATACCGGCGCCGGAATCACGACCGCCGGCATACCAACAGCTGGGTGAGCGCAAATGAGCCCCTTGCGTGCTCGCCACGCTACGGGCGTTATGCGCGCCACGCTGTCTATTCTCCCTCCACAGGGGTTGTGGACCCCCAAGAAGGAGAAAAATTGTCGGTATGCCTGCTGTCAGGATTCCGGCGCCAGTATACTGTGCGCCGGGATCCCGACAGTAGGCAAACTGAAGGCCACTTATCTCACACGACTCAGGTCATCTTCTTGCTATAACTATTACTGTTTCAATTTTGACTTTCCCTATAATATCGTTATCACAAATACCACATTTTATTAAAATACCTCGAGAAAAGTCCCAATATCCCTGTCCCAACGAAAAATTGTCTACAGAGTCTAACAATTGGATACTCAGTTATTAGTCTCAGGGAAATACTGTGCCTAAGGCAAGGGGATCACTAATACCTGAATGGCTACAACAAATGTCAATCAGGCCCTTGCTCCTTTGTGATTGGCTCACAGCTGCTTAATAGCGTAAGCTGGGGGAATCTCAAGCAGGGACAACGATGACCAAGCCCATCCTAGGGTGAAACATACGTTCGTGGCAGACGTCACATCTGATGTCACTTCCGGGATCCTGTGCAGTGCACACGGGACCTGGCATCGGGAACCGAGAGAGACGCTTCCAACACTGAGGACACAGAGAAAAACACACTCTCCACACAGGTATCTTTGGCATCCTCTCATTGGGGTGCAGCGGCAAAGGGTGCTCTGCAATGACCGGTTTGTTATCAGGACAGTCAAAGCCAGGATCCTCCAACAGCAGACATGCCACTTCTTCCTTCTCCCCGGCGCCGACCAGTTAACCGTCTCACCTCTCATTCATTGTGCAGACACATGGGAAAGAAGCATAGGTTACAGGACACATAGCATAAGTCCAGTGGTGCCAAGAGAGGGGGGGAGAGAGTACAAATGACCTGGGCCCAGGTCTGAAGGAGGGGACAGTGGGGGCCCAGGCCCATGCCTCCTTTGATTAAGCCATGCCCCCTGAAAAGTACCTGGGCACAGCCAAGTTCTCTACTGCCCTAGCTGTGAGGCATACCATGCTCCTGTGAGTGGGTGCTTCTCATGTGCTAGACACGCCAAAGAGGTGTGGCCATGCCCCCCACATGCTGTGGTCACTCCCCCGCCAGGGGGCCCCAGAAAGTTGTTGTACCGGGGCCCAGGATTTCTCTTGGCAGCCCTGCATAAGTTTCCACTGTCCATTACATTGCACTGTATATTTGATGAATTATTCCTGGTAATGATTAGCACCTTTTACTTTTGACTGTCTGAGGACAGCTGAAGTATTACTACCAGCTTTGTCATTAAGGTGGATGCATATTGATAAACAGTGACTTACCCCAAACTATCATATATGATTCATACAGAATACCACTCTTAGAAGGTTGATTAAAAAAAAAAATAGGAGTGAGTGACAGAATACCGTGCCATCATAAATACCAGACTGTGTGAATATAACACTGCAAGTGTGTCTTTTTCTTCTGAAAATTATATAGTAATAAAAATTGCTGTTATAGATCAATTTATATTAGTCTAAGACTGCTAAAGTCTCTCTCTCAAATTATTTTTTATAAACCACATAATGAGGAAAACACAACCATATACCTGATATTATCTACTGTGCCCAACAGAGGCTATAGGTATTGCTTACCTTCAAATTATTAAGCCACTGTCTTACATCATTATATTTTTTCACCCATTTGACAAACCGTGATCATTTTGTCAACTACGCCCTTACTGTAATATAACAGGCAAGAGGATGATTTTGTCTATTTTTTTTCTATTAAATTCTATTTTTAACCTATTTCCTGTAGTAGGAAACAGTGGAGACTTGTTAATCACCAGGGACATTTTTAACTCTAATTCTCTCTCAATTTTTTTATATATCTATTAAAAGTTACATTTTAACACATACTCAAAAGAGTGCCCCCCCACCCCCACCCCCAAGAGAGGTCAACCTCTCGCCTTCCTGCTCTCCTGCAGGAATAACCCCCTGTAGATATAAAGTACAGCAACTTATTGCAAGTAATGGAGAGGATGTTATTAGAGATAATATAGAAATTGCAGCAGTAATATTTGATGCCCTTTTTTACTTATTAAATATACTAATGACATTGGTGTTACTTAAATGGACCATTCATTTAAAGGAGGTGTCCCTGCATAGAAATATTTTATCATTGATTTCTCACTTTCCCTTTCCAGACACATAGGGGTGTATCCAATTAGCTGCAGTTAATTACCACGGCACAGGGTGTGTACACACGGTGAGATCCTTGCTATGCCCGATTTTCACTTGCGATTTCCCTTGAACTCCCTGGAGCCCAGCACCACCGATTTTGACTAACTTTTCTTGAGGTATGGACTATGAGTGCTTACGATTTTGGCTTATGTGAGATGTCATTGACGTGTGAGATGAACTAGATAGTACACCGATCTAGCAAGGATTGACTTGCCTGCACAGTCTATCTTTTCTTGCGATGCCGACCTGGCGGGACCGCGCATCGGGATCGCAAGGTGACTTTCACCTTGAAATCTGCACTAACTGTTCTTACGATTTTGACTATACAGTGAAAATCGAAAGAAAATACCTCACCGTGTGTATACACCCTAACTGTCCCGCCGGGGGCTTGCCTATAAACCCTAAACTGGCGAGAGTCGCGGCTTATCAGGGCAATTGTTTCACCTGCCTCAGGGCGGGGGGGATTGAGATCAGATTAGGATAGTCCCAGAAAGTGACAGGGTGCCTGCATTAAGAAGATCTCCAATCAAAATGGAATGGTCCTGCAGGTTGGAGCTGGTTGGTCCTAGCCCCCTGAGTGGCATAATGTGTACTGCCAGCACTTCAATGTGGCATATTGTTAACTGGGAGGAATACAATATGGCATATGAACTGGTGGCACTGTGTGGTAAAATGTGAGCTAGGGCACTACTATGGGGCATAAAATGAAATAGGCACTATTACTGTATATTGCATAAAATGATCACTGGTGTCCCTCTAGAGGCAATGGGGAGGAGGCCATTTAAAATGTTATGGGGCCCACAAAGTTTTGGTTATGCCCTTGAATGAATGCCAACCTCCATGATGCCCAACTCCACACATTCACTTTCCTAAAAAAGAGGGCAAATTTATGCAAGAGTAGGCAGGTGACAGCACAGAACAATAATTGCACTACATTTTTACACCTGTTTATTTTTTAAAATGAGTATTACTATTCAAAAAGAATAAAAACAAATGATCCTTTAATTCATTCTAATGATTTAACTGCATTATTGATATGAGTAGGAAAATCCATCCATCAATGTCCATAGGAATTCCAAAAACAGAACTTGAATACAATATCACTATTCACCATATACAACACATATTTACAAACAAATAAATCAACAGGAATGTACACATTGCACAGCCACCTGGGGATGTATAGGATATGATCACCTTAGAGATTTGAAACCTACAGATAATATCCAGCACCCTCAGTAACCAGTTAATGAAACACTCACCATTATTGCACTCGTCCTGTGACATATTTTAACTCGCTCTGAGATCTAAAAAAGCAGAAATGAAAAACAGAAAGCTGAGCTGTAGATAATAGTCTGTAAATTGGTAATGCTATGACACTCTCCACCCATTTGTAAAAGGATAATTGTGTAATCCCTTAAAATTGCACTTTTCTGCTTTACTTACTTGTGGTGTTTTAACTGTAGAGGCTCTATAGAACATATTCTAACCGACTCATTTGTCATTTCCTTGTTGTCTTTACTTGTAGATTTCAAGAGTTGTTGAAGCCTTAAAAGAGAGAAAAAGCACAATCATATTATCATAGTTATCCTACTAGAATCCAAACAAATAATAAAAAAAAGATTTTAAAGGATATCTTGGATATGGAGATATAGAAGTGTATTCAATTAGTGTTGAATCCTCTACGTCGAAGAGGATCCGATCCAACCTTAAAAAGTCGGAAAATACAGTTTTTCCGACAAGTCGGGAATTTCGACAGTAACTGAATACACACCACAGGCGTAAATGTATGATCTGTCGGTATGGGGGAAAAGTGGTTATGTGCACTGATACCGCTTCTCTCCCATGTATGACAGCAGTAGTGCGGGCTTAGGGAGCAGGGGTGCCCCTGTCCATATCGGCGCTGCTGTCTAACAGATAGCATACCGATATTCGGGGCAATGTATGATGACCGTTCCGACACCTGCAGCTATCGATTTCACCAGCCGCAGGTGGCGATGCCCCATTTCCACAGCAGGGACAGAGCTGTCCCTGGCTGTGACGGGGGCCGGCTCTGAACTGCACAGAGGATCTCGCCTGAGTAGCGAGATCCCGCGCAGGAGCAGTGCAGCAAGCCGGGCAGGGAGACTAAGCTGATGCGCTGTGTGCTCAGGGGAGCATCGCCAGAGGGGGCAGTTTCCACTCCCCCGCTTCGGCAGACAAGACGTTAATACATCTTGTAGATGTCCCTTCCTGCTTCGCCTCTGTAATGTGCCGCTATAATACATTTACCTAATAATGCTCTAATTTTAAAGCTGTCACCTGAGATATAGGGGTTTTTACCGTTTTGTCAGATTCATGAACAGGGTTTTCGCAGAGAAATCTATGATTTGTTTTATATTTCTGTCGCCCCATTTTTGTCTATTTTCACTTCCAATAGTTTGTGAAAAGCGACACGCTTGCAATTTATTAAAGTCATAATACCAATTTGTAGTTGAGAGAACATTCTTCCTGCTTCACCCAGTGCTCAGCATGCCTGGTATGCTGTGCAGTGTATAGAAGTCCTCCATAGCTTGGAATTCCCTGTCTGGTGGGTGTGTCAATTGTTTAAAATATCAGGAGATGCGGGTCATTATTTTAATCCCTGTCTGTAACAGTCAGTTCCCTCTGGTAAATCACTCACTGTAGTTCACTTATAGCCCTTTCAGACATGCATCAAAATCCCAGGTTTATGCATGTGGATGCTCATCAACCAAGGATTTTGGTATGTCTGAATGCAAATGACCCCGGACCCTTTTCCCGACCAGAATCATGGAGCTCAAACCTGGGAATTTGCTGGCGTGCTAGACCTTGAAATTTCCTGGATCTGATGTCTGGAAGGGGTATTAGATGACCGCAAGTGCTGCACTCTATCCACATATCTCCCAACATGACCCCCTCCAGGAGGGACATAATGCTCTCTACCTGGACTTTCCTCTTAATTTATGGTTAGCATCACCTGTGCTGAAACACCTTTCTTATACATTAACCTGTTCACACAGGTGCTGGCAATCATACATTGAGAAAAGTCCAAGAGCAGAGCATTTTGTCCCGCCTGTAGAGGGTCATGTTGGGAGGTATGTATCCGGGTGTCTAAGCAAAATCCTGAGCCCTAACATCCAGGGTTGATGTGCAGCAGGGAAGATTCTAGCACTGGCTCAACCACAGTCTGGGATGATGTTCATCCATATGCTGTCAGCTAATGCCTGCTTATTTGTGGTTTGCCTAAGGACATTGCTGATTTAATATTGTAGGGCATTTCTGGTAAAGTATGCTTTGGTGGAAGTACTGGTGTAATGCAGGGTGAGCACTTGAAGCATGTTAGCTGGGTGCTGAAAGGGGTGAGTGCAAGCTACATAGTTGCACAGATTCCAGGCCAGTTTGAAGAAAGCTGCTGAAATATTGGACTGTGTGAGTCTGATGACTGATAGGGCATTTAAAATGATGACATGATGATGTGTAGTGGTGAATTTCCCAGTAGGCACATGCCTGAGGACACGACTTGATTGCATCGCTACCGGCCATTAGCATGCTGTGCAGCCTTGCCCTGTGCTGGGCGGCCCCCAGCATGCGATCGCAGACCGTTGCAGTTTTATTATTTTAGCAAAACTCAACAGAAGCTGTAATAAGGTCCTGTATGCCATCTTGAATGGAGTTTGGACGGGTAGGACTTGCAAAGATTGTCCCTGTAAGCTGTCCTACTTAGCATACATGTACAGTATACTTTACATAATGATGACCGGAAACCCCCTCGCTGCCTGCGCCATGCGATCGCAGATTGGGTCTGGGGACCTGGCCAATAGTGGATACCCTCTTATCAGTAACTGTCTGTTACTGACTCTACCCACTGCACAGTAGGTTGGTATTTTGCTGCCACCACTGGCACCAGGAACCACGTTTCTGCTCAGGCTCCTACCACCGGCACCTGAATACCGCTTACTGCTATGTATGCATAGGCCTGGTGTAGTGACACCTCCTGGTTAGCGTTGGGTGACCCCAACTGGCCACTGACCAGGCCCCTGCATCAGTAGCTGGCAGAAGGTGAAGCTCAGAGACACTGGGCTCACTCCAGGACAGGCGGGGACAGGACTGCGTTTGTTGCATTCCTGGTAGTCGCAAGATGAAGGCAGTTGTTTTGAAGCATGATGTTTAATTTCTCAAATGGTCTTAAAAAAGACCCTTCCCTTTTGCAAGGCGATACCGCATACAAGATGTTTACAGTTCCACACTTCAAGATGTCACAGAAAATGTACATTCTGAGGCACACAGGCCTCCTTTTATCTTCATGCAACACACAATGCCACAGGGGGTAGTTCCGCCCTGTTATCTTTACCCAATCCACTTAAATGCATGTGTCGTGCATGCCTTGTGCACATGTACGTTTAACATATGGTTACTCCTCTATGCCTAAACCCACCCGGGGTGTTAGACACAGACCAGGAGTCTACTCGTTTGGAGTTGGGTGTTCCCTCCAAATATACTTCCAGGAATCTGCTCAGGGGCCAAGCCTGCTATCTCTAACCTGAAACCAAGCTCCAGAGATGGGCAATCAGGGTCCCCTGGCAGAGTTCCCTTACAAAGGCAGGTGGGGGAGGTGGTGAGGGGGGCCCACAATCCGACAGAGAGCTCCGGACTCCTGCTAGACCACCAAGAAGAAAGGCAAGTGCATTTTATCTTTTAGAATACATTTAAAATATATTTCACATATAAAGATGGCGCCCTGCTCATCTATCCCTTTAATAGGATTAATTGAGCCAGGGCTGTCGGACTTAATCCCCTGCTGTAATGACTTAATCCCCTGCTGTATTGTTCTCTCTATATTGTATTGCAGCTGAGAACAATAATAAACCTTGGTGCACCTAGGCGCAACAGAGAAGGCTAGATGAGCGAGGCTCCATCTGTACATACAGTAGTTTGTGCCTGGTCCCTGCACAAGGCTTTACACAACAGCACTGCAGCTCGGGATCTGCTCTTCCCGCCTCAGTGCTGCACAACCCCTTAAATAATATTTATTGGAAATATTCTTATGCTTTATTTTATACTCCCCCTGTTGCAGCATGGCCTCTGGGCGAGCATTAACTCTCCCCTGGTGCAGAACAGTGCACCGGGTGTTAACTACTCAAATCGCTGACGTTTTGTGCTGGGTGTACGTGTGCCTGCCCCTCCCAGTCCCCCAGCGTGGAGCAAACAAAGCCCTGCATTGCCGACTGGGAACTGGCTTCCCTGGTCCCCCCAGCGGCAGCTCTGCTATCCCCTGCAGCGGTTCCTTACACACTGCCCGCTGCCTTGGTAGTGCTGGGGATCCCAGTGGTCGGTATTCCTGCAGTGCACAAAGGGTTAACACAACACTGCCTCCCCCCGGGGCACAGAACACTGCACTGAAGGTTAACTAGCACTATTGTCACAGCCTACGGAGGTGATCCAGGACTGCGGAGCTCTACACAGCACAGGGACAGCTAATTACCTCTCCTGGCCCACTGGGGGGGGGGGGGGGGATTAACATACATTGCTACGGCCAACGGTCATGGTCCGGGGCTGTGGCACATCAAAGCACATTCAAATAATGATTTTGAAACCCTTGGCGTCTAGCGTTCACATACATTTAAATATGGCACCTAGCAACGATTGACTCTTTAAATATTGCACCGCAGCATGGGGGGGTTTAACCCTTTCAGTGCCACGGTCACCATTAACCACGTGGGTCGGGGGGTTAAACAATCGTCAAATGAGGGCATATTTTCAAGCAATGAAAATCATAAAATTGGGCGCGAAGGAGCACTCATTACTTTTGTGCATAGGGCTGAGTTGACCCATAAATCCATCCCTGACAATGGGCCTGATTCAGGTCTCGAAGCTAGTGCATGATGCAAAGTACTGATGTTCTGTTCTTTGTGCATATGCCACACCCGTACTGCACATGTGCAATACGGGTCTGCGATGTAACATGCAGACCGGCCTCATACTGTCAGTGATTGACGGTCTGATACGGTTTGGTGGTAGGAGAGGGACAGCGGCGGCAGCGGTTTCCTAAAACAGAGGAGTGTGGGAGAGGGACAAGGTCATGATCTCTGTCAGGGGAGGGAGTATTACCACAGACCAGGATAGAACCAATTCTTCGAACAAAGAAAAAAAAGAAGCTTGTGAATGGTGCACAATGATCAAATAAAACACAACTTTTATTGAGTTAAATTAAAAAAGTTTAATTAATTTACACTATATAATTTATATTTAAAAACAATAGTTAAATTATAGAAAAAGTAAAGAATGTGTATAGATTGAGAAAATTGTGAAAAATAAAAACTATTCAACTGTGTTCCTGTGTTGTGTTTTCTGTTAAGCTGTGATATGTGTTTGTACTCTATCGAGTTGATCGCTAGCTGCATTCGTTCGCTGTGCAGCAATGAAGCAAAAAAACGGCACTTCTGCGCATGCAGCGCAATGCGCACGCGTCCCGCAGAGTGATTGACAGGAAGAGGGCGTTTCTGGGTGTCAACGGACCATTTTCAGGGAGTGTTCGGAGAAATGCAGGCGTGGCTGGGTGAACGCAGGGCGTGTTCGTAACGTCAAAACAGGAACTGAACAGTCTGAAGTGATCGCAAGCGCTGAGTAGGTATTGAGCTACTCTAAAACTGCACAAAAAAACTGCCGCCGCTCTGCGATCCTTTCGTTCGCACTTCTGCTAAGCTAAAATACACTCCCAGTGGGAGGCGGCATAGCGTTTGCACGGCTGCTAAAAACTGCTAGCGAGCGATCAATTTGGAATGAGGGCCAATATACGAATTAGAGTAACAAGGTTAGGGATTAGAAATATTACAATTCTTTGACAAACCTAGTATTTTAATGAATTTTAATCGAAGCTAATTAGCCATCTGTTATTAGCCAAAATCTGTTAAAATTAGGTAGCTGCATAACGCCATATCTGACAAAAAAAAAAAAAAAATCCGTTTTTTAATTACATTGAAATCTAAATTGCAGTGTAAAAATAAATGTGTCTAAAGAATGATTCCACAATCCACGCCAATACATTACAGATACAGTATTTTTCAGTGATATGCAGATCATTTTCAGCATATACAGATCTGCCAATCTTGAAAGACTCCTCTGTTTACTAGAAATGGTCTGCAAATCTGCTAGTTGTTACTATACACTAGCAATCTACAGCCCCAATTGATCTGTGAAATCCAACATGTTGGACAACCTGATTTACCAATCCCAATAACTTTTTGGTTGGAATCTACGATCTGTGAACCCCATACATTGCAGATTGTTTTACACAATCATCTGCAAAACACCAAATTGTCTTAATTGATTGCTGATGTATGGGGGCATTAACATTTGTAACTACATGCAAAAGTAGCTAGTATTCACCCTGGGATTTACCCTGGCAGTAGGAATGCAGACACCTGAATCCCGACACTGCTTGGAATACCAACACATGGGGGGGTTGAGGTTAGGTTTAGGCCGTGGGGCAAGGCTTAAGGTTAGGCACCACTGGGGATGGTTGGGGGGTTAGGTTTCGGGGAAGGGAGGGTTAGGGTCCGACTGCGATATGGGGGGGGGGGGGGGCGTTAGGGAAGTTAAGGATTAGGGATAGCATCCTTACCTTGTAGGTGTTGGGATACTGAGCGTCAGGATGACACTGTCGGTATTCTGGCTGCCAGCGTCCCAAGCGCCGGGATCCCAATACCATACCTCTACCTTGCACAGACAAAATGTAAATGTATTTTCTCCCCTTGCATGGTTGGTTCCACACACAGAGTTATAGTACTTGCTTTTTTTTTTGCTTTACTTACAAACATGAATCAGGCCGAAATTTTAAATTGCAGTGTTATAACCACCGCTGCAATCCTCTCTTCGTCATTTGGCTCTGTCCCCTTGGAGCCTTCATAAGAAACAGACAGCAGTATATATATAATATAATGGGTAACACACTGTTAAAACACACACTAGGTAGCTGAAACTCAATATTAATCGAATTTAACACTGCATACCACCCATCTTTAAGATACCCATGTCTTAATAGAGGGCCCATGTGCAAGGTCTTTGTGGACGCCCTTCTCTCTGGCAGCGGCCACAGCACTGAAATCTCTGGCTAGAGTCTAGGGCAGAGGTTCTCAAACTCGGTCTTCGGGGGCACACACAGTGCATGTTTTGCAGGTAACCCAGCAGGTGCACAGGTGTATTAATTACTCACGGACACATTTTAAAAGGTCCACAGGTGGAGCTAATTATTTCACTTGCGATTCTGTGAGGAGACCTGCAAAACATGCACTGTGTGTGCCCCCGAGGATTGAGTTTGAGAACCTCTGGTCTAGGGCGTATGTGCAGGTCTTAGAAAACGGCATCCACTCCTTTTTCTCGAGGACATCACTACTATGCATGCGCAAATCTCTGGGAAAATATCCGCCACACCTTTTTCCTGGTGATTTGTTTCTGCAGTGCCGGCCGCAGGACTTTGGAGGGGTAATTATAATTATATGGGTAAGGGTGTGCAGTGTGGGCCAATATGAACTGGAAGGAATACAGTGTGGCGTAATATGACCTGGTGTCACTTCAATGTGGCATAATATGACCTAGGGGCACTACAATGTGGCATATTATGAACTGAGGGCACTGTGTGGCATAGTGTATAAAGAGCCTTATTCAGCACGGCAAAAATAGCAAAACTGCAACTGAAGCTAAATAAGGTCCACTGGTTGAACTACAATATGGCATATTATAAGCTGGGGCACCACAATGTTGCATAATATGAACAGGGGGCACGGTTATATAATGCGAACCAGGGCACTGTGTTATATAATGCGAACCAGGGCACTACTATTGGGCATAAAATGAACAACAATACTATGGGACATAAAATGAACTAGGGCACTGTGTTATATAATGCGAACCAGGGCACTACTATTGGGCATAAAATGAACTACAACAATACTATGGGACATAAAATGAACTAGGGCACTGCTACTGGGCATAACAACCACTACAGAGAGGTGTCTCTATAGAAGTGGTGTGGCCCGTTCAAAATTTTGTTATGGGACCCACAATGATCCGTCTCTGCCTTGTTTTTTTGTCCTTCAATTATATTTTCTTAATAGATCTCTAACCTACTACAGGTTGAGTATCCCATATCCAAATATTCCGAAATACGGAATATTCCGAAATACGGACTTTTTTGAGTGAGACTGAGATAGTGAAACCTTTGTTTTTTGATGGCTCAGTGTACACAAACTTTGTTTAATACTCAGTTATTAAAAATAATAAGAATTTACTTACCGATAATTCTATTTCTCGTAGTCCGTAGTGGATGCTGGGGACTCCGTAAGGACCATGGGGAATAGCGGCTCCGCAGGAGACTGGGCACAAAAGTAAAGCTTTAGAACTACCTGGTGTGCACTGGCTCCTCCCCCTATGACCCTCCTCCAAGCCTCAGTTAGGATACTGTGCCCGGACGAGCGTACACAATAAGGAAGGATTTTGAATCCCGGGTAAGACTCATACCAGCCACACCAATCACACCGTACAACTCGTGATCTAAACCCAGTTAACAGCATGATAACAGAGGAGCCTCTAGAAAAGATGGCTCACTACAGCAATAACCCGATTTTTTGGTAACAATAACTATGTACCAGTATTGCAGACAATCCGCACTTGGGATGGGCGCCCAGCATCCACTACGGACTACGAGAAATAGAATTATCGGTAAGTAAATTCTTATTTTCTCTAACGTCCTAAGTGGATGCTGGGGACTCCGTAAGGACCATGGGGATTATACCAAAGCTCCCAAATGGGCGGGAGAGTGCGGATGACTCTGCAGCACCAAATGAGAGAACTCCAGGTCCTCCTCAGCCAGGGTATCAATTTTGTAGAATTTTACAAACGTATTTGCTCCTGACCAAGTAGCTGCTCGGCAAAGTTGTAAAGCCGAGACCCCTCGGGCAGCCGCCCAAGATGAGCCCATCTTCCTTGTGGAGTGGGCATTTACAGATTTTTGGCTGTGGCAGGCCTGCCACAGAATGTGCAAGCTGAATTGTACTACAAATCCAACGAGCAATAGTCTGCTTAGAAGCAGGAGCACCCAGCTTGTTGGGTGCATACAGGATAAACAGCGAGTCAGATTTTCTGACTCCAGCCGTCCTGGAAACATATATTTTCAGGGCCCTGACAACATCTAGCAACTTGGAGTCCTCCAAGTCCCTAGTAGCCGCAGGCACCACAATAGGTTGGTTCAGGTGAAACGCTGAAACCACCTTAGGGAGAAACTGAGGACGAGTCCTCAATTCCGCCCTGTCCGAATGGAAAATCAGATAAGGGCTTTTACAGGATAAAGCCGCCAATTCTGACACGCGCCTGGCCCAGGCCAGGGCCAACAGCATGACCACTTTCCATGTGAGATATTTTAACTCCACAGATTTAAGTGGTTCAAACCAATGTGACTTTTGGAACCCAAAAACTACATTGAGATCCCAAGGTGCCACTGGAGGCACAAAAAGAGGCTGTATATGCAGTACCCCTTTTACAGACGTCTGAACTTCAGGGACTGAAGCTAGTTCTTTTTGGAAGAAAATTGACAGGGCCGAAATTTGAACCTTAATGGACCCCAATTTCAGGCCCATAGACACTCCTGTTTGCAGGAAATGTAGGAATCGACCCAGTTGAATTTCCTCCGTCGGGCCTTACTGGCCTCGCACCACGCAACATATTTTCGCCAAATGCGGTGATAATGTTTTGCGGTTACATCCTTCCTGGCTTTGATCAGGATAGGGATGACTTCATCCGGAATGCCTTTTTTCCTTCAGGATCCGGCGTTCAACCGCCATGCCGTCAAACGCAGCCGCGGTAAGTCTTGAAACAGACAGGGTCCTTGCTGGAGCAGGTCCCTTCTTAGAGGTAGAGGCCACGGATCCTCCGTGAGCATCTCTTGAAGTTCCGGTTACCAAGTCCTTCTTGGCCAATCCGGAGCCACGAATATAGTGCTTACTCCTCTCCATCTTATCAATCTCAGTACCTTGGGTATGAGAGGCAGATGAGGGAACACATACACTGACTGGTAAACCCACGGTGTTACCAGAGCGTCTACAGCTATTGCCTGAGGGTCCCTTGACCTGGCGCAATACCTGTCGAGTTTTTCCCAACGGTTTATAATCATGTGGAAGACTTCTGGGTGAAGTCCTCACTCTCCCTGGTGGAGGTCGTGTCTTCTGAGGAAGTCTGCTTCCCAGTTGTCCACTCCCGGAATTGCTGACAGTGCTATCACATGATTTTCCGCCCAGCGAAGAATCCTTGCAGCTTCTGCCATTGCCCTCCTGCTTCTTGTGCCACCCTGTCTGTTTACGTGGGTGACTGCCGTGATGTTGTCCGACTGGATCAACACCGGCTGACCTTGAAGGAGAGGTCTTGCTAAGCTTAGAGCATTGTAAATGGCCCTTAGCTTCAGGATATTTATGTGAAGTGATGTCTCCAGGCTTGACCATAAGCCCTGGAAATTCCTTCCCTGTGTGACTGCTCCCCAGCCTCGCAGGCTGGCATCCGTGGTCACCAGGACCCAGTCCTGAATGCCGAATCTGCGGCCCTCTAGAAGATGAGCACTCTGCAACCAACACAGGAGGGACACCCTTGTTCTTGGTGACAGGGTTATCCGCTGATGCATCTGAAGATGCGACCCGGACCATTTGTCCAGCAGGTCCCACTGGAAAGTTCTTGCGTGGAATCTGCCGAATGGGATTGCTTCGTAGGAAGCCACCATTTTACCCAGAACCCTTGTGCATTGATGCACTGAGACTTGGCTCGGTTTTAGGAGGTTCCTGACTAGCTCGGATAACTCCCTGGCTTTCTCCTCCGGGAGAAACACCTTTTTCTGGACTGTGTCCAGGATCATCCCTAGGAACAGAAGACGAGTCGTCGGAACCAGCTGCGATTTTGGAATATTGAGAATCCAATCGTGCTGCCGCAACACTACCTGAGATAGTGCTACACCGACCTCCAACTGTTCCCTGGATCTTACCCTTATCAGGGAATCGTCCAAGTAAGGGATAACTAAAATTCCCTTCCTTCGAAGGAATATCATCATTTCGGCCATTACCTTGGTAAAGACCCGGGGTGCCGTGGACCATCCATACGGCAGCGTCTGAACTGATAGTGACAGTTCTGTACCATAAACCTGAGGTACCCTTGGTGAGAAGGGTAAATTTGGACATGAAGGTAAGCATCCTTGATGTCCCGAGACATCATGTAGTCCCCTTCTTCCAGGTTCGCAATCACTGCTCTGAGTGACTCAATCTTGAATTTGAACCTCTGTATGGAAGTGTTCAAAGATTTTAGATTTAGAATCGGTCTCACCGAGCCGTCCGGCTTCGGTACCACAACAGTGTGGAATAATACCCCGTTCCCTGTTGCAGGAGGGGTACCTTGATTATCACCTGCTGGGAATACAGCTTGTGAATGGCTTCCAAAACTGTCTCCCTGTCAGAAGGAGACATCGGTACAGCCGACTTTAGGAAACGGCGAGGGGGAGACGTCTCGAATTCCAATTTGTACCCCTGAGATATCACCTGAAGGATCCAGGGGTCTACTTGCGAGTGAGCCCACTGCGCGCTGAAATTCATTGAGACGGGCCCCCCACCGTGCCTGATTCTGCTTGTAAAGCCCCAGCGTCATACTGAGGGCTTGGCAGAGGCGGGAGAGGGTTTCTGTTCCTGGGAACTGGCTGATTTCTGCAGCCTTTTTCCTCTCCCTCTGTCACGGGGCAGAAATGAGGAACCTTTTGCCCGCTTGTCCACGAAAAGACTGCGCCTGATAATACGGCGTCTTCTCATGTTGAGAGGCGACCTGGGGTACAAACGTGGATTTCCCAGCTGTTGCCGTGGCCACCAGGTCTGAAAGACCGACCCCAAATAACTCCTCCCCTTAATAAGGCAATACTTCCAAATGCCGTTTGAAATCCGCATCACCTGACCACTGTCGTGTCCATAACCCTCTACTGGTAGAAATGGACAACGCACTTAGACTTGATGCCAGTCGGCAAATATTCCGCTGTGCATCACGCATATATAGAAATGCATCTTTTAGGCATGCTCTATAGGCAAAAATATACTGTCCCTATCTAGGGTATCAATATTTTCAGTCAGGGAATCCGACCACGCCAACCCAGCACTGCACATCCAGGCTGAGGCGATTGCTGGTCGCAGTATAACACCAGTATGTGTGTAAATACATTTTAGGATACCCTCCTGCTTTCTATCAGCAGGATCCTTAAGAGCGGCCATCTCAGGAGAGGGTAGAGCCCTTACAAGCGTGTGAGCGCTTTATCCACCCTAGGGGGTGTTTCCCAACGCACCCTAACCTCTGGCGGGAAAGGATATAATGCCAATAACATTTTAGAAATTATCAGTTGTCATCGGGGGAAACCCACGCATCATCACACACCTCATTTAATTTCTCAGATTCAGGAAAACTACAGGTAGTTTTTCCTCACCGAACATAATACCCCTTTTTGGTGGTACTCGTATTATCTGAAATGTGTAAAACATTTTTCATTGCCTCCATCATGTAACCTGTGGCCCTACTGGAAGTCACATTTGTCTCTTCACCGTCGACACTGGAGTCAGTATCCGTGTCGGCGTCTATATCTGCCATCTGAGGTAACGGGCGCTTTAGAGCCCCTGACGGCCTATGAGACGTCTGGACAGGCACAAGCTGAGTAGCCGGCTGTCTCATGTCAACCACTGTCTTTTATACAGAGCTGACACTGTCACGTGATTCTTCCAACAGTTCATCCACTCAGGTGTCGACCCCCTAGGGGGTGACATCACTATTACAGGCAATCTGCTCCGTCTCCACATCATTTTTCTCCTCATACATGTCGACACAAACGTACCGACATACAGCACACACACAGGGAATGCTCTGATAGAGGACAGGACCCCACTAGCCCTTTGGGGAGACAGAGGGAGAGTTTGCCAGCACACTCCAGAGCGCTATATATATACAGGGATAACCTTATATAAGTGTTTTTCCCCTTATAGCTGCTGTATCTTTAATACTGCGCGTAATTAGTGCCCCCCCTCTCTTTTTTAACCCTTTCTGTAGTGTAGTGACTGCAGGGGAGAGCCAGGGAGCTTCCCTCCAACGGAGCTGTGAGGGAAAATGGCGCCAGTGTGCTGAGGAGATAGGCTCCGCCCCCTTATCGGCGGCCTTATCTCCCGTTTTACTATGTATTCTGGCAGGGGTTAAATGCATCCATATAGCCCAGGAGCTATATGTGATGCATTTTTTGCCATCCAAGGTGTTTTTATTGCGTCTCAGGGCGCCCCCCCCCAGCGCCCTGCACCCTCAGTGACCGGAGTGTGAAGTGTGCTGAGAGCAATGGCGCACAGCTGCAGTGCTGTGCGCTACCTTGTTGAAGACAGGACGTCTTCTGCCGCCGATTTTCCGGACCTCTTCTGTCTTCTGGCTCTGTAAGGGGGCCGGCGGCGCGGCTCTGGGACCCATCCATGGCTGGGCCTGTGATCGTCCCTCTGGAGCTAATGTCCAGTAGCCTAAGAAGCCCAATCCACTCTGCACGCAGGTGAGTTCGCTTCTTCTCCCCTTAGTCCCTCGATGCAGTGAGCCTGTTGCCTGCAGTTCTCACTGAAAATAAAAAACCTAAAACTAAACTTTTCACTAAGCAGCTCAGGAGAGCCACCTAGTGTGCACCCTTCTCGTTCGGGCACAAAAATCTAACTGAGGCTTGGAGGAGGGTCATAGGGGGAGGAGCCAGTGCACACCAGGTAGTTCTAAAGCTTTACTTTTGTGCCCAGTCTCCTGCGGAGCCGCTATTCCCCATGGTCCTTACGGAGTCCCCAGCATCCACTTAGGACGTTAGAGAAATTGTATTAAATGAACTTCAGACTGTGTGTATAAGGTGTATATGAAACATAAATGAATTCTGTGAATGTACACACACTTTGTTTAATGCACAAAGTTATAAAAAATATTGGCTAAAATGACCTTCAGGCTGTGTGTATAAGGTGTATATGAAACATAAATGCATTCTGAGCTTAGATTTAGGTCCCATCACCATATCATCTCGTTATGGTATGCAATTATTCCAAACTACAGAAAAATCCGATATCCAAAATTCCTCTGGTCCCAAGCATTTTGGATAAGGGATACTCAACCTGTAATAACACTCCCTCTTATGCAAACAGTACTAAGTTAATTTTTTTTATTTTATTACATTTAAAACATTTTTGATTTGCAGTTATATTACCCATAGATTGTATCCCCACACATCTGCAACATTTCTTTACTGATTTATCAAACCATCTTTACCATGCTTTTACCACTATGCTGTGATATTGTAAATTAAGGAGTGTGAGAAAGGAGAAGTACTATTTGTCAGTGGGGAGTAACCCTTGCTACATATGAATATTTTGTCTTGTATCAAACTACACTTCTCTTTTTTTTTTAATCACAGACTTATTGGTAGAAACAACACATTAAAGAATATCTGGGTGATAAGGTGGTATAAAAGTATTAATCATGTCCTAAATTTTCTAAGCCACATGACAATGGTCAGGGCTCAAGGATGGATAACAGGGGGGGGGGGGGGGAGATATAGGAGGCAGTCCTGGGGTCCCCACATATAGAGGTCCCCCAGTGTGTGCAATTACCAGGGCCCAGGAGTACCGGCAGTGTCATCCTCTGCGGCGGTTCAGCTGTGCTGTATACAGTGTCTGCCGCAGAGATTGGAGAGTAGACATGTCTCGAAGTATGTCGGGAGTTCAGTGGAGAGTCGCAGTGTCGTGATGCAGTATGAATACGCGAACATACGCATGGTGAATAGCAGTAGTGAGACACCATCCCAGAAACACACACACACAATGTTAATCGTGGGGGCCTCCACACCATTCATTGTCTTGGGCCCCCACAAGCTTTAATCCGGCTCTGCTAGGGATCAGTAACTGGATTTTTACTATTTTATTTCTAAGGGACCACACATTTGAATCTAATTTTAGTTAATGTTTTAGTCATAACTTATGTGTTTAGTAATCTAATGCCTTACGTTTCTTAGAACAAACAAGTGCATACACAATCCTATTTCCTTCTTAGCAGGACATTTATTTTCTGCAAAAACCTAGAACACATCATTGTTCTTTGAAAATATGAAACCCTACTTCCAGTGTTAATTTTGACAAGGATTTTAAATGTAGTTACAGGGCTAGATGCATCATCGCTTGGAAAGTGATAAAATGGAGTGAAAAAGTACCAGCCAATCAGCTCCTGTCATTTTTCAAACACAGCCTGTGACATGGCAGTTACGACCTGATTGGCTGGCACTTTTTAATTCTCCATTTTATCACTTTCCAAGCGATGATGCATCTAGCCCTTAGTCTTAGTCACTTTTTTTTTGCCTTGTTTTAGTCAATATTTAGGGGTCTATTTACTAAACCTATGATGGAGATAAAGTATCAACCAACCAGGTACTTACTGACATTTTTCAAACCCAGCCTGTGACATGTCAGTTAGGAGCTGATTGGCTAGTACTTTACCTCCGTCCACATGATCAAAGACTTAGTAAGTAGACCCCTTAGTCAGTGGATCTCAGTTTTTTAATTTTAGTCTAATTTAGTGTAATTTTAGTCCTGAAATAAATTGCAGTCGATGGTAACTTTTAGACAACATTTTTGTTGACAAAATTAACACCCAATTCATGAATGCCGGCAGGCTCGGTAGCCCCACAACGTAATTACTCCAAATTAGCTACGCGGTGTGCTGGGCCTGCTGGGACACTGACAGCAGTGTCACGAGTCATGAAATAGGCCTCTCTTTATGCAGTGTGGACTATATAGCCAGGGGCCGGCCTGAAATGCTACGCGGACTCTAGAACAGATATACAGGCTATGAGGTAAGTTCATTTTAAACAGGAGGGAGAAAATGGGTACTTGAAAGCTCAATAATTAATATTGGGGGCCCCACAAATTGTTTGACCAGGGGCTCCAACACACCTTGACCCAGCCCTGACAGGATCACAGGGTCATACATCATACACGGCAGGAGTCAGGTGCACAGGCTCACAATCTTGGTCAGGAATGTGTGTGGTACACAGAAGGTATATACAGTATAACAGTAACTGAAAAAATTGATATGACCTACTGTAATACTCTGACACTGAATAGTGCATAAAGTGCGGTTTCAATAGACAAGAATGTTTATATTGGGCTCCACAGGTATTTGGTGTATGATTGCAAGTTAAAATGTCATCTGTGCCGCATGCTTAGGCTATGTACACACTAGGACAATGTGCGCATGATGCGACATCGATAGCGACGGGACCCGGCATCGGCAAGTGTATACACACTTGCCAATGTCTGGAGCGACGGAGCGTTCGGCAGCATGCCCCTCGTTAGCAACATCACCTGTCGGACCTGCATGTAGGTTCAATGGGCAATGCCACATACGACCCGTGGGAGCGCACATCGTACATGTTATAGTGCATAAACACTAGACTATGTGAATGATACATCGTACGATCAAGCCAATATCATCAGGATCGTACACAATATCGCCTAGTGTGTACGCACCCTTGCTCCTATGGGACAGCCACTGCTACCAGAGCAGTAGTTGCCTGGAGAGGTGAAGGCAGTCAGACAGGAGCAGCAGCTGACACAGAGGCGCCAATGAATGAGGTGGAGACCAAGACCCTACCTTGAATGATAAGACAGTGTTATGCACCAATTTGTTGCAGTACCTGGCTCTATTAAAAACCTGGAAATCACCCACCCCAAAATATAGGCACTTAATAATCTTACTTAACAAGACAGGAAAAAAAAGTAGTAACTTTTCCTGCTATTAAAACTTCCATATACAACAATGTGTATAACAAATACAAAATGTAATGTTTGTAGTACAGTCTCGAGACACTCTCTTGATCACAAAGTAAAAAAAGCTAACTAGACTAAACTTTTTTCCTTGGGTAATTCAAATTGTAAATGGGTTATATAAAATATGAATGCCAGAGCTGCATGTTATACTGTACAACGTAAAATAGTTATTTCTTATATCATCGTGTCTATTTATCAAAAACTCAAAGCCCTAAATCTAGTAAAAATGGGATGGTTATTCAGACTTTTGTCTACTTATCAAACTATAGCCCTTACCTCTGGTATTCTGTTTCCCATACAAAGTCAATGTATTATAGACAGCTGTGCAATACCAACCACAAATGGTTTATTATTACAATAAAGCATTTTTATCTAGATTTAAATAAATAAAAAATTTATAGAAAAGAAAGTTGTAATGAATATGGAACAGGATGCCTGAGTCCCAACCTCCAGTCTCAGTGTGTTTAATGGAGCAATAAGCTGGCTCACGTATGAGCTTCTGTAAAAAGACTAGCTTGGCAAGCAGAAAGATTACTTCTAAAGCTGCTTGCCGGTGTCCTTAGCATCATTCAGCTGCCCCAGTCTCGTTTTAATTTGATAAATTGCTGCGGGGTCATCTTAATAATTAGACCCAATATGAACCATACAGTATTATAGCCCTGATAACACATATATATGCCCAGACTTATCAAGCCTTGTGTATAAAGTTGTGTGTATAAGGGCATTAATAAAGGTTGGCGTAATGTGTAAGGTGCATTATGTTTATAAGGACAGTAATAATTTGTGTCATACGAAAGGGCACTACTGTGTGGTTTGTGTGGTCTAATGTGAATAAATAGCAATATGGTGCGGTATAATGTGAATAAGGAGCAATTCAGTGTGATCTAATGTTAATAAGGGGCACTACTGAAAAGAGTAACGTATATTAGGTAAAGTGGTACTACTATGTGAATGAATGTGAATAAGGGACACTATCGCATGATAAAATGTGAAAAAATATGCACTATTGTGTGGTGCCATTTAAATTGGGGGTACTATTGTGTGGCCATGCCCCTTCCCAGCAGGATCAGGCCCCTTTTTGGGCTGTGCAGCAAATGTACGCACTGTTCCTATGTGAACTATAGGGAATAGGAGCACCAAAATGAGGACTGCTATCGGTGAGGAGTGATGGTGCTGGGAAAGGGGTACAGGGTTAGAGGCGGAACTAGCAGCGGTGCTAGGGGACACCAGCCAAAATATACGCTATGGTAAGAACTTACTGTTGATAACGTGATTTCTCTTATGTCCACAGGTATCCACAGGATAACATTGGGATATTGTCGAGCGACAGCGAAAATGGCACCAACGCGGTCACAAGCTTTCTGGCCTCCCAGGATGCATTGGGGCCTCCACAATATAGTCCCGCCCACTGACTCAGTCAGATCAGTTCTTTCCACAGCGATTTTAGGCAGGAACATTAGGCAGAGACCTGTTTAGGCGATAAGAACACACATGCACACCCTTCCATACAAGAAGGAAGAGGTGTTAGTGATTGTCTAGATCCTCAAATCAGATGAGTCAGGGTGGGATCCCTGTGGATACCTGTGGACATAAGAGAAATCACGTTATCAACGGTAAGTTCTTACCATAACGTATATTTCTCTGGCTGGGTCCACAGGATAACACTGGGATTCCCAAAGCCATTTTAGTGGTGGGGACGCTCCTGATTGCACAGGAGGACCTTTCGCCCGAAGTCTGCGTCATGAGAGGCAAAAGTATCCAAGGCATAATGTCTAATGAATGTGTTTATGGAAGACCACGTGGCTGCCTTACATATCTGTTCTGCTGAAGCACCCTGTTGTGCTGCCCAAGAAGGACCTACCTTACGTGTAGAGTGTGCAGAGACATTAGCCGGAATAGGGAGATCTGCATGAGAATAAGCTTCTGATATTACCATTCGGAGCCATCTCGCCAGCGTCTGTTTACTAGCAGGCCATCCTCTTCTATGGAATCCATAGAGGATGAAGAGAGAATCTGTTTTCCTGATGGCACTAGTACGATCTATGTAGATTCTTAAAGCCCGGACCACGTCCAGCGACGCTTCTCCCGCAGATAGTCCCGATACCTGAAAAGCTGGGACTACAATCTCTTCATTCAGGTGAAACTTTTATACCACCTTTGGAAGATAGCTAGATCTCGTTCTGAGAACTGCTCTGTCTGCAAAAAAATTTAGGAATGGAGACTTACACGATAATGCTCCTAAATCTGACACTCTTCTGGCTGACGCCATTGCCAGTAAAAAAAAGAACTTTAACCGTTAACCACTTAAGATCTGCTCTCACAAGTGGTTCAAACAGAGGACCCTGGAGAAATTTAAGAACTAAATTCAAATCCCAGGGAGCTGCAGGAGGAACAAATGGAGGTTGTATATGTACTACTCCTTGAAAAAACGTACGTACATCCTGTAAATCAGCAATCTTTTGCTGAAACCATACAGTTAACGCTGATACTTGAACCCTCAAGGAAGCAACTTTCAAACCTTTATCCAATCCTGCCTGAATGAAATCCAAAATCCTAGCTACTTTAAAAGATCTCGGATTGACATTTTTTCCAGTACACCAGTGAATATAGGCTTGCCATATTCTATGATACACGGGACGAAGAAGGCTTTCTTGCTCTAAGCATAGTTTGGATTACTTGTTTCGAAAATCCTTTAGCCTCTAGGATAGAGGTTTCAACAGCCACGCTGTCAAAGATAGGCGATCCAGATGACTGTGACAAGGACCCTGCATTAGCAGATCTGGATGTTGAGGGAGCAGTATCGGTGCTTCCACAGACATTCTCAACAGATCTGTGTACCAATGCCTTCTTGGCCAAGCTGGAGCTATTAGAATGATTGCTCCCTTTGCCTGTTTTATCTTTCTCACTACTCTGGGTAACAGAGATATTGGGGGGGAACAGATATGCCAGCTGAAACCTCCATTCTACTGGCAGTGCGTCTACCAGGACCGCTCCTGGGTCCCTTGTTCTCGATCCGTACCTCGGAACTTTGTTGTTTAGACGAGACGCCATAAGGTTTATCTCCGGTAGACCCCATCTGTTGTCAAAGTCGAAAAATATTGTTATACATATGCCTTGCACTAACCCCATGCACATGCCCGCTGCTCGTGCACTCAGTCCTCCGTGCGTGCACATATACGCAGTTTGCGTAGGAGTCGCTCCAGAGATCCTGTGCGTGATACGCAGTTTGCGTAAGAGTCGCTCCGGCGACCCTGCACGTGATATGGGTATTTACGGCGGAGTTTGTGAACGCGTAGCGTGTAATCAGAACATTACATAATTAACCCAAATAGTGCATTTTGTAGATATTGTTCCCCTAGATCATGTCAGCGAGTATTATTAGTTTAAACAGTTCCTGGACAGAGAGATTCCTCTTTGCATGATAGGAAGGGTCAGTCAAAGGTTGGAAGGTGATGTTTGGTATTCAGCTGTAGGGTATTTTAAGGGAAACATTCCGGTGTTGGTTAGAGGAAGATCGCATGTTGCAGCGTATAGTTATCTGCAGAAGTAGAATATAGACATATAACTGTATTTACTATGTATTATGTATGCGGCGGGAATCCAGAGGATACCACCCCCAAAAGCAGTTGAGAATGACATTGCCCACCTTTTCAAATCAACCTATGACCTCTCCTGTAATGTAAATGAACATCTCTGTGTCTAATAGACAAAGGGATTACAATGACCATTGTATTGTTTTGGATGAAGTGAATAAATAGAGCAGCTTGCAGCAGGCTTGGTCACACAAGACTCTGAACGCTATCTACTTGACGAGCGGAGGACTGGATCCAGGTTGCGCTTGCGAAACATTCTCACGTATGTACATTCTCTGTAGCCATTATTCTCACTTATTCTGTTTAGATTTCCTTGTTAGTCTGGAGTGTATAACTTGTACTTGTTTACCTTTTTCCCTGAATAATCCACTGCGGTGTTAGAGCCCAGTGGTTTACCACAAATCGGTGTTGTGTTTTCACTTTCCTGCAAAGGGCTTTTCATAGCGTATTAATCGGTATAAAGTGTATAAGCATTGTTAACGTGTACGCACTGCGGGTACTTCATACCGCCAGCGCTACTTAAGGTTTTAAGGTATTACACAGTTGCAGTACTTGGCTGCTAAGGTTTAAGTATAAGCATATCCTTACATTGTTCCATTAATAAGGTTTACAGTATTTTACTCTGTGTGCGTACGTGCCGCGTGTGCGTTGTGCCCACGGCACAGCGTCTGATACGCTAAGTACGTATCAATATGGTACTCCGTACGCAAATAGTGTACTTAGTACGTAGTGTGTGTAATTAGTCTAGCGCAGGCATTCCCAACCACGGTCCTCAAGGCACACCAACAGTGCAGGTTTTAGTGATATCCAGGCTGCAGCACAGATGGTTAAATCAAAATAACTCAGCTACTAATTAAGTCACCTGTGCTGAAGCCTGGATATCACAAAAACCTGCACTGTTAGTGTGCCTTGAGGACCGTGGTTGGGAATGCCTGGTCTAGCGGCTCCAAGGTAATAGAGGTTCTAGTGGTATAGCTTTGTGTTTTAAGATAATAATTGACATTATCACTGTTCACCAGTGTCTGAAACACTTCTGGTTGTAGTGCCTATTCGGTTTCCTGAATGGTGTGTCGACTGAGAAAATCCGCTTCCCAATTTAGTACACCCGGGACAAATACTGCTGACAATGCCGGGAGATAGAGTTCTGCCCATTTTAGAATGGGAGTTACTTCCTCCATCAGTCTCTTGCTGTGAGTTCCTCCTTGATGATTGAGGTATGCTACTGCTGTCGCATTGTCTGAGCGGATCTGGACTGGTCTTCCTTGTAGATTGTCCTTTGCCTGAACTAAAGCCAGGTAAATGGCCCTTATCTCCAACAGATTTATCGGCAGGCGACTTTCCCTTGCGGTCCATTTTCCCTTGAATCATAGGCTTCCGAGTACCGCCCCCCAGCCTTGCAGGCTGGCATCTGTTGTCAGGACTTGCCACTCTTTTATCCAAAAGGGTCTCCCCTTGTTTAAATGGTCTGTCTGTAGCCACCATGCTAGAGACCTTTTACATTTATTGGAATCTCTATCATCTGCTTCTTTATAGTCTGATGATTTCCGTTCCATTTGGTCAGAATAAGGTGCTGCAACGGTCTGGAATGGAATTGCGAATATTCCACCATGTCGAAAGTTGATACCATCAGACCCAACAGTTGCATTGCTGCATGGACTGACATTGTCTGGGCTTGCAACGCTTCCTGAGCCATGACCTGCACCTTGACTATCTTTTTCTCTGGTAAGAGAACTTTCTTTAGGTCTGAATCCAACATGGCCCCCAAATGAACCATCCGCTGTGACGGATTCAGGGACGACTTTTCCCAATTTATGAGCCACCCGTGTCTCTGTAAACAAACTATCGTCTGTTGAAGATGGCTCAACAGTAAATCTTGCGACTGTGCTAAGATTAACAGATCGTCGAGGTATGGGAATATTCTTATCCCTTGTTTGCGCAGACAAGCTGCCATAACCACCATGATCTTGGTAAACACCCTGGGTGCTGTAGCTAGCCCGAATGGCAGAGCATGGAACTGAAAATGTTCCTGGAGGATGGCAAACCTGAGGTAACACTGATGAGCTATAGGCACATGTAGGTAAGCATCCCGTACATCCAGATATACCATGTAATCTCCCGGTTCCGTAACCAACATTATGGAGCGTAACGTCTCCATGTGGAACTTCGGGATCCATATGTATTTGTTCAACATTTTCAGATTTAGAATTGGTCGGTATGACACATTTGGTTTCTGGATTAGAAATAGATTGGAGTAAAACCCCTGTCCCCTTTGTGATGGAGGTACTGGAACAATCACACCTGACTGCAGTAATTTTTGGACTGCTTCTTGCAGGGCATTGGCCTTCGACTCTATACGAGACGGGCTGGTGCAAAAAAATCTTTGAAGAGGCTGCCTCCTGAATGGGAACCCATACCCCTGAGATACTACCTTCTGCACCCAAGCATATGCTGTTGACTGTTGCCATATGTGTGCAAAAAGAAGGAGTCGGCCCCCAACCCAGGAATCCTCCAGGCAGAGGCCCGTCTCTTCAGGCTCACGGTTTCTGTTCAGGTTTGGAAGCTGGCTTTTTGCTAGCCCACTGCTTCCTACCCCTGGATTTAAACTGGGGTTGCTTAGGCTCCTCTTTAGCTTTCGCTTTGCTTTGTCAACGAAATGAGCGAAATTTTAAACCCTTGGACTTAGGGTTATAAGCAGCCGGAAATCTGACCTTTTTCGATTCAGCCTCTGATTCTAGGATATCCGATAAAGGTTTTCCAAATAATATATTACCGACAAAAGACAATGCTTCCAATTCTTTCTTGGACTCCACATCTGCCTTCCAGGTCCGTAGCCAAACTGCTCTGCAAGCGACTACTGTCAAGGCTGAAGCTTTAGAAGCAACTGTGCCTACATCAATTGCTGCTTCTTCCAAATACTGGGCAGATTGTCTTAAACGGCAAAAACGATCCTCTTACTCCCTAGTAGGAGAAGGGATGTCATTCTCTAGTTCCTCTATCCATTCGCCCACTGCCTTTGCTACCCAGGCCGAAGCCATAGCAGGTCTTACCACTGCTCCTACTAGAGAAAAAATATTTTTCAACAGGCTCTCTACCCTTCTGTCTGTGACATCATTCAATGAGGTAGATGACAGTGGTAAAGCAGATTTATGCACGAGTCGCAGTACATGTGCATCTACTTTTGGAGGAACTTCTCTTTTCCAACAATCCACAGCAGGAAATGGATAATAAGAATCCCATCTCTTAGGAATCTTATACTTTTTACTTGGGCGCTGCCCAAGACTCATCCATCATTTCCATCAGCTCATTTGATGCTGGGAATTCAGCTTTCACTGATTTTGTTCGTTTAAATACAGGTGCTTTAGCCTTTAACACTGTCTTGGCTGGCTCTTCCAACGAGAGAACAGCGTTCACAGCATTAATAAGTTCAGCTACATCTTCTGAACTAAAGCTCTGCGACTGATCATACGGAGTTGAATCTATTGTATCATCATCATCCGATGTATCATCTTGTGTAGTCTGCCACACAGACGTATCTGTCTTAGTCTTACCTGCCCCTTGGTTGCTTGTAGAGGCTACTGGAACCAAACCATAGGAAGGGAGGTGCAAGTATGGGTTTATAGTGTAACCTAACCCTTGAGGTGGTGCTACCGGAGCTAACCTGTCCGCTATTGAAGACAGAGTCTTTACGAACATATTCCATGGTGGCTCTGTTGGTGGTTGAACCAACTCCTGTTTCTCTGACGTCCTAAGTGGATGCTGGGACTCCGTAAGGACCATGGGGAATAGCGGCTCCGCAGGAGACTGGGCACAACTAAAAGAAAGCTTTTGGTCTAACTGGTGTACACTGGCTCCTCCCTCTATGACCCTCCTCCAGACCTCAGTTAGAATCTTGTGCCCGGCTGAGCTGGATGCACACTAGGGGCTCTCCTGAGCTCCTAGAAAAGAAAGTATATTTTAGGTTTTTTTTTTTTCAGTGAGATCTGCTGGCAACAGACTCACTGCTACGAGGGACTAAGGGGAGAAGAAGCGAACCTTCCTGCTTGCAGCTAGCTTGGGCTTCTTAGGCTACTGGACACCATTAGCTCCAGAGGGATCGAACACAGGGCCCGACCTCGATCGTCCGGTACCAGAGACGCGCCGCCGTCCACCTTACAGAGCCAAGCATGAAGATGGTCCGGAAAATCGGCGGCAGAAGACTTTGGTCTTCAACAAGGTAGCGCACAGCACTGCAGCTGTGCGCCATTGCTCCTCATGCACACCTCACACTCCGGTCACTGATGGGTGCAGGGCGCTGGGGGTGGCGCCCTAAACAGCAATATTAATACCTTGGCTGGCAAAAAAAAAATCACAATATATAGTCCCAGAGGCTATATATGTGAAAAATACCCCTGCCAGAATCCATAAAAAAGAGGGAGAAAGTCCGCCGAAAAAGGGGCGGGGCTATCTCCCTCAGCACACTGGCACCATTTTTCCCTCACAGCTCCGCTGGAAGGATCGCTCCCTGGCTCTTCCCTGCAGTTTCAAGCTACAAAGGGTAAAAAAGAGAGGGGGGGCACTAAATTTAGGCGCAGCAGTATATATATATAAGCAGCTGTTAGGGAAAATCACTCAGTTATAGTGTTCATCCCTGTGTTATATAGCGCTCTGGTGTGTGCTGGCATACTCTCTCTCTGTCTCCCCAAAGGGCTTTGTGGGGTCCTGTCCTCTGTCAGAGCATTCCCTGTGTGTTTGCGGTGTGTCGGTACGGCTGTCGACATGTTTGATGAGGAGGCTTATGTGGAGGCGGAGCAGATGCCGATAAATGTGATGTCACCCCCTGCGGGGCCGACACCTGAGTGGATGGTTATGTGGAAGGAATTACGTGACAGTGTCGACTCCTTACATAAAAGGTTTGACGACATACCAAATATGGGACAGCCGGCTTCTCAGCCCGTGCCTGCCCAGGCGTCTCAAAAGCCATCAGGGGCTCTAAAACGCCCGCTACCTCAGATGGCAGACACAGATGTCGACACGGATACTGACTCCAGTGTCGACGACGATGAGACTAATGTAACTTCCAATAGGGCCACACGTTACATGATTGAGGCTATGAAAAATGTGTTGCACATTTCTGATGTTACCCCAGGTACCACAAAAAAGGGTATTATGTTTGGAGAGAAAAAACTACCAGTAGTTTTTCCTCCATCTGAGGAATTAAATGAAGTGTGTGAAGAAGCGTGGGCTTCCCCCGATAAGAAACTGGTAATTTCTAAAAGGTTACTAATGACGTACCCTTTCCTGCCAGAGGATAGGTCACGTTGGGAAACATCCCCATGGGTGGATAAAGCGCTCACACGCTTGTCAAAGAAGGTGGCACTACCGTCTCCGGATACGGCCGCCCTAAAGGAGCCTGCTGATAGGAAGCAGGAGGCTATCCTGAAGTCTGTATATACACACACAGGTATTATACTGAGACCAGCTATTGCTTCAGCATGGATGTGCAGTGCTGCAGCTGCGTGGTCAGATTCCCTGTCGGAAAATATTGATACCCTAGACAGGGACACTATATTGCTAACCGTAGAGCATATTAAAGACGCAGTCTTATACATGAGAGATGCACAGAGGGATATTTGCCGGCTGGCATCTAAAATAAGTGCAATGTCCATTTCTGCCAGGAGAGGGTTATGGACTTGGCAGTGGACAGGTGATGCAGATTCTAAAAGGCACATGGAAGTTTTGCCTTATAAGGGTGAGGAATTGTTCGGGGATGGTCTCCCGGACCTCGTTTCCACAGCAACAGCTGGGAAGTCAGCATTTTTACCCCATGTTCCCTCACAGCCAAAGAAAGCACCGTATTATCAGGTACAGTCCTTTCGGCCCCATAAGGGCAAGCGGGTTAAAGGCGCGTCCTTTCTGCCCAGAGGCAGAGGTAGAGGGAAAAAGCTGCAGCATACAGCCAGTTCCCAGGAGCAAAAGTCCTCCCCCGCTTCCACCAAGTCCACCGCATGATGCTGGGGCTTCACAGGCGGAGCCAGGTACGGTGGGAGCCCGTCTCAAAAACTTCAGCAATCAGTGGGCTCGCTCACGGGTGGATCCCTGGATCCTTCAAGTAGTATCTCAGGGGTACAAGCTGGAATTCGAGACGTCTCCCCCCCCGCCGTTTCCTCAAATCTGCCTTGCCAACAACTCCCTCAGGCAGGGAGGCAGTGCTAGAAGCAATTCACAAGCTGTATTCCCAGCAGGTGATAGTCAAGGTGCCCCTACTTCAACAAGGACGGGGTTACTATTCCACAATGTTTGTGGTACCGAAACCGGACGGTTCGGTGAGACCCATTTTAAATTTGAAATCCTTTAACACATATATAAAAAAATTCAAGTTCAAGATGGAATCGCTCAGGGCGGTTATTGCAAGCCTGGACGAGGGGATTACATGGTATCACTGGACATCAAGGATGCTTACCTGCATGTCCCCATTTACCATCCTCACCAGGAGTACCTCAGATTTGTGGTACAGGATTGTCATTACCAATTCCAGACGTTGCCGTTTGGTCTACCCACGGCTCCGAGGGTATTTACCAAGGTAATGGCCGAAATGATGATACTCCTTCGAAAAAAGGGAGTTTTAATTATCCCGTACTTGGACGATCTCCTGATAAAGGCGAGGTCCAGGGAGCAGTTGTTGGTCGGGATAGCACTATCTCGGGAGGTGCTACAACAGCACGGCTGGATTCTAAATATTCCAAAGTCACAGCTGGTCCCTACGACACGTCTACTGTTCCTGGGGATGGTTCTGGACACAGAACAGAAAAAAGTGTTTCTCCCGGAGGAAAAGGCCAAGGAGCTGTCATCTCTAGTCAGAGGCCTCCTAAAACCAAAACGGGTGTCGGTGCATCACTGCACGCGAGTCCTGGGAAAAATGGTAGCTTCCTACGAAGCAATTCCATTCGGCAGGTTCCATGCAAGAACCTTTTAGTGGGACCTGTTGGACAAGTGGTCCGGATCGCATCTTCAGATGCATCGGCTGATAACCCTGTCTCCAAAGACCAGGGTATCTCTGCTGTGGTGGCTGCAAAGTGCTCATCTTCAAGAGGGCCGCAGATTCGGCATACAGGACTGGGTCCTGGTGACCACGGATGCCAGCCTTCGAGGCTGGGGGGCAGTCACACAGGGAAGAAACTTCCAAGGACTATGGTCAAGTCAGGAGACTTCCCTACACAAATATTCTGGAACTGAGGGCCATTTTCAATGCCTTAAGTCAGGAAAAAACCCTGCTTCAAAACCAGCCGGTACTGATCCAGTCAGACAACATCACGGCAGTCGCCCATGTAAACAGACAGGGCGGCACAAGAAGCAGGACGGCGATGGCAGAAGCCACAAGGATTCTCCGATGGGCGGAAAATCACGTGTTAGCACTGTCAGAAGTGTTCATTCCGGGAGTGGACAACTGGGAAGCAGACTTCCTCAGCAGGCACGACCTCCACCCGGGAGAGTGGGGACTTCATCCAGAAGTCTTCCAACTGATTGTAAACCGTTGGGAAAGGCCACAGGTGGACATGATGGCGTCCCGCCTAAACATAAAGCTAGAAAGATATTGCTCCAGGTCAAGAGACCCTCAGGCGATAGCTGTGGACGCTCTGGTGACACCGTGGGTGTACCGGTCGGTTTATGTGTTCCCTCCTCTTCCTCTCATACCAAAGGTACTGAGGATAATAAGGAGAAGAGAAGTAAGAACTATACTCATTGTTCCGGATTGGCCAAGAAGAGCTTGGTACCCGGAACTTCAAGAAATGATCTCAGAGGACCCATGGCCTCTGCCGCTCGGACAGGACCTGCTGCAGCAGGGGCCCTGTCTGTTCCAAGACTTACCGCGGCTGCGTTTGACGGCATGGCGGTTGAACACCGGATCCTGAAGGAAAAGGGCATTCCGGAGGAAGTCATTCCTACGCTGATTAAAGCTAGGAAAGAAGTGACCGCGAACCATCACCGCATTTGGCGAAAATATGTTGCGTGGTGGCCCCAACGGAGGAATTTCAGCTGGGCCGTTTCCTGCACTTCCTACAGTCAGGGGTGACTATGGGCCTAAAATTGGGTTCCATTAAGGTCCAGATTTCGGCTCTATCGATTTTCTTCCAGAGAGAACTGGCTTCACTGCCTGAAGTTCAGACTTTTGTTAAGGGAGTGCTGCATATTCAGCCCCCTTTTGTGCCTCCAGTGGCACCTTGGGATCTCAACGTGGTGTTGGATTTCCTAAAGTCACATTGGTTTGAGCCACTTAAAACCGTGGAATTGAAATATCTCACGTGGAAAGTGGTCATGTTGTTGGCCTTGGCCAGGCGTGTATCAGAATTGGCGGCTTTGTCATGTAAAAGCCCTTATCTGATTTTTCATATGGATAGGGCAGAATTGAGGACTTGTCCCCAGTTTCTCCCTAAGGTGGTATCAGCCTTTCATTTGAACCAACCTATCGTGATGCCTGCGGCTACTAAAGACTTGGAGGCTTCCAAGTTGTTGGACGTAGTCAGGGCCCTGAAAATGTATGTTTCCAGGACAGCTGGAGTCAGAAAGTCTGACTCGCTATTAATCCTGCATGCGCCCAACAAGTTGGGTGCACCTGCTTCAAAGCAGACTATTGCTCGCTGGATCTGTAGTACGATTCAGCTTGCACATTCTGCGGCTGGACTGCCGCATCCTAAATCAGTGAAAGCCCATTCCACGAGGAAGGTGGGCTCTTCTTGGGCAGCTGCCCGAGGGGTCTCGGCTCTACAACTTTGCCGAGCAGCTACTTGGTCGGGGTCAAACACATTTGCTAAATTCTACAAGTTTGACACCCTGGCTGAGGACCTAGAGTTTGCCCATTCGGTGCTGCAGAGTCATCTGCACTCTCCCGCCCGTTTGGGAGCTTTGGTATAATCCCCATGGTCCTTACGGAGTCCCAGCATCCACTTAGGACGTCAGAGAAAATAAGATTTTACTCACCAGTAAATCTATTTCTCGTAGTCCGTAGTGGATGCTGGGCGCCCATCCCAAGTGCGGATTGTCTGCAATACTTGTATATAGTTATTGTTTAACTAAAGGGTTATTGTTGAGCCATCTGTTGAGAGGCTCAGTTATTGTTCATACTGTTAACTGGGTATTGTATCACGAGTTATACGGTGTGATTGGTGTGGCTTGTATGAGTCTTACCCGGGATTCAAAATCCTTCCTTATTGTGTCAGCTCTTCCGGGCACAGTATCCTAACTGAGGTCTGGAGGAGGGTCATAGAGGGAGGAGCCAGTGCACACCAGTTAGACCAAAAGCTTTCTTTTAGTTGTGCCCAGTCTCCTGCGGAGCCGCTAGTCCCCATGGTCCTTACGGAGTCCCAGCATCCACTACGGACTACGAGAAATAGATTTACCGGTGAGTAAAATCTTATTTTTTCACTTCGCTGAAAAGCGAAACAGTTTGCACACAAACCCTCATAATTGACCAATTGATTCATATCAATTACCCCTGACTTACAAGATAAGCATGTTAGGGCTGTAGGAGTGCTTGATAAATTCTCCTCATCACTTTTGCCGCTCACAGACATGGTATTAAACGGTTATTGACTATACAATTTATGACTGAAAATCACCCTATATGTCAGTATATAGAGGTGAGATCAATCTGACCACAGTGCACCTGATTTGAGGGTCAGAACAGGACTGACATTACACAGAAAAGTCAGCACACATACTAGCAGTCAGTCACATGTTAAAGCATTAGACATTGCCATATGAGAATACAACCTCCATAACAACTTATACATAAGTAGGAAAATTGTACTTCTGTTTTAAATTGGTTCTTTTTTCAACATAACATGCAGAAAATAAGAATTTACTCACCTGTAATTCTATTTCTCGTAGTCCGTAGTGGATGCTGGGAACTCCGTAAGGTATATGGGGAATAGATGGGCTCCGCAGGAGACTGGGCACTCTAAAAGAAAGATTAGGTACTATCTGGTGTGCACTGGCTCCTCCCTCTATGCCCCTCCTCCAGACCTCAGTTAGGGAAACTGTGCCCGGAAGAGCTGACACAACAAGGAAAGGATTTGGAATCCAGGGTAAGACTCATACCAGCCACACCAATCACACTGTACAACTTGTGATAACCATACCCAGTTAACAGTATGAACAACAACTGAGCCTCCTTTAACGCATGGCTCATAACAATAACCCTTTAGTTAAGCAATAACTATATACATGTATTGCAGAGAGTCCGCACTTGGGACGGGCGACAAGCATCCACTACGGACTACGAGAAATAGAATTACCGGTGAGTAAATTCTTATTTTCTCTGACGTCCTAGTGGATGCTGGGAACTCCGTAAGGACCATGGGGATTATACCAAAGCTCCCAAACGGGCGGGAGAGTGCAGATGACTCTGCAGCACCGCATGAGCAAACTCAAGGTCCTCCTCAGCCAGGGTATCAAACTTGTAGAACTTAGCCAACGTGTTTTGAACCCGACCAAGTAGCAGCTCGGCAAAGCTGTAAAGCCGAGACCCCTCGGGCAGCCGCCCAAGAAGAGCCCACCTTCCTTGTGGAATGGGCTTTTACTGATTTTGGATGCGGCAATCCAGCCGCAGAGTGAGCCAGCTGAATCGTGCTACAGATCCAGCGAGCAATAGTCTGCTTCGAAGCAGGAGCGCCAACCTTGTTGGCTGCATACAGAATAAACAGCGAGTCAGACTTTCTGACTCCCGCCGTTCTGGAAACATAAATTTTCAAAGCCCGGACTACGTCCAGCAACTTGGAATCCTCCAAGTCCCTCATAGCCGCAGGCACCACAATAGGTTGGTTCAAATGAAACGATGATACCACCTTAGGGAGAAATTAGGGACGAGTCCTCAATTCTGCCCTTTCCATATGGAAGATCAGATAGGGGCTTTTACATGACAAAGCCGCCAATTCTGACACACGCCTAGCCGAAGCTAAGGCCAAAAGCATGACCACTTTCCACGTGAGATATTTTAGCTCCATGGTCTTAAGTGGCTCAAACCAGTGGGATTTCAGGAATCCAACACAACGTTAAGATCCCAAGGTGCCACTGGTGGCACAAAAGGAGGCTGAATATGCAGCACCCCCGTAACAACGTCTGTACTTCAGGCAGTGAAGCCAGTTCTTTTTGAGAGAAAATGGATAGGGCCGAAATCTTGACCTATATGGATCCTAATTTTAGACCCATAGTCACTCCTGACTGTAGGAAGTGCAGGAATCGACCCCGCTGGAATTCCTCTGTAGGGCCTACTCGGCCTCACACCACGCAACCTATTTTCGCCATATACAGTGAAAAAGTCTTGCTGTCACGTCTTTCCTAGCCTTTATCAGCGTAGGAACAACTGCATCCGGAATGCCCTTTTCCGTCAAATGCAGCCGCGGTAAGTCTTGGAACAGACAGGGCCCCTGTTGCAACATGTCCTGTCTGAGAGGCAGAGGCCATGGGTCCTCAGAGCATTTCTTGCAGTTCCGGGTACCGAGTCCTTCTTGGCCAATCCGGAGCAAAGAATATTGTTCTCACTCCTCCGTTTATTACAATTCTCAGCCCTTGGGTATGAGAGGAAGAGGAGGGAATACATAGACCGACTGGAACACCCACGGTGTTACTAGTGCGACCACAGCTATCGCCTGAGGGTCCCTTGACCCGGCGTAAAACCTTTTTTAGCCTTTTATTGAGGTGGGATGCCATCTAGTCCACCTGAGGCAGTTCCCATCAATTTGCAAACTGCGTGAAGACTTCCTGATGAAGTCCCCACTCTCCCGGGTGGAGGTCGTGCCTGCTGAGGAAGTCTGCTTCCCAGTTGTCCACTTCCGGAATGAACACTGCTGACAGTGCGCTTACTTGATTCTCCGCCCAGCGAAGAATTCTGGTGGCTTCTACCCTCGCCACCCTGCTCCTTGTGCCGCCTTGGCGGTTTACATGAGCCCCTGCGGTCTGACTGGATCAGAACCGGTTGGTCGCGAAGCAGGATCTCCGCTTGACTTAGGGCGTTGTATATGGCCCCTAGTTCCAGGATATTGATGTGAAGGCAAGTCTGTTGACTTGACCACAGACCTTGGAAATTTCTTCCCTGTGTAACTGCCCCCCACCCTCGGAGGCTTGCATCCGTGGTCACCAGGACCCAGTCCTGAATGCCGAATCTGCGGCCCTCGAGAAGGTGAGCACTCTGCAGCCACCACAGGAGAGACACCCTGGCCCTGGGGGATAGGGTGATTACCGATGCATCTGAAGATGTGATCCGGACCACTTGTCCAGTAAGTCCCATTGGAAGGTCCTCGCATGGAACCTGCCTAAGGGGATGGCCTCGTATGATGCCACCATCCTTCCCAGGACTCGAGTGCAGTGATGCACTGACACCTGTTTTGGTTTTAATAGATTCCTGACCAGTGTCATGAGCTCCTGAGCTCTTTCTATCGGGAGATAAACCCTTTTCTGGTCTGTGTCTAGGATCATGCCTAGGAGAGGCAGATGAGCTGTAGGAACCAACTGCGACTTTGGAATATATAGAATCCAGCCGTGTTGCCGTTACACTTCCAGAGAAAGTGATACGCTGTTCAGCAACTGCTCTCTTGATCTCGCTTTTATGAGGAGATCGTCCAAGTACGTGATAATAGTGACCCCTTGCTTCCGCAGGAGCACCATCATATCCGCCATTACCTTGGTGAATATTCTTGGGGCCGTGGAGAGACCAAACGGCAACGTCTGAAATTGGTAATGACAATCCCGTACCGCAATTCTGAGGTACACCTAATGAGGTGGATAAATGGGGACATAAAGGTATGCATCCCTTATGTCCCGATTCACGATAAAGTCTCCCTTCAGGGATTTTAAATCAATATGGGTCTGACCGAACCGTCTGGTTTCGGGATTACAACATGGTCGAATAATAACACCCTCTTGTTGAAGGAGGGGACCCTTGGCCAACACCTGTTGAAGATACAATTTGTGAATTGCAGCTAACACTGGCTCCCTCTCTTGGGGGGAAGCCCGCAGGGCCGTCGGTGAGGGGGCATCTTCTCACAGTCCAGCTTGTATCCCTGAGACACAATATCTATTGCCCAGGGATCTAACAGGGAGTGAACCCACTTGTGGCTAAACGTACGAAGGCGTGTCCCCACCGGGCCTAGCTCCGCCTGTGGAGCCCCAGCGACATGCGGTGGATTTTTGTAGAGGCCGGGGCGGACTTCTGTTCCTGGGAACTAGCTGTGTTGAGCAGCTTCTTTCCTCTGCCCCCGGCTCTGACAAGAAAGGACGCACCTCAGACTTTCTTGTTTCTTTATTCGAAAAGCTGCATTTAATAATGTTGTGCTTTCCTAGGCTGTGCAGGAATATAAGGCAAACTAGCAGAATTACCAGCTATAGCTGTGGAGACCAGGCCCGAGAACCCTTCTACACACAATCCTCAGCCTTCCATATGCCTCTTAAGTCGGCATGATCTGTCCAATGCATATTCTACAGGACACGTCAAGCAGAAATCGACATAGCTTTGACTCTAGGACCCAGTATACTCATGTCTCTTTGGGCATGCTTTATAATTATATATCTATCACTTAAGACAGCATCTTTAATATATTTATATCTATATGCATACTAGGGTCTCAATCTCTGCTGATAAGGTACCTGTCCACGCTGCCACAGCGCTATAAACCCATGCCGACACAATCGCCGGTCTGGGTAGTATACTAGAATGTGCACACTATCTGCAGAATCCCTGAGAATAGCTAGTGCTACCGTCTGTGCAAACAGGACACCCTAGGGGAAGATTCTCAACACATCCTGGCCCTAGTGGGGAAAGGATACAGCCTGAGAATTCTCTTGTGGGAAGCTGCCGTCTCTTGTCTGGAGATTCCTGCTCTTTTTCCTCATGAGAGGAGGGAAATTTACCTCAGCATTCTTCCCCTTAACATGTGTACTCTCGTGTCAGGGACAGATGAGTCATCAGTGATATGCAAATCATCTTTTATTCCAATAATCATATAATGAATATCTTTTAGCCCTCTTGGCTGTAACTTTGCATTATCGTAGTCGACAGTGGAGTTAAACTCCGTGTCGATACCAGTGTTTGTTATTTTGGATAGTGAGCATTGAGAGACTCTGAAGGTCTCTGTGACATAGGGACAGACAAGGGTAGATTTCCTTTCTGTTCCCTAACCTTTTGTGCAATAAATTCACCTTAGCACTTACACATATCCAATCAGGTGTCGGCGTTGTCGACGGAGACACCCTCCCACACACATATTCGCTCTATCACCTCCTTAGAGGAGCCTTTTACCTCAGACATGTTGACACACGCGTACCGACACACCACACACACAGGGGATGCTCTAATTGAAGACAGTTCCCCCACAAGGCCCTTTGGAGAGACAGAGAGAGTATGCCAGCACACACCCCAGCGCTATATAACCCTGGGATTACACTACAACAAAGTGTTTACCCAGTAGCTGCTGTATATACAAATTTTACGCCTAAATTTATGTGCCCCCCCCCCCCTCTCTTTTCACCCTTTGTGTACAAGGATACTGCAGGGGAGAGTCTGGGGAGCTTCCTTCCAGCTGAGCTGTGAAGAAAAAATGGTGCCGGTGTGCTGAGGAAGAAGGCCCCGCCCCCTCAGCGGCGGGCTTCTGTCCCGCGTTTTATGTACTTTAATGGTGGGGGGTTTTACACATATACAGTCCGGAGACTGTATTATGTGTATTTTTGCCAAAAGGTATTTATAATTGCTGCCCAGGGCGCCCCCCCCAGCGCCCTGCACCCTACAGTGACCGGAGTGTGTGGTGTGCTGTGGGAGCAATGGCGCACAGCTGCAGTGCTGTGCGATACCTTAATGAAGACAGGAGTCTTCAGCCGCCGATTTTGTCGTTCTCTTCTGTCTTCTGGCTCTGCAAGGGGGACGGCGGCGCGGCTCCGGGAACGGACGATCGAGGTCAGGCCCTGTGTTCGAACCCTCTGGAGCTAATGGTGTCCAGTAGCCTAAGAAGCACAAGCTAGCTGCAAGCAGGTAGGTTTGCTTCTCTCCCCTCAGTCCCACGTAGCAGTGAGTCTGTTGCCAGCAGATCTCACTGAAAATAAAAAACCTAACAAATACTTTCTCTGACGTCCTAAGTGGATGCTGGGACTCCGTAAGGACCATGGGGAATAGCGGCTCCGCAGGAGACTGGGCACAACTAAAGAAAGCTTTAGGACTACCTGGTGTGCACTGGCTCCTCCCACTATGACCCTCCTCCAGACCTCAGTTAGATTCTTGTGCCCGGATGAGCTGGATGCACACTAGGGGCTCTCCTGAGCTCCTAGAAAGAAAGTATATTTAGGTTTTTTATTTTACAGTGAGATCTGCTGGCAACAGACTCACTGCAGCGAGGGACTAAGGGGAGAAGAAGCGAACCTACCTAACAGGTGGTAGTTTGGGCTTCTTAGGCTACTGGACACCATTAGCTCCAGAGGGATCGACCGCAGGACCCGACCTTAGTGTTCGTTCCCGGAGCCGCGCCGCCGGCCCCCTTACAGAGCCAGAAGCAAGTAGTGTTCCGGAAAATCGGCGGCAGAAGACTTCTGTCTTCAACAAGGTAGCGCACAGCACTGCAGCTGTGCGCCATTGCTCCTCATGCACACCTCACACTCCGGTCACTGATGGGTGCAGGGCGCTGGGGGGGGGGGGGCGCCCTGAGGGCAATATAAGACACCTTGGCTTGCAAATCATCACAATATATAGTCCCAGGGCTATATATGTGATAAATTACCCCTGCCAGAATCCATAAAAAAGCGGGAGAAGAGTCAGCCGAAAAAGGGGCGGGGCTATCTCCTTCAGCACACTGGCGCCATTTTTTCTTCACAGTGCAGCTGGAAGACCGCTCCCCAGGCTCTCCCCTGTAGTTTTCAGGCTCAAAGGGTTAAAAAGAGAGGGGGGGCACTAAATTTAGGGTAAATATATATATACAAGCAGCTATTGGGGGAAAAATCACTCAGTTATAGTGTTAATCCCTGCATTATATAGCGCTCTGGTGTGTGCTGGCATACTCTCTCTCTGTCTCCCCAAAGGACTTTGTGGGGTCCTGTCCTCAGTCAGAGCATTCCCTGTGTGTGTGCGGTGTGTCGGTACGGCTGTGTCGACATGTTGGATGAGGAAGGTTACGTGGAGGCGGAGCAGAGGCCGATAAATGGAATGTCGCCCCCTGTGGGGCCGACACCAGAGTGGATGGATAGGTGGAAGGTATTAACCGACAATGCCAACTCCTTACATAAAAGGCTGGATGACGTAACAGCTGTGGGACAGCCGGCTTCTCAGCCCGCACCTGCCCAGGCGTCTCAAAGGCCATCAGGAGCTCAAAAAAACGCCCGTTACCTCAGATGGCAGACACAGATGTCGACACGGAGTCTGACTCCAGTGTCGACGAGGTTGAGATATATACATAATCCACTAGGAACATCCGTTACATTATCTCGGCAATGAAAAATGTGTTACACATTTCTGACATGAACCCAAGTACCACATAAAAGGGGTTTTATTTTTGGGGAGAAAAAGCAGCCAGTGTTTTGTTCCCCCATCAGATGAGTGAATGAAGTGTGTAAAGAAGCGTGGGTTCCTCCGATAAGAAACTGGTAATTTCTAAAAAGTTACTGATGGTGTACTCTTTCCCGCCAGAGGATAGGTCACGTTGGGAGATATCCCCTAGGGTGGATAAGGCGCTCACACGTTTGTCAAAAAAGGTGGCACTGCCGTCTTAGGATACGGCCACCTTGAAGGAGCCTGCTGATAAAAAGCAGGAGGCTATCCTGAAGTCTGTATATACACACTCAGGTTCTATACTGAGACCTGCAATTGCCTCAGCATAAATAGTGCTGCTGCAGCGTGGTCTGATACCCTGTCAGATAATATTAATACCCTAGACAGGGATAATATTTTGCTAACATAGAGCATATTAAAGACTTCGTCTTATATATGAAGGATGCACAGAGGGATATTTGCCGGCTGGCATCCAGAATTAATGCAATGTCCATTTTGCCAGGAGGGTATTAGAAACCCGGCAGTGGACAGGTGATGCTGCCTTTAAAAGGCACATGGAGATTCTGCCTTATAAGGGTGAGGAATTGTTTGGGGATAGTCTCTGGGACCTCGTATCCACAGCAACAGCTGGGAAGAAAATTTTTTACCTCAGGTTTCCTCACAGCCTAAGAAAGCACCGTATTTTCAGGTACAGTCCTTTCGGCTTCAGAAAAGCAAGCGGGTCAAAGGCGCTTCCTTTCTGCACAGAGACAAGGGAAGAAGGAAAAAGCTGCACCAGACAGCCAGTTCCCAGGATCAAAAATCTTCCCCCGCTTCCTCTGAGTCCACCGCATGACGCTGGGGCTCCACAGGTGGAGACAGGTGCAGTGGGGGCGCGTCTCGGGAACTTCAGGGACCAGTGGGCTTGCCCACAGGTGGATCCCTAGGTTCTGCAAACAGTATCACAGGGATACAGGCTGGAGTTCGAGGCGACTCCCCCTCGCCGTTACCTCACATCAGCCTTGCCTGCTGCCCTCGGAGAAAGGTAGTACTGGCGGCAATTCACAAACTGTACTTCCAGCAGGTGAAATCAAGGTACCCCTCCTTCAACAAGGCCGGGGTTACTATTCCAAAATGTTGTGGTACTGAAACCAGACGGTTCGGTGAGACCCATTCTAAAATTGAAAGCCTTGAACACTTATATACGAAGGTTCAAGTTCAAAATGGAATCGGTCAGGGCGATTATTGCAAGCCTGGAGAATTTCATGGTATCACTGGACATCAAGGATGCTTACCTGCATGTCCCTATTTACCCTCTTCACCAGGAGTACCTCAAAATTGTGGTACAGGATTGTCATTACCAATTTCAGACGTTGCCGTTGGTCTGTCCCCGGCACCGAGGTATTTACCAAGGTAATGGCCGAAATAATTATCCCGTACTTGGACAATCTCCTTATAAAGGCGAGGTCCAGGGAGCAGTTGTTTGTCGGAGTAGCACTCTCTCAGGAAGTGCTACAACAGCACGGCTGGATTCTGAATATTCCAAAGTCGCAGCTGGTTCCTACGACGCGTCTACTGTTCCTGGGTATGGTTCTGGACACAGAACAGGATAAAAAGGGTTTCTCCCGGAGGAGAAGTCCAAGGAGTTGTCGTCTCTAGACAGAGACCTCCTAATACAAATACAGGTGTCGGTGCATCAAGGCACGCGAGCCCTGGGAAAGATGGTAGCTTCTTACGAAGAAATTCCATTCGCCAGGTCCCATGCAAGGATTTTCCAGTGGGATCTGTTGGACAAGTGATCCGGGTCGCATCTTCAGATGCATCGGCGGACAATCCTGTCTCCAAGGGCCAGGGTGTCGCTGTTGTGGTGGCTGCAGAGTGCTCATCTTCTAGGGGGCCGCAGATTCGGCATATAGGACTGGGTCCTGGTGACCACGGATGCCAGCCTTCGAGGCTGGGTGGCAGTCACACAGGGAAGAAACTTCCAAGGCTATGGAAAAGTCAGGAGACTTCCCTACACATAAATATTCTGGAACTAAGGGCCATTTACAATGCCCTAAGTCAGGCTAGACCCCTGCTTCAACACCGGCCGGTGCTGATCCAGTCAGACAACATCACGGCGGTCGCTCATGTAAACCGTCAGGGCGGCACAAGAAGCAGGATGGCGATGGCTTCCACATGGATTCTCCGATGGGCGGAAAATCATGTGTTAGCACTGTCAGCAGTGTTCATTCCCGGAGTGGACAACTGAGAAGCAGACTCTCTCAGAAGACACGACCTCCACCCGGGAGAGTGGGGACTTCATCCAGAAGTCTTCCAAATGATTGTAAACCGCTGGGAAAGGCCACAGGTGGACATGATGGCGTCCCGCCTCAACAAAAAGCTACAAAGATATTGCGCCAGGTCAAGGGACCCTCAGGCGATGGCTGTGGACGCTCTGGTAACACCGTGGGTGTACCAGTCGGTGTATGTGTTCCCTTCTCTGCCTCTCTTACCCAGGGTAATGAGAATAATAAGAAGGAGAGGAGTAAGAACTATACTCATTGTTCCGGGTTGGCCAAGAAGAGCTTGGTAACCAGAACTCCAAGAAATGATCTCAGAGGACCCATGGCCTCTGCCGCTCAGACAGGACCTGCTGCAGCAGGGGGCCTGTCTGTTCCAAGACGTACCGCGGCTGCGTTTGACGGCATGGCGGTTGAACGCCGGATCCTGAAGGAAAAGGGCATTCCGGAGGAAGTTATCCCTACGCTATTTAAAGCTAGGAAAGAAGTGAACGCAAACCATTATCACCGCATATGGCGGAAATATGTTGCGTGCTGTGAGGCCAGGAAGGCCCCAAAGGAGAAATTTCAGCAAGGTCGATTTCTGCACTTCCTACAGTCAGAGGTGACTATGGGCCTAAAATTGGGTTCCATTAAGGTCCAGATTTCGGCTCTATCGATTTTCTTCCAAAATAGAACTGGCTTCACTGCCTGAAGTTCAGACTTTTGTTAAGGGAGTGCTGCATAGTCAGCCCCCGTTTGTGCCTCCAGTGGCACCGTGGGATCTCAACGTGGTGTTGGATTTCCTGAAGTCGCATTGGGTTGAGCCACTTAAATCCGTGGAGCTATAATACCTCACGTGGAAAGTGGTCATGCTGTGGGCCTTGGCGTCGGCCAGGCGTGTATCAGAATTGGCGGCTTTGTCATACAAAAGCCCTTAAATGTATTTTATATGGATAAGGCGGAATTGAGGACTCGTTCCCAATTCCTTCCTAAGATGGTATCAGTTTTTCATGTGAACCAACCTATTGTGGTGCCTGCGGCTATTTGGGACTTGGAGGATTCCAAGTTACTGGACGTAGTCAGGGCCCTGAAAAGTATATGTTTCCAGGACAGCTGGAGTCAGGAAAACTGACTCGCTATTTCTCCTGTTTGCACCCAACAAGCTGGGTGCTCCTGCTTCTAAGCAGACTATTGCTCGCTGGATCTGTAGCACGATTCAACTTGCACATTCTGCGGCTAGACTGCCGCACCCTAAATCTGTAAAAGACCATTCCACGTGGAAAGTGGGCTCTTCTTGGGCGGCTGCCCGAGGGGTCTCGGCTTTACAACTTTGCCGAGCTGTTACTTGGTCGGGTTAAAACATTTTTGTAAGAGTCTACAAGTTTGATACCCTGGCTGAGGAGGACCTAGAGTTTGCTCATTCGGTGCTGCAGAGTCATCCGCACTCTCCCGCCCGTTTGGGAGCTTTGGTATAATCCCCATGGTCCTTACGGAGTCCCAGCATCCACTTAGGACGTCAGAGAAAATAAGATTTTACTCACCGGTAAATCTATTTCTCATAGTCCGTAGTGGATGCTGGGCGCCCATCCCAAGTGCGGATTGTCTGCAATACTTGTTTATAGTTATTGCCTAACTAAAGGGTTATTGTTGAGCCATCTGTTGAGAGGCTCAGTTATATTTCATACTGTTAACTGGGTATAGTATCACGAGTTATACGGTGTGATTGGTGTGGCTGGTATGAGTCTTACCCGGGATTCAAAATCCTTCCTAATTGTGTCAGCTCTTCCGGGCACAGTATCCTGAGGTCTGGAGGAGGGTCATAGTGGGAGAAGCCAGTGCACACCAGGTAGTCTTAAGCTTTCTTTAGTTGTGCCCAGTCTCCTGCGGAGCCGCTATTCCCCATGGTCCTTACGGAGTCCCAGCATCCACTACGGACTACGAGAAATAGATTTACCGGTGAGTAAAATCTTATTTTCTTTTCTAGCAAGCTCAGGAGAGCCCACTAGGTGCATCCAGCTCTGGCCGGGTACAGATTCTAACTGAGGTCTGGAGGAGGTGCATAGAGGGAGGAGCCAGTGCACACCAGATAGTACCTAATCTTTCTTTTAGAGTGCCCAGTCTCCTGCGGAGCCCGTCTATTCCCCATGGTCCTTACGGAGTTCCCAGCATCCACTAGGACGTCAGAGAAAACACAGTAATGTACAGGTCTCATATGCAATAGGTACTAAAAATTAACAATGCATATTAAGAAGTAGAGAGAATTTTTAGTACTGTATACCCTGCCTCCGTAGAGCGGGATACAGGGAGACTCGCCACACTTCCCTATCCAAGCAAATACGCTCGTAAGACGCTGAGTGGATTAAGACGCTACTGGTGTACACTGCCGCTCTGATAACTGATAACGGATGATCACCAACGGACACGGACGCTGAGCGACTTCCACAAGTATGCAGACGCTAAGGCCTGCGACTCGGTCTGGGCGGGTTTATCTCCAGTGTACACAACCGCAGCGTCTAAGCTGCGACCGAGTACCCTCGTGGTAGCGTCTGAGCCGGAAGCGAGGTCATTTACTTCATGAAACGAGAAACCCGTGGGAACTGGCCATGAACTCGGAGGAGGGACGGCCAGGAGAGCGTCTGAATCCCCGTTGACTTAAACTCCCAGGATCGCGGCCTCTACCTAGTTCTGGCGCCTATGATCCCCGGAGCGTAGCGCTGTCGCACTCTAGATGTTCGGCGCATCAACACACTGTTTGTAGTCTCCACCAAAATCAGTGTAGCTGTGTCCTGACCCCTTTAGTAAGAGGAAGTCCATAGACTCACCATCTCCCCATGCTCCGGCCACAGCCTGGTTACGTCTGCTGGACCTGCTAGAACATCCGATACAGACGCCCGTCGAGACAGCACTTATACCCGAAGGTAAGCGTTGTTGCGACCTGGTGGGGAGTTGTTGGAGCGACTCTTTCTAGTATGCGTTTAAGACGCTGTTAAGAGAAGTCGCTCAAAAAAAACAATATAGTAAGTCTATAAAATAAAATAAAAGCTTGAGGCTGCTCTCACAGCAGCCCTGTGACCATGCGGCTTCCTGCCGCACCAAGCAAAAAACTGATCTGACTGAGTCAGTGGGCGGGACTATATAGTGGAGGCCCCAATGCATCCTGGGAGGCCAGAAAGCTTGTGACCGTGTTGGTGCCATTTTCGCTGTCGCTCGACAATATCCCAATGTTATCCTGTGGATAATCCTGTGGACCCAGCCAGAGAAATCTTGCCTAGGGCATCATATTGGTTAGGGCCGGCTCTGGACATCACCACTGGTTCCTGTGGCCAGACGTATCAGTAAGCCAACTGGGAAGTGTGTATGCTGTGCCACATGCTTTCCAAATCGGTCAGTTGGCTAGTCAGACATACAGCCAATCCATTGGCCAAGTGTGTACCACACATTAGGCAAATAGGCTGCATCCAGAGAGCCGCAACTGTCTTATTAGGTTGGTCATTAAATGGACAGGTCTCAATAAGCTTAATGTATATCTTTAGAATACGCATTAAGGAAAACCATTACGATAAAATCCAGCAGTTACAAAACACATGGTCATTTCAGAGTATAGATGCACAGTACATACCCTGGTCATACAGAGGCTCCTCTTCCCTGTGCATATCGCAGTAAGATGTACAATATGTGCCTTATTCATTACAATACAAAACAGAACAATTTCACCATGCAAAGCGGCAGCTCAGCTAGCGGGTATCTTGACTTTCTCACTGAATAATTACTTCCTCTTTTTGACAGGCTGGTTTATAATGGTACAGTAAAGCCATTTAATTCAAAGTAAAGTATTGTTTTATTAAACAAAATAATCCCTTTAAAGTGCAAAAAAGGTAAAAATTAAGCATAGTCCCTGAATTAGTGCATTAAAAGTTTATATTACCTAATGACTACAGATGCTGTATTAACTTTAGATGGGAAAGTTCCGCACCTATATACCATGTTTCCCCGATAATAAGCCCTACCCTTGCTTTTGGAAACTGGTCCAAAATAAGCCCTACCCCGAAAATAAGCCCCATCAAAATTCCCATTACCAGAGTCCGTGCACTAAATTCAATGCCCCCAGCTCCATCCCCGCTAACCCCCTTCACCGCCGCCCTGCTTGAGGGATGCTGTACAGTACTGTATAAGCCGTTGAAGACTCCAGCTCCCAGTCCCAGGGATGCTCCCTGCGCATGATGTCATTGCGCACATCACGCGGCTTCTGTACACGGCTTGAGCGGAGTAGCAGCGGCGCCGGCTGAGAGCAAGAACAACAACTGGAAAGTGCTGTAGGTGAGGAGCAGGACTGTGGGCATGGTGGCTGTAAGGGGGCATGGTGGCTGTAAGGGGGCATGGTGGCTGTAAAAGGAGGACTGGGGGCTGTAAAAGCAGGACTGGGGCATGGTGGCTGTAAAATAAGCCCTACCCCGAAAATAAGCCCTATGGTGTTTTTTGTTGAAAAAAAAAATAAGACAGTGGGGGATATTCAATTATCCGCAAATTCGCTGCAATTTTTCGCCCGAAAATTTTTTGCGGCAATCGGCCGAAAATTGCTGCGAAAACGCTCCGTTTTTCGACCTATTCAATTCCGTCCGGGTTTCACGTGAAAATTCTTGCAGTGAAAAGTGCAGGTGAAAATGGGGAAATCAGCCTGTACCCCAAAAATGCTAAACTAACATAGGAAAACAGAAGAGAAGTGTGTTAGAGATCACATTAGAGTGTTTTTGGGGACTTAAATTGTGTGAAATGGCTGTTATATGCATTTTTTTAAAAATGCAAAAAAATTATAGAAAGCAATTTTTTTTGAGCAAAATAAATGCTCTCATTAAATTTGGGGTACATGAAAATGGGTATAAGTATATATTTGGGTCATTTTAGGGTACTTTAAAAAAAAAGTGGAAACAGACCGATTACTCCCATCTGCAAGCCTAAAAAACACCTGTCCCACTCATAAAGCACCCCAATATACCTGCCCCATACCTTGAACCCCAATTTCCATGACTTTTTACTTTTTCACCCCAAAAATTACGTCATTATTGGCCAATTAAAAATAATTAAAAACTTCAACGTGCCTAATTAGTCATTAAGGGGGGTGTCCCAGGAGTTCTGTACCATATCCAAACATTTTTACCTTAAAATAGTGACTTTTCCCAACTTTTCACCTGCTTCAGAGAAGGTGAAGTGAAATTAGTGAAAAAATGATCACCGATAAGTTTTCACGGAAAATTGAATAGGCTGTAATTGCGTTTCATGTGAAAAGTCAGTTTTTTCACCCGAAAACCGGACTTTTCACGTGAAAAGTTCGTTATCACTGCTAATTGAATATACCCCAGTGTCTTATTATCGGGGAAACATGGTACTCATACCTACCAATGTGTGATGGCAGCAAGGCAGGACCCAAAAAGGTGCATGGCCTTGGCTGGATGGGGTTGTGGCCTCTGGCTTTTTTGGAGGCGTGCCCAGCTCTCCCCGAGCAGCTGGAGAGCCACTGGCTCACTTCCCTGCACTGTTTAGATGCCATGTGCACAGCATCTATGCAGAGATCTTGAGATGCACCAGCGGATCACGGTAGCAGGCAGGAGGTGGCTATTTACACCAGACGCCTCCTGCTGCATTTGCATATTAGCTGTATTGCACAGACACTTCCTTGCGGCTGTGGAATAGTGTACAACTCTTAATCAGGCCCAATGAAGTTAAGAAAACCGTCTAAACTCTGATTTAAAGATACATGGGTATATAGATACATAAGGACTCATTTATCTCAATCCACATTTAAAATGTGGTTGTGGTATGATATTTTTGCTCCTAAAATGTGCAGTAATGCAATTTTCTGCCAGAATTTATCATGCCTGAAGTTTCAGAACAGATCTTACGAGAAATCTCTGTTCTGACGAAGAGTTGGAAGTAAAATCATAGGTAACACTTTGCTCAGGGTATGGACCATCTAGCGACACAGTGTTCCCCCAGCATGGGCCATCATGGTCTGAATACCTCTCTGGAAAAGACGCAATACAGTAGGTCATCATGGTCTAATGGTCATAGCTACTGGGACCAAGCATTCCAGAGCCTGGTAAATGTCATAATTAGAAGCCATCATAGAGTTGTTATGGGGGCTACTTTTGCAATTGAAAATGGAGGGTCCCCCTTCATAGAATCTGGGGATGCTTTGTTTGCGGGAACCCCATGAAAACAGCCTTTTTTTCTCCCCTAAAATTATTTTCGGAAACATACCTCAAACATAACTGCCAATGCATTAGTAAACGCTTGTCATATTAGTTTGAGGAATTCCTTTTAGTGTGTGCAAATCGCATGCTATAGGGCGCTATGCCAGTACACATCAGTTGCATACCTCCCAACATGTGGAACAGTTGAGGAGGGACAATTTTGAAAAGGGTCATGGCCTACGTGAAAGGGGCATGGCTTCATGGTAGTGCCACGATCACATGACACGCCTCCGGTTTTTGACACTGAGGGGGCATGCCCAGCGCTCTGTAAGCTGCTGGCATGCCTCCTCCCCCTCTATTCACCGCTGCTCTGTTAAGCAGAGCAGTGACTGCCCCAGGAGAAAATCAGGACAGTTGGGAGGCATGCAGTTGTATTCTCCTAATGAGGATGTGCTTCCATAGTTTTAGTATACTTTTTCAGGTTTCCATGAAGAGCCTGTAAAATGTGTCTTGGTACTCCAGCCAGTGCTTCAGACGACTCTCTCCTCCCTCTCCCCCCCTTCCTTCCCTTCAAGATTCTCTTCCCAACTCCTCACACACCTGGCTTTTGTAAAATAAAAATAATACATTTTCCCCTGACTGGCAAGGCTGCAGTCCAGGTCCACTTATTTATGTTGCAGTACGCTGTATTGATTGCAAGGCCGATCAGGAGGAAATGCAGCATACTGTACGTGCCTACTTTTCAGGGTGATGTGAAAGTAACACCTATCAGCGCGGATGTGTACTACTACATCTGAGAGGTGTGTCAAATACATAAACCTAACCGACATCCAAATGTAAATGAGCAACAATATTAGTAAAATCTACTTGTTGGAGAAAAGACACTGATTTTTTACTGGATTTGTGTAATGTGTTTTACAAGAGGTCCCATATACTGTAAGTGGCCATGAGAAAACTTATTTAAAGTGCATGTAGCCATAGGGATCACTGTGCCTTATAACCAATGCAGGGAAATGGCACTGATGAGCCCATTTGAATGCATCTCAGATATCTTTTTCTCCAATAATGTAACAGCTACATAATGGGGATAAGGTGTAAACAGGCCTATGCAGGGGCTCAGGAAGATTGCTGCTATTTCAGGGTGTCTCCTGCAGAATGCGGGAGGGTAGGCTACTATAAAATACATATGTACTCATACCCTCCAACTGTACCTTTTTCGGGGTTTATGCAATTCTGGACGAATTGCGCCTTTTTTTCGTCCGTTTAAAAATTCGCCTGTACTCGACAGCCGCAGCCCTGCCGCCGGGACCATGAATTCACCATATGCAATGCAAAACTGATTCGACACACCCCTTGGCGGATAATGGACCAATCGGCGAGTAGTGGGCGTCCCGAATTCGACTTCCCGCCGTTTGCAGCCCTTTATTAGGGCTTGTTTGCTGCGTGCTCAGCAGCCATTTTGTGAACCTGCAGACAGGTGTGAGGAGGTGCAGAGCTAGCAAATTGGTTGTTTGCTGTGGTATCGTTTGGACACCCAGCAGGCTTTATTCCAGGACAGACAGGAGGATACCTGTTACCCCGGAGGAGAGTCGTTTTTGGAGCTATTACTACATTTGTAGGTAAGTACCACATGTGGGTCTGGTGTTGCATGTATGTGTTTGTGTAGTGGGGGTTGCCATGAGGTGTACATGGGGTGTTTGGGTATGTGTGCAGGTATGTGTATAGCTCCTGCTTGTTTTGCTGCATTTTTTTGTGGAGTTGTGTGTTTTTGGGTAGTTTTTCACGTTTTTTTTTCCTTCTTAAAATGACTTTTTGGGTCATGCTTTTGCATTGGTGTACCTCCAGCATGTGCAGGAATGATTTTTGGCTAGTTTGGGCTGATTTTAGTGTGCGTCGGTATCAATGCGGTCGACATGTGGTGTTGTTTGTTTGCCAAACATGTTTATTTGCTCCTATTTTAGCACTGGTGTACCTCCAGAATGTGCAGGGATGCTTTTTGGCTAGTTTGGGGTGATTTGGAGCAAGTTTGTGTCTTACATGTGGTGTCATTTGTTTGCCAAACATGTTTTTTCCCCTCTTATTTTAGCACTGGTGTACCTCCAGAATGTGCAGGGATGCTTTTAGGCTAGTTTGGGGTGATTTGGAGCAAGTTTGTGTCTTACATGTGGTCGACATGTGGTGTCGTTAGTTTGCCAAACATGTTTTTTTGCTCCTATTTTAGCACTGGTGTACCTCCAGAATGTGCAGGGATGCTTTTTGACTAGTTTGTGGTGACTGTCAGCCATTTTGTGTGTGTCAGCCATTTTGTGTTAGCACTGGTTGACTTCCAGTATGTGCAGGGATGCTTGTACGGGGTTTTTCTTTATTTTTTTCCCTATTTTTCTTTTTTTCTTTTCTTTTTTTTGTTTGGTCCTGCTTGAGAACTGGGGTTCCAGCAGCATGACGTGTGATTGCATGTAATTATGTAATGTGTGTTAAATTTGTAAAAATATATATATTTTTTTTGTTCTTTTTAAAACAGATGTCCAGGGACAAGCGGACCCGATCCCCCCTTTCCTCCAACCCCTCAGAACTTTCCATGCATAGCAACGAGGCGTGGGAGCCGACCCAGGAGGAGGATACGACCGACCAGGCATGCAGTGACCAGCCGCGGTTGTCAAGGGCCCAAATGGAGAAGTCGAAAAAGAAAGTCTAGAAAGGTACTGACAACACCTGCAGACACAAATAGCATCCAACTTGACACACCCTAGTTTGCGCACTGCCATGCACACCTACAGGTATATTTGCGCAATGCCAGGGATACTGACACTCACAGGTACATACCGATCTTCTTAAATGCAGGGTTTTTTTTTAAATCCCTAAAGGCAAGAAGCCAGCCAGAGGAGCAGTCGGAGGAGGAAGCCTCTGGTGAAGATGCAGGACCGAAAAAGCCGCGTGGACCCAGATACACTGAGGCGGAAAACTGTGCCCTAGTGGATGGCGTCGACAGGTCCTACGACGTTCTGTATGGACAAAGGGCACAGACCACAGCAGCTAAGACCAAGCGAAACATCTGGGATGCCATCGCGAGCCAAGTCACTGCAGTATCTGGAAACCGCCGGAGCACCAGAAACTGCATGAAGCGGTACAGTGATTGCCGCAGACAGACCAAAAAGAAGATGGGGATTCAGCGCCGACATGAGACAGCTACGGGAGGTGGCCCGGCTCTCAATCTGAAGTGGCTACCCTGGGAGGAAGTTATTAAAAGGCGCATGAACCCTGCCATGGTCCAAGGAGTTCGCGGAGGTGTGGACTCCAGCCGTCCTGCTGGCTTTCCCGAGGAGGAAGAACCGCCCAGAAGACGGAAGAAGGCGGGAGACAAGCAGTCCAAAAGGAGGCCTGATGGTAAGAATACATTCAGATGAGCTGTACTAAAAAAAATATTTTTTGTATTTGCTAATGTGATTTTTTTTTTCAGACACGCCTGCCCAGAGGACATCACCTGCGCGCAGGACATCGCCAGCACGCGGACCAACACCTGCGCAGCAGGCATCGACAGCAGCACGCGGACCAACACCTGCGCAGCAGGCATCGACAGCAGCACGCGGACCATCACCTGCGCAGCAAGCCTCAGGAGCGCGCAGATCATCACCTGCGTGCCACACATAGTCATCGCGCAGTTGGTCACCTGTGCACCAGACGACGTCAGCGCGCAGACTATCACCTGCGCGCCAGACATCAGCACACAGAACGTCACCTGTGCGCCAGACACCGTCGGCGACACCACCACCACATGGGCGCCAAACTACAGCTCCTGCGCGCAGGCCATCACCAGATCGTCATCTCTCCAGGAGCTCTGGGACTGTGACCGAAGAGCCTCAAGACACTACCCTTGTGGACCCATCACTCGAACTGTTTGAGTCTACAGGGTTAACGGACGAGACTTTTCTTGGGTTTGAAGACAGCCGTGCAGAAGTAACCAGCCAGACCCTTGAAAAAAGTCTCCAGAAATGAGGACAAGTGAAGCTCCTGGAGCAGTGGCACCACAGGATGGAGGTTTGTATTTAATTTTTGGGGGTGTGGTGGTGGGGGGGGGGGGTGCACCAGTTTTGTATAGTTTATTAACTTAATTTTTTTTTTCTTTTGCAAACAGTGGTGCCACGGACCAGCAGCGGACTTGCTTCGGGGATTGGTTCCTACTACAGGCCGGATCTCCTCCTAAAGGATTAGTCAGAGGATGACGAGGTGGAAGTGCAGCAGCCTGCAGTTTCTACATCCCTGGGTGAGTAAATATCGAATTGTGAGCCTTCAAACAAATGTATGATGAATGTGTATAATAATTTCTAATTTTCTTTTCAGCTGCACAAATGCAATTGGTGGCAGACGTCCAGGAAGGGCAGGATCCCTCAAATATTCGGAGGGTAAACAACCTGGCAGCAGAGATGAATGTCAGCCAGGATAGTTTTCGGGCTGTCGTTGGAAGCAGACTGGACGCCGTTGAGAGGACAATGGATAAGATGGCAAACGGTCTGCTTGAAATGCAGAAGGCTCATGCCGACAGCACGGCCAAAATGATAAAGACCAGAAGAGAAGATCATAGGGAGACTATGGACATCCTTCACATTCTGGTCCAATCCATGAGCCGGCTGGTGGAGAACACATCATGCCTGGCACACAGCAATGACAACATGTCGGAGAGCCATCGACATTCCTCATCCAGCCAACAGATCATCGCAACAACACTGCAGATGATATACGATAAACTCCCAGAACCAGCTCATCAACACGCTGGTGATCCACCATTTCCGCCATCACAAGCCACAAGGACGCCTCCTTCCCTTCCTCCACTACCATCCTGGTATAGACAGTCACAGATGTACCACGGATATACAGGGATGTACCCCACCCACCAGATGCCTCCACCACCAACACCGGCCGCAACATCTACAGCCGCACGGGCACAGAGGCCCAGTCAACCCACTACCCAGCCTCCCAGGACATCGACGCCCCATCAGGATCCGGACAGACTTCCACCATGAGCCCGGTCGTATTGTTTTATTTACTGTAAATGTTTTTCATGTATCCCTTTCTTCCCCTCCCATTAGTTTTTTTTTTTTCTTACTATTGTTTTATATGTGTTGGGCTTCCCCACCCGTGACCGGGTACTACCAAGGAGCTTTATGTGTAGGCATACATGCGCGGGCATGTATGCGGGCGCGTGTGGTAACGGATGAAAGCTCCTTGTGGCTACATGTATGATGGGCCAAAGAGCTATTCTGATACCACTTTTTTACCCAAAAAATCCTTTTTGTAATGGTGTACAATAGGCTTTCACTGTTGTGTGAATTTACTATTCACTAGTGTTTGTTTTTGGCTTATTCATAGGATTGGGTGGAAAATTGAAGTGGACGGCATAGTTCGTGTTGTGCGTACCAAGGTGGTTAGAGCTATGTTTCAATGTATATATTCAAGAAACTTTGGTCCGCCTGCCTTTGTGGAACCACACAGCCCAGCAATGGGTCATGCTGGGCTGTGTGGTTCCACAAATGCAAGCGTGTCAAAGTGCTGACCACTGACACCACTCTGCCACTTTGGACCGCCCGCCTTTGTGGAATCACACAGCCCAGCAATGGGTCATGCTGGGCTGTGTGGTTCCACAAATGCAAGCGTGTCAAAGTGCTGACCACTGACACCACTCTGCCACTTTGGACCGCCCGCCTTTGTGGAATCACACAGCCCAGCAATGGGTCATGCTGGGCTGTGTGGTTCCACAAATGCAAGCGTGTCAAAGTGCTGACCACTATTCCACTTTGAACCGCCAGCCTTTGTGGAACCACACAGCCCAGAGCAATGGGTCATGCTGGGCTGTATGGTTCCACAAATGTTCTTGGGAAAGGAATTAACATGACTTTAGTGTCTTTACTTAATATTTTTTTTTTCTTTTCCCCACAGATATCTATCTACACAAGAAAAGAATGTAAAGAAGAAAAAACTACTTTTTTTTTAATTAACTTTCAATTTTTATTTAAAAAATAAAATACAAATTTTCTTCAATAAATTTTTAAGAGAGAAGTTTTCTGTGGTTTTTATTTGAATTATTTGTAAATCCAATGTTAAATATGATATGCAGTGGAATTGTGTTAGGTCGCCCATGGTACAGCAGGGAAACTGTTGTGTCCCTCTTCATCCATGAGGATTCAAGCCACTTGGGAAGGATACACCGCAAGACCTGTGGAAGAGAACAGTATGAGGTTCCAGCTATTGGTAAGTGTCACCCTGGTACAGAAAAGAAGAGGTACAATCAACACGACACAAGCAGGTTACAGTGGGCCCAAATGCAACCCTCCGGCACTTGCGTAACTACACATCCAAACATTCCCTGACAAGCATTGGTGTATCAGGGAATGATTGGATGTGCAGTTTTGCAAATGCCGGAGGGCTGCACTTTGGACATGCTGGGGTGACTTGGACAAGAGGGAGTTTTGGGCAATACATCTCACCTGAGGGGGGTTGTCTGCTACATGGCGGTCACGGGGGGGGGGGGGGGGGGGGGTTCTCTGCATTCGGGGAAAGGGGTCCCATGTGTAAACATTGGACCCCTTTCAGCCTGCTGGTCCGGGTGTTCGTTTTGATTTTTTGCCAAGTACGAGGATTTATCTCTGGACACTGGATTGAGGTGAGTCGAATTTTATTCACAGGTACCCCGGATCGTCGGAGACGAGACGTGCCAGTCGGCGTGTCAACATAGGTAAGTATGTGTGTGTCGGCAGGTGTGAAATAAAGTTTTACTCTCAAGGTGCGTGTCTCCTGTTTTTATTTGGGTATTTTTTTTCAAGTAATACTACAGGTACCAGTGGGCCTGTTTTTCTCCTGCATGCTGGTACTTGTGGTACTCCCCCAGGGTACCCCGGCCAGGGGTGACTAGTTGGATATTTAATGCCACGGCCGCAGGGCGCTGTATAAAAGTGACCCCCGGCTGTGGCATTATCTGTCCAGCTAGTGGAGCCCGATGCTGGTGTAAAAAATACGGGGGACCCCTACTCTTTTTGTCCCCCGTATTTTTTGCACCAGCATCAGGCGCAGAGGCCGGTGCTGGTTTTAAAAATACGGGGGATCCCCTGTCCATTTTCCCCCCGGATTTTTAGAACCAGGTCCAGCTCGAAGAGCCCGAGGCTGGTTATGCTTTGGAGGGGGGACCCCTCGCCATTTTTTTTCCAGGATTTTACCATTCCATCTAAAAAAAAAATATATATATATTTTTTTTAAATATAGAAATACTTGTGCCTCCAAAAAAGACAAACCAAGTACCTAATCCCTTCTAATATAAATAGATATGCTATTACCAATAAAAAAAACACCAAAAAAAAACATGTTTTAATTTTTTTTTTATTAGTTTCACCCACCAAAGTGTGGCGGATTGAAAATGACGAATTTACTGTCTAAAACCACTGTTGTCGAATTTCCAAACTTCAATTGAATATACTTTTGTCGAATTGCAGCATTTGTATCATTGCAGAAAAGTCGAATTTGACAAAAGTCGAATTTCAAAAAGTCGAATTTTGAAAGTCCGTTTTTTTTGACGGAAAGTATTGCATTGCCGATTTTTTTTTTTTGGCGAAAAAGTCACGTTTTTCGACAATTTCGGGAATTCGACCGCAATTGCATATACCCCTTAGTAGGTACAGTACCTTTTATTTTATTTTTAAGGTCTGTACCGATTTTTGGCTCTCAAAATTTCCATTGAAAGTATAGGAAAAGGGTCGTGGCCACACCTCCTTTTAACTGTGTCCACGCCCCCTTTCCTAATTTGTACCGAATTTTATGTGTAAAATGTTGGAGGGTATGATGTACTGTGTCTTAGTATTGCACTACTCCGCCACTTATATCTGAAGGCAAGGACTTTTTAATAAGAAAGTTTTTCTAAATTATTTTTGTCCAATTGATAGATGCCAACCATACCGCTTTTGACGGGACTGTCCCCCAGTAAGGATATACCGGTACATCCCAAATCAGGGAAGGAAGGGGGGTGTTGGGTTTGTTGCTGCAGGAATTGAGACGTGTCGCAGTGCCGCATACTGTGGAAGCAGATGTTCCAACAGCATGCAGTATAATTTTTTCTTTTCTTTTCTGCCCCCCAGGGGAGTGGTCATACCAGCATTTTGCCACAACTACACCCTTCCCCCTGTGTTAAGACTTCTGATGTACGGATGTCTGCCCAATTATGCTAATGTTGCACTAATTTGTTTACTCTTAAATGGCTGTAATAATATCCTAAAGCATAATTGGATGTATGTACAGATTTTTTTTTATTTATTCTTTTTTTTATTGTATTGCTGGTGTGTTCTTATTTTATATTAACATTTTTTTTGTGTGATGGAGTATTGCTTTTCTTTTAATACTGTATAGCTTGTGGTAAATGACTAGTCATCATATTAATAAACAAGCAAAGTGATAGTAGTTACTAATCTTTATTCACAGTTTATTGTATATCAGAAAATTGTGACCATCATCTGCTTATTCTGCGCATAAAAAGGGGCGCAGTGTCATTTATCATGTCCTTTGTCCTGTCTCTGTCCACCATGGCAGAGTGTCTACAGCATCCAGCCACCATTCTCGGTCCTTGACTCCTTTTAGGGGAAGGGGCATGTCATCTGCTGTTATTTGAAGATTTGGTCAGCTGACCACTGACATCAGGAGGGCATGTAGCCTGTTCAGTGCCGTTTTCTGGATAATCCTAATTGGTTTAAAAGAATAGTAGCCTACCCTCCCGCATTCTGCAGGAGACACCCTGAAATAGAAGCAATCTCCCTGAATAGTCTACCAATTCCCTGATTGCACTTTATCCCCATTATGTAGCTGTTACATTATTGGGGGAAAAGAAATCAGAGATACATACATTCAAATGGGCTCATAAATGCCATTTCCCTGCATTGGTTATAAGGCACAGTGATCCCTATAGCTACATGCATTTTAAAAAAGGTTTCTCGTGGCCACTTACAGTATATGGAGCTTTTTTGTAAATCATTTTAATGACTCGCCTCTCAGATATAGCAATACACATCTGAGCAAATAGGTGTTACTTTCACAGTCTCCCTGAAATGCTCTTTCAAAAATAAGCATGTATGAAGCTGGCTGGTTGCTAAGCGACAGCAGTGGCACAGGCACATGGCAGTTTATAGCACATCTACGAAATATTGCCACAGAGTACTGGGGTACAGTGCACAGAACAGTGCAAACAGATCTATATTTTTATTTTTTGAACTCAGAGCTCGATTCAAACTGCGTGGCGTCACAGGGAACAAAAGGCACTAAGGTAAAGCACAACAAACAGTACAAACAATATGCGAGAGAGAGAGAGAGAGAGTAGATAGAGGAAACCTGCCGCATTCCAAGTAATAAACATGTATTTAAATCATGCAAAATATCACGACAGCGGCTAATTAGGCAACGTTTCGGTACACGCAGGTACCGTTTTTAAGCCCCATGCTGACAGACGGAAATACAAAACAAAAGAAAATAAGAATTTACTTACCGATAATTCTATTTCTCGTAGTCCGTAGTGGATGCTGGGAACTCCGTAAGGACCATGGGGAATAACGGCTCCGCAGGAGACTGGGCACAAAAGTAAAGCTTTAGGACTACCTGGTGTGCACTGGCTCCTCCCCCTATGACCCTCCTCCAAGCCTCAGTTAGGATACTGTGCCCGGACGAGCGTACACAATAAGGAAGGATTTTGAATCCCGGGTAAGACTCATACCAGCCACACCAATCACACCGTACAACCTGTGATCTGAACCCAGTTAACAGCATGATAACAGAGGAGCCTCTGAAAAGATGGCTCACAACAATAATAACCCGATTTTTGTAACAATAACTATGTACAAGTATTGCAGACAATCCGCACTTGGGATGGGCGCCCAGCATCCACTACGGACTACGAGAAATAGAATTATCGGTAAGTAAATTCTTATTTTCTCTGACGTTCTAGTGGATGCTGGGAACTCCGTAAGGACCATGGGGATTATACCAAAGCTCCCAAACGGGCGGGAGAGTGCGGATGACTCTGCAGCACCGAATGAGAGAACTCCAGGTCCTCCTCAGCCAGGGTATCAAATCTGTAGAATTTAGCAAACGTGTTTGCCCCTGACCAAGTAGCTGCTCGGCAAAGTTGTAACGCCGAGACCCCTCAGGCAGCCGCCCAAGATGAGCCCACCTTCCTTGTGGAATGGGCTTTTACAGATTTTGGCTGTGGCAGGCCTGCCACAGAATGTGCAAGCTGAATTGTACTACAAATCCAACGAGCAATAGTCTGCTTAGAAGCAGGAGCACCCAGCTTGTTGGGTGCATACAGGATAAACAGCGAGTCAGATTTCCTGACTCCAGCCGTCCTGGAAACATATTTTCAAGGCCCGGACTACGTCCAACAACTTGGAGTCCTCCAAGTCACTAGTAGCCGCAGGTACCACAATAGGTTGGTTCAGATGAACCACTGAAACCACCTTAGGGAGAAAATGAGGACCAGTCCTCAATTCCGCCCTGTCTGAATGGAAGATCAGATAAGGGCTTTTACAGGATTAAGCCCGCCAATTCCGACACGTGCCTGGCCGAGGCCAGGGCCAACAACATGACCACTTTCCATGTGAGATATTTTAACTCCACAGATTCAAGTGGTTCAAACCAATGTGACTTTAGGAACCCCAAAACTACATTGAGATCCCAAGGTGCCACTGGAGGCACAAAAGGAGGCTGTATATGCAGTACCCCTTTTTACAGACGTCTGAACTTCAGGTAGTGAAGCTAGTTCTTTCTGGAAGAAAATTGACAGGGCCGAAATTTGAACCTTAATGGACCCCAATTTTAGGCCCATAGACACTCCTGTTTACAGGAAATGCAGGAATCGACCTAGTTGAAATTCCTCCATCGGGGCCTTACTGGCCTCGCACCACGCAACATATTTCCGCCAAATGCGGTGATAATGTTTTGCGGTTACATCCTTCCTGGCTTGACCAGGGTAGGGATGACTTCATCCGGAATGCCTTTTTCCTTCAGGATCCGGCGTTCAACCGCCCTGCCGTCAAACACAGCCGCGGTAAGTCTTGGAATAGACAGGGTCCTTGCTGGAGCAGGTCCCTTCTTAGAGGTAGAGGCCACGGGTCCTCTGTGAGCATCTCTTGAAGTTCCGGGTACCAAGTCCTTCTTGGCCAATCCGGAGCCACGAGTATAGTTCTTACTCCCCTCCGTCTTATAATTCTCAGTACTTTTGGTATGAGAGGAAGAGGAGGGAACACATACACTGACTGGTACACCCACGGTGTTACCAGAGCGTCCACAGCTATTGCCTGAGGGTCCCTTGACCTGGCGCAATACCTGTCCAATTTTTTGTTTAGGCGGGACGCCATCATGTCCACCTTTGGTTTTTCCCAATTGTTTACAATCATGTGGAAGACTTCTGGGTGAAGTCCCCACTCTCCCGGGTGAAGGTCGTGCCTGCTGAGGAAGTCTGCTTCCCAGTTGTCCACTCCCGGAATGAACACTGCTGACAGTGCTATCACATGATTTTCTGCACAGCGAAAAATCCTTGCAGCTTCTGCCATTGCCCTCCTGCTTCTTTGTGCCGCCCTGTCTCTTTACGTGGGCGACTGCCGTGATGTTGTCCGACTGGATCAGCACCGGCTGACCTTGAAGCAGAGGTCTTGCTTGGCTTAGGGCATTGTAAATGGCCCTTAGCTCCAAAATATTTATGTGAAGTGATGTCTCCAGGCTTGACCACAAGCCCTGGAAATTTCTTCCCTGTGTGACTGCTCCCCAGCCTCGCAGGCTGGCATCCGTGGTCACCAGGACCCAGTCCTGAATGCCGAATCTGCGGCCCTCTAGAAGATGAGCACTCTGCAACCACCACAGGAGACACACCCTTGTCTTTGGTGACAGGGTTATCCGCTGATGCATCCGGACCATTTGTCCAGCAGGTCCCACTGGAAAGTTCTTGCGTGGAATCTGCCGAATGGAATTGCTTCGTAGGAAGCCACCATTTTTCCCAGGACCCTTGTGCACTGATGCACTGACACCTGGCCTGGTTTTAGGAGGTTTCTGACTAGTTCGGATAACTCCCTGGCTTTCTCCTCCGGGAGAAAACACCTTTTTCTGGACTGTGTCCAGGATCATCCCTAGGAATAGAAGGCGTGTCGTCGGGATCAGCTGCGATTTTGGAATATTGAGAATCCAACCGTGCTGCCGCAGCACTATCTGAGATAGTGCTACCCCGACTTCCAACTGTTCCCTGGATCTTGCCCTTATCAGGAGATCGTCCAAGTAAGGGATAACTAAAACTCCCTTCTTTCGAAGGAGTATCATCATTTCGGCCATTACCTTGGTAAAGACCCGGGGTGCCGTGGACAATCCAAACGGCAGCGTCTGAAACTGATATTGACAGTTTTGTACCACAAACCTGAGGTACCCTTGGAGAAGGGTAAATTGGGACATGTAGGTAAGCATCTTTGATGTCCAGAGAGACCATATAGTCCCCTTCATCCAGGTTTGCAATCACTGCTCTAAATGACTCCATCTTGAATTTGAACCTTTGTATGTAAGTGTTCAAGGATTTTAGATTTAAAATTGGTCTCACCGAGCCGTCCGGCTTCGGTACCACAAATAGTGTGGAATAGTACCCCTTTCCCTGTTGCAGGAGGGGTACCTTGATTATCACCTGCTGGGAATACAGCCTGTGAATGGCTTGCAATACTGTCTCCCTGTCTGAGGGAGACGTCGGTAAAGCAGACTTTATGAAACGGCGAGGGGGAGACGTCTCAAATTTCTTGAGACGGGCCCCCACCGTGCCTGAGACCGTTTGTAAAGCCCCAGCGTCATGCTGAGGACTTTGCGGAGGCGGGAGAGGGCTTTTGTTCCGGGGAATTGGCTGTTTGCTGCAGCCTTTTTTCTCTCCCTCTGCCACGGGGCAGAAATGAGGCGCCTTTTGCCCGCTTGCCCTTGTGGGGCCGAAAGGACTGCGCCTGATAATACGGCGTCTTCTTAGGTTGAGAAGCTACCTGGGGTAAAAATGTGGATTTTCCAGCCGTTGCCGTGGCCACCAGGTCTGTTAGACCTACCCCAAATAACTCCTCCCTTTTATAAGGCGATACTTCCATATGCCTTTTGGAATCAGCATCACCTGACCACTGTCTTGTCCATAACCCTCTTCTGGCAGAAATGGACAGCGCACTTACTCTTGATGCCAGTCGGCAAATATCCCTCTGTGCATCACGCATATATAGAAATGCATCTTTTAAATGCTCTATAGTTAGTAATATACTGTCCCTATCTAGGGTATCAATATTGTCAGTCAGGGAATCCGACCAAGCCACCCCAGCACTGCACATCCAGGCTGAGGCGATTGCTGGTCGCAGTATCACACCCGTGTGAGTGTATATACATTTTAGGATATTTTACTGCTTTCTGTCAGCAGGTTCCTTAAGGGCGGCCGTATCCGGGGACGGTAGTGCCACCTGTTTAGACAAGCGTGTGAGCGCTTTATTCACCCTAAGGGGTGTTTCCCAACGTGCCCTATCCTCTGGCGGGAAGGGGTATGATGCTAATAACTTTTTAGGAATTAACAGTTTTTATCGGGGGAAACCCACTTATCATCACACACTTTATTTAATTCCTCAGATGCAGGAAAAACTACAGGCAGTTTTTTCTCACCCAACATAATACCCTTGTTAGTGGTACTGGTATTATCAGAAATGTGTAAAAACATTTTCCATAGCCTCAATCATGTAACGTGTGGCCCTACTGGAAGTCACATTCGTCTCTTAATCGTCGACACTGGAGTCAGTATCCGTGTCGGCGTCTGTATCTGCCATCTGCGGTAACGGGCGTTTTAGAGCCCCAGATGGCTTTTGAGACACCTGGACAGGCACAGGCTGAGTCGCCGGCTGTCTCATGTCATCAATCTTTTGTAAAGAGCTGACACTGTCACATAATTACTTCCATAAGCTCATCCACTCAGGTGTCGACTCCCTAGGGGGTGACATCTCTGTTACAGGCAATTGCTCCGCCTCCACCTCATTTTCCTCCTCATACATGTCGACACAACGTACCGACACACAGCACACACACAGGGAATGCTCTGAGGACAGGACCCCACTAGCCCTTTGGGGAGACAGAGGGAGAGTATGCCAGCACACACCAGAGCGCTATATATATATATATATATATATATATATATATATATACACAGGGATAACCTTATATAAGTGTTTTTCCCCTTATAGCTGCTGTATTGTTATACTGCGCCTAATTAGTGCCCCCCTCTCTTTTTTAACCCCTTTCTGTAGTGTAGTAACTGCAGGGGAGAGCCAGGGAGCTTCCCTCCAACGGAGCTGTGAGAGAAAATGGCGCCAGTGTGCTGAGGAGATAGGCTCCGCCCCCTTCTCGGCGGCCTTTTCTCCCGTTTTTCTGTGGAATCTGGCAGGGGTTAAAATTCATCCATATAGCCCTGGGGGCTATATGTGATGTGTTTTTATTGCTGCTCAGGGCGCCCCCCCCTAGCGCCCTGCACCCTCAGTGACCGAACTGTGAAGTGTGCTGAGGAGCAATGGCGCACAGCTGCAGTGCTGTGCGCTACCTTGGTGAAGACAGGATGTCTTCTGCCGCCGATTTTTCCGGACCTCTTCTTGCTTCTGGCTCTGTAAGGGGGCCGGCGGCGCGGCTCTGGGACCGAGCTCCGAGGCTGGGCCTGTGTTCGGTCCCTCTGGAGCTAATGATGTCCAGTAGCCTAAGAAGCCCAATCCACTCTGCACGCAGGTGAGTTCGCTTCTTCTCCCCTTAGTCCCTCGATGCAGTGAGCCTGTTGCCAGCAGGTCTCACTGAAAATAAAAAACCTAAAACTAAACTTTCACCAAGAAGCTCAGGAGAGCCCCTAGTGTGCACCCTTCTCGGCCGGGCACAAAAGTCTAACTGAGGCTTGGAGGAGGGTCATAGGGGGAGGAGCCAGTGCACACCAGGTAGTCCTAAAGCTTTACTTTTGTGCCCAGTCTCCTGCGGAGCCGCTATTCCCCATGGTCCTTACGGAGTTCCCAGCATCCACTAGGACGTCAGAGAAAAAGGCAAAACTAACTTACCTAAATACAAAAAAAAAAAAACCACCGCTGGAGGAAGCAGGGTCCAGTCAGCTTCCCGCGTGGCGTCCGTCCACTGTGGTCGCTTCCGATGACGTCAGTCCGCTGGCGCCAGCGGTGTCCTAGAAACGCGTCACATGTTGCCTGGCAACCAAGCGCCTGCAGCTGCATTGCCTCACCGGCCTCCCACAGCGCCTAAAAGAAAAAATAAAGACAAAAACAACACATACAATCACTTAGATAAAAGGACATGTAGACCTAGAAACAGTGATATACAGTAGTAGCTGACTAAATACCAAGTCAAAAATAGAAAAACTTATTATGGATAAGGAGCTCCTCCCATCCATTGGAGAACTACATCTCTACGAATAAACATATGGGTGGTATCTTACACAACATAATTTTTGATCAGAATAAATACCAGATCAAAGAAAAGTGTTCTAATTATAATGTTCATTCAAACCCGCTGGAGACACTGTACTTAGATAGTGTATCCATTTCATTTCACATCTTAAAAGTTTTCCATTCCGATCCCCGCCTCTTAGAGAAGCTGGAACGTGATCAATTAACATATGTTTGAGAGACGAGAGAGGATGTCCTAGCTTTTTAAAATGATGAGCCACTGGTTGATCTGAATTACCACTGGCTATAGCTTTTCCAATTGAGGACCGATGAAGGGCCATTCGCTCACGTGCTGTACGAATGGTTTTGCCCACGTAATATAAATTACATGGGCATAATGATAATATAGATCACGTGGGTGGAATGACACGAGAGAGTATGATTGATGGAGATGATCCTTGAAGTATGCGGATGTTTAAATGAAGGTCATATGAGGGCAAGTAGTACAATGAGGAAATTTATAGCAGCCAGGAGGTTTGGACAGAAAATGAGGAGGAGGAGTAGGTTTAGCAAATCCAGTAATGTCCATATGGACCACCATGTCTAAGATTCCAGCCTCTAGTGTAACAGGCCATGTGCCTCTTGGATTTAAAACATTGTAGGTTACTATAGCTACTATAGGCCATAGGGCACGACTTGCCCGCTGTACCACTTGGCTGGATGATGTATACTCCATCTTCCAAGGGATCACTGATTTTTTATCTTTGACTTTTGGTGTAAGCAGTTGGTTCCTATCCATTGCTAATACCTCCACTTTGTTTCTTTAAATCAGTTAAATTATAGACCCTGACGACAAACTTGTCAATGACAGTGTCTATACTGGTTGCTGCATCTCTCGATTACTTGCAATTCTAGCCACTCGTATCATTTGGGATTTTGGCAGCCCTCTTTAAAGGTTTCGGATGGAAACTGGAAGATAGTAATAATGTGGTCCGATCCGATGGTTTTGAAAATACTTTGGTGCTCAGTAGGTAATCTTCAATGGACACCTTAACATCTAGATAATGAATGAATGTCTTGCTGTAATTGGACGTGATCCTGATGGTTGACGGTCGTATATTGATATCTTCAATAAGGCGTAGAAGAGTCTTTTCATCCCCTGTCCATAGGATGAAGAGGTCATCAATATAACACATGTAGTCTTTAATGTACCTGGTAGTATCTGGAGTAGAGAAGAACATTGACTCTTCGAGGAACATGAAGATATTTGCGTAACTAGGCGCGACGTTAGTACCAATGGCGCATTCTGACAGTTGTCTGTAGAATGCGCCATTGTAGATAAAGTAGTTGCGGGTTAGTGTGCGTTCAGGAAGTTTCATGAATACCTCAATGTACAAGTCCGCAATCCCCTCTTTGATATAGAAAGTTCTTACTGCAAGTAACCCTTGTTGGTGTGGAATCGACGTGTAGAGACTATTAATGTCCAATGTGCATGAGAAGGTATATTCTGGGATGGTACCAATACCAGCTAGACTATTTAAAAAGCTTGTGGTGTCTTTAATCAGTCTATCATGTCGAATCACATATGGTTGCAGGAAACTGTCGAGATACATTGCAATGGGCTGATGTAGAGAATCTTTGGCTGAAATAATGGGGCATCCAGGCCGGTGTATCGGGTCCTTGTGAATTTTGGGAACAGTATATAGAATGGTGTCCACCGGAAAGGGTTGTTGTAGAGCCGCCAGGAGTGCATCATCCAGATGGCCATCAGATCTGGCCTGTTGCAGAATGGTAGTTAATTCAGTTTGATATTGGTGAAAAGGGTCAGCATCAAATTTCTGGTAAACTTCTGTGTCCAAAAGTTGACGTTCAATTTCAGACATATAGTCCCCTAAATTCTGGATCACGATAGCACTCCCGTTGTCCGCTGGATGGATAACAATATCTCTATATCCCAAAAGATTTTTTAATGCTTTGTGTTGTTTACTTAAGTTGTAATGTTGTACAGCTTGCACAAATTTATGGACAATCATCAGTCATTCTGGTATAAGTTTGTATGAAGGTATTCTGTGAAATGGGATCGAACACAGAGCAACACCTTTTCCTCAAAAATTGTTGAGTTGGAGAAGTGATGGGTTCCTCGATGGAAAGCTGAAAATGCTCCTGTAAACAGTGTTCAAGAAAACTGATGAAGGTCTATATTCCACTTGAGATCATTGTGCTTATTAGTGGGGACAAATGAGAGGCCCTTAGTAAGAACCTTCTCCTCAGTCTCTGTAAGGACATGGGAGGAGAGATTGTAAATAATTTTTTATTTTGGGAGGGAACTTCTTTTTTGCAGCGTGTTTTGACCCCCGCGATGGATGGCTATGACTTGACGGCCTGATCTTTTGTTTTCTTGATATGTCCTTCTGTGGAGGTGGAGGTCCCTTCTAAAGGGTCGTCAGAATCTCTGATTTGAAAATCACTGTCGCTATTGGAGGTCAAAGTCTCCCTTCCCCTATTTTCACAGCGTTGACGCCAGCCCTGACGAGATCCACCTTTCTGTGGTCACATAGAAAAACGATCTCCACCCATCAACCAATGATAGACCCTGTTGGTTTCGAAGTCTTGTACCACTGTATCATATTTTCTTAGTTTAAATTTGGTCAATTCCTTTTGATATAGTTCCATTGTATATTTGATCTTTGAGTGCCAGTCAGTGCCCACATCGTCAGATAATGCAACAGCACTGTTTGTTTGAAGCTTTTGTATTTTATCTCTAACGAGATTAAATTCTTTTTCGGATTCCTCAACGACCAACAGCATTAAATCTAGACCACATTTATTCACAATCCCGATCCATTGTTGGCTGAATTCGGGACTATGGCAGCCAATAGTTGGTGCATTACAGCAGCGGAAGCCTCGCGGTATCATCTTTTCTTTGAAATACTTGGTAAGTGTGACTCACAATGAACAGTCCAGTATATGTACCCGCACTCATTGCTCTCAGGAACAATAGTAGGAGGGTGCCTTCAGTAAATGGATGATGCAGTAGATAGAGGAAAACTGCGGCACTCCAAGTAATAAACATGAATTTAACTCATGCAAAATATCATGACAGCGGCTACTTAGGCAATGTTTCGGTACACGCAGGTACCAATTTCAAAACAAAAAGAAAAAGGCAAAACTAACTTACCTAAATACAAAGAGCCCCCACCGCTGGAAAAAGCCAGGTCCGGTCAGCTTCCCGCGTGGCGTCCGTCCACTGCGGTCGCTTCAGATGACGTTAGTACGCTGGAGCCGGCGGAGGCCTGGAAACGCGTCACACGTTGCCTGGCAACTCATTACATTCTGAAAAGAAAACTGTTAGGATATTAAGAACAAGCTGGATGTTTGACTCAAAAGGTTAGGAAAGCACCATATGGCACAATACCACATAGTTTTAGAGACCCATTACATTCTGAAAAGAAAACTGTTAGGATGTTAAGAGCAAGCTTGATATTTTACTCAAATTGTCAGGACAAAAAAACAAAAAACCATACAGCATAATGTCACACCATATAACACAATACCACATAGTTTAAGAAACACAATACATTCTGAAATAGAAACTGTTAGGATATTAAAAACAAGCTGGATAATTGACTTAAAATGGTAGGAAAGTACCATACAGCACAATGTCATACCATACGGCACACCGCCACAGTTTTTGAGACCCATTACATTCTGAAAAACAAACGGTTAGGATATGAAGAGCAACCTGGATATTTGACTCAAAATGTTAGAAAAAAACCACACAGCACAATGTCATAACATAAGGCACAACGCAACAAAGTTTTAAAGAAGCAATACATTCTGAAAAGCAAACTGTTAGGATATTAAGTAAGAGCAACCTGGATATTTGACTCAAAATGTTAGAAAAAAAACCATACAGCATAATGTCACACCATACAACACAATACCACATAGTTTTAGAAACAATACATTCTGAATAGGAAACTGTTAGGATATTAAATAAGAGCAACCAGGATATTTGACTCAAAATGTTTGGAAAAAAACCATACAGGACGATGTCACACCATAAGGCACAAAGCAACATAGTTTTAAAGACGCAATACATTCTGAAAAGCAAATGGTTAAGATACTAAGAGCAACCAGGATGTTTTACTCAATGTTCGGAAAGCACCATACAGCACCATGTCATAACATAAGGCACAACGCAACATAGTTTTAAAGAAGCAATACATTCTGAAAAACAAACTGTTAGGATATTAAGAGCAACCTGGATATTTGACTCAAAATGTTAGGAAAGCACCATACACAGCTCAATGTTACATAGTTTTAGAGACCCATTACATTCTGAAAAGCAAAAGGTTAGGATATTAGGAGCAAGCTGGATATTTGACTCAAAATGTTAGGGAAAAATAAACATACAGCACAATGTCACACCATAAGGCACAAAGCAACAGTTTTAAAGACGCAGTACATTCTGAAAAGCAAACTTAGTATATTAAGAGCAACCTGGATATTTAACTCAAAATGTTAGGAAAAAACCATACAGCATAATGTCACACCATACAACACAATACCACAGTTTCAGAAACACAATACATTCTGAAATAGAAGCGGTTAGGATATTAAGAGCAACCTGGATATTCGACTCAAAATGTTAGGAAAAAACCATACAGCATAATGTCATGTTAGGAAAAAACCATACAGCATAATGTTACACCATACAACACAATACCAGAGTTTTAGAAACACAATACATTCTGAAATAGAAGCGGTTAGGATATTAAGAGCAACCTGGATATTCGACTCAAAATGTTGGGAAAAAACCATACAGCATAATGTCATGTTAGGAAAAAACCATACAGCATAATGTCACATCATACAACACAATACCACATAGTTTTAAAGACACAATACATTCTGAATAACAAACTGTTAGGATACTAAGAGCAACCTAGATATTTGACTCAAAATGTTAGGAAAGCACCATATAGCATAATGTCATAACATAAGGCACAACGCAACATAGTTTTAAAGACGCAATACATTCTGATAAGCAAACTGTTAGGATATTAAGAGCAACCAGGATATTTGACTCAAAATGTTAGGAAAGCACCATACACAGCTCAATGTTACATAGTTTTAGAGACCCATTACATTCTGAAAAGCAAAAGGTTAGGATATTAGGAGCAAGCTGGATATTTGACTCAAAATGTTAGGAGAAAAAAAACATACAGCACAATGTCACACCATAAGGCATAAAGCAACATAGTTTTAAAGAAGCAATACATTCTGAAAAGCAAACTGTTAGGATATTAAGAGCAACCTGGATATTCGACTCAAAATGTTAGGAAAAAAACATACAGCATAATGTCATATCATACAACACAATACCACATAGTTTTAAAGACACAATACATTCTGAATAGCAAACTGTTAGGATACTAAAAGCAACCTAGATATTTGACTCAAAATGTTAGGAAAGCACCATACAGCACAATGTCATAACATAAAGCACAACGCAACATAGTTTTAAAGAAGCAATACATTCTGAAAAGCAAACTGTTAGGATATTAAGTAAGAGCAACCTGGATATTTGACTCAAAATGTTAGGAAAAAACCATACAGCATAATGTCACATCATACAACACAATACCACAGTTTTAGAAACGCAATACATTCTGAAATAGAAACTGTTAGGATACTAAGAGCAACCTAGAAATTTGACTAAAAATGTTAGGGAAAAAAAACATCCAGCACAATGTCATAACATAAGGCACAACGCAACAAAGTTTTAAAGACACAATACATTCTGAAATGAAAACTGTTAGAATATCAAGAGCAAGCTTGATATTTGACTCAAAATGTTAGGAAAGCACCATACAGCACAATGTCGCACCATACAGCACAACGCCACATAGTTAGAGACGCATTACATTCTGAAATGGAAACTATTAGTATTTTAAAGGAAAGCCAGCTGGAAATGGGGCTGACAATGTTAGGAAGGCACTATATAGCACAATGCCATGCCGCACGGTACCATACGGCACAACATGATGCTATTCTAACGGTGACGGCAAGCTTACCCTATTGGCGCAAGCAACAATTAAGTCTAACAGTTGTAGGGATGCTGAATACTGGTTTAACCCAGATATTCAAACTATTAGGATATTAAGAAAAAGCAAGCTGGATATGGGACTGAATATGGTACAAAAGCACCATACATCATATTGCCATGCCATACAGCACCGCATAGTTTTAGAGATACATTATATTATGAAATGCAAACTATTAGGATTTGAAATGAAAGCAAGCTGGAAATGGGACGGACGTCAGGAAGGCACAATGCCATGCCGCACTGCACAGCATGATGCTATACTGTGCCGGCAAGCGTACCCTACCGGCACATGCGACAATTAAGTCTAACGGTTGTAGGGATGCTGAATACTGGTTTAACCCAGATATTCAAACTATTAGGAAATTAAGAAAAAGCAAGCTGGATATGGGACTGAAAATGGTACAAAAGCACCATACATCATATTGCCATGCCATACAGCACCGCATAGTTTTAGAGATGTATTATATTATGAAATGCAAACTATTAGGATTTGAAATGAAAGCAAGCTGGAAATGGGCTGACAACTTCAGCAAGGCACAATACAGCCATCAAAACATGTTATACCCAGCAATACAAACTATTAGGATATGAAAGAAAGATAGTTATGTAAAACGAATACAAAAGATATTTACCTGTGCACTGAAGTCAATAAACATCTAGTGCGGCAGCTTCGGAGACACAATAGTCTGCAGCACTGGATCCTGATGCTCGCTTTTAAGGTCACCCAAAGAGCTATCCTTCGTGTTTGAAGACATTTGCTGCCTCTTGCAAATTTGCTAATGGAAGAAGCACACCATTTTCTTTCAGGTACCCAAAAACCTCAACATTCAAAAGAGTAGCTGCCCTAGTGAGAAGTGGAAACAATACTGGTAAGTCTGTAAACAATATAAAACAGATCATTTCAAATGCACAACACCCTGCAGGAAGTCAACAAATCACATGATGCCATAATGGAAGGCACCTTACAGAACTGGATATACTTGAAACTTGGACCATATTAAGGTGCCTTAAAAAGCAAGTTTGAGGACCTTTGTATCAGTATATTAAGCAAAATATGGGAGAGAGAAAACTTTAGGTAGACACCATACAGAAAAATGCCACGCCATACAGCACAACATCACATAGTTTTAGAGACACATTACATAATGAAATGCAAACTGTTTGGATATTAAGTGCAAGCTTGATATTTCACTCAAAAGGATAGGAAAAGACCATGCAGCCTAAAGTCACACCATAAGGCACAATGCAACATAGTTTTAAAGACGCAATACATTCTGATAAGCAAACTGTTAGGATATTAAGAGCAACCAGGATATTTGACTCAAAATGTTAGGAAAGCACCATACACAGCTCAATGTTACATAGTTTTAGAGACCCATTACATTCTGAAAAGCAAAAGGTTAGGATATTAGGAGCAAGCTGGATATTTGACTCAAAATGTTAGGGAAAAATAAACATACAGCACAATGTCACACCATAAGGCACAAAGCAACAGTTTTAAAGACGCAGTACATTCTGAAAAGCAAACTGTTAGTATATTAAGAGCAACCTGGATATTTAACTCAAAATGTTAGGAAAAAACCATACAGCATAATGTCACACCATACAACACAATACCACAGTTTCAGAAACACAATACATTCTGAAATAGAAGCGGTTAGGATATTAAGAGCAACCTGGATATTCGACTCAAAATGTTAGGAAAAAACCATACAGCATAATGTCATGTTAGGAAAAAACCATACAGCATAATGTCACACCATACAACACAATACCAGAGTTTTAGAAACACAATACATTCTGAAATAGAAGCGGTTAGGATATTAAGAGCAACCTGGATATTCGACTCAAAATGTTAGGAAAAAACCATACAGCATAATGTCATGTTAGGAAAAAACCATACAGCATAATGTTACACCATACAACACAATACCAGAGTTTTAGAAACACAATACATTCTGAAATAGAAGCGGTTAGGATATTAAGAGCAACCTGGATATTCGACTCAAAATGTTGGGAAAAAACCATACAGCATAATGTCATGTTAGGAAAAAACCATACAGCATAATGTCACATCATACAACACAATACCACATAGTTTTAAAGACACAATACATTCTGAATAACAAACTGTTAGGATACTAAGAGCAACCTAGATATTTGACTCAAAATGTTAGGAAAGCACCATATAGCATAATGTCATAACATAAGGCACAACGCAACATAGTTTTAAAGACGCAATACATTCTGATAAGCAAACTGTTAGGATATTAAGAGCAACCAGGATATTTGACTCAAAATGTTAGGAAAGCACCATACACAGCTCAATGTTACATAGTTTTAGAGACCCATTACATTCTGAAAAGCAAAAGGTTAGGATATTAGGAGCAAGCTGGATATTTGACTCAAAATGTTAGGAGAAAAAAAACATACAGCACAATGTCACACCATAAGGCATAAAGCAACATAGTTTTAAAGAAGCAATACATTCTGAAAAGCAAACTGTTAGGATATTAAGTAAGAGCAACCTGGATATTTGACTCAAAATGCTGGGGAAAATAAACATACAGCATAATGTCACACCGTACAACACAATACCACAGTTTTAGAAACACAATACATTCTGAAATAGAAACTGTTAGGATACTAAGAGCAACCTAGAAATTTGACTAAAAATGTTAGGGAAAAAAAACATCCAGCACAATGTCATAACATAAGGCACAACGCAACAAAGTTTTAAAGACACTATACATTCTGAAAAGCAAACTGTTAGGATATTAAATAAGAGCAACCTGGATATTTGACATATAATGATAGAAAAAAAACATACAAGCTCAAAGTTACATAGTTTTAGAGACCCATTACATTCTGAAAAGCAAAAGGTTAGGATATTAGGAGCAAGCTGGATATTTGACTCAAAATGTTAGGGGAAAAAAACATACAGCACAATGTCACACCATAAGGCACAAAGCAACATAGTTTTAAAGACGCAATACATTCTGAAAAGCAAACTGTTAGGATATTAAGAGCAACCTGGATATTTAACTCAAAATGTTAGGAAAAAACCATGCAGCATAATGTCACATCATACAACACAATACCACAGTTTTAGAAACACAATACATTCTGAAATAGAAGCGGTTAGGATATTAAGAGCAACCTGGATATTCGACTCAAAATGTTAGGAAAAAACCATACAGCATAATGTCACATCATACAACACAATACCACATAGTTTGATAGACACAATACATTCTGAATAGCAAACTGTTAGGATACTAAGAGCAACCTAGATATTTGACTCAAAATGTTAGGAAAGCACCATACAGCACAATGTCATAACATAAAGCACAACGCAACATAGTTTTAAAGAAGCAATACATTCTGAAAAGCAAACTGTTAGGATATTAAGTAAGAGCAACCTGGATATTTGACTCAAAATGTTAGAAAAAAAACATACAGCATAATGTCACACCATACAACACAATACCACAGTTTTAGAAACAATACATTCTGAAATAGAAACTGTTAGGATACTAAGAGCAACCTAGAAATTTGACTAAAAATGTTAGGGGAAAAAAACATCCAGCACAATGTCATAACATAAGGCACAACGCAACAAAGTTTTAAAGACACTATACATTCTGAAAAGCAAACTTAGGATATTAAATAAGAGCAACCTGGATATCTGACATATAATGATAGAAAAAAAACATACAAGCTCAAAGTTACATAGTTTTAGAGACCCATTACATTCTGAAAAGCAAAAGGTTAGGATATTAGGAGCAAGCTGGATATTTGACTCAAAATGTTAGGGGAAAAAAAACATACAGCACAATGTCACACCATAAGGCACAAAGCAACATAGTTTTAAAGACGCAATACATTCTGAAAAGCAAACTGTTAGGATACTAAGTAAGAGCAACCTGGATATTTGACTCAAAATGCTAGGGAAAATAAACATACAGCACAATGTCACACCATAAGGCACAAAGCAACAGTTTTAAAGACGCAATACATTCTGAAAAGCAAACTGTTAGGATATTAAGAGCAACCTGGATATTTAACTCAAAATGTTAGGAAAAAACCATACACCATAATGTCACATCATACAACACAATACCACAGTTTTAGAAACACAATACATTCTGAAATAGAAGCGGTTAGGATATTAAGAGCAACCTGGATATTCGACTCAAAATGTTAGGAAAAAACCATACAGCATAATGTCACATCATACAACACAATACCACATAGTTTTAAAGACAATACATTCTGAATAGCAAACTGTTAGGATACGAAGAGCAACCTAGATATTTGACTCAAAATGTTAGGAAAGCACCATACAGCACAATGTCATAACATAAGGCACAACGCAACAAAGTTTTAAAGACACAATACATTCTGAAAAGCAAACTGTTAGGATATTAAATAAGAGCAACCTGGATATTTGACTCAATGTTAGGAAAGCACCATATAGCACAATGTTACATAGTTTTAGAGACCCATTACATTCTGAAATGAAAACTGTTAGAATATCAAGAGCAAGCTTGATATTTGACTCAAAATGTTAGGAAAGCACCATACAGCACAATGTCGCACCATACAGCACAACGCCACATAGTTAGAGACGCATTACATTCTGAAATGGAAACTATTAGGATTTTAAAGGAAAGCCAGCTGGAAATGGGGCTGACAATGTTAGGAAGGCACTATATAGCACAATGCCATGCCGCACGGTACCATACGGCACAAAATGATGCTATTCTAACGGTGACGGCAAGCTTACCCTATTGGCGCAAGCAACAATTAAGTCTAACAGTTGTAGGGATGCTGAATACTGGTTTAACCCAGATATTCAAACTATTAGGATATTAAGAAAAAGCAAGCTGGATATGGGACTGAATATGGTACAAAAGCACCATACATCATATTGCCATGCCATACAGCACCGCATAGTTTTAGAGATGCATTATATTATGAAATGCAAACTATTAGGATTTGAAATGAAAGCAAGCTGGAAATGGGACGGACGTCAGGAAGGCACAATGCCATGCCGCACAGCATGATGCTATACTGTGCCGGCAAGCGTACCCTACCGGCACATGCGACAATTAAGTCTAACGGTTGTAGGGATGCTGAATACTGGTTTAACCCAGATATTCAAACTATTAGGAAATTAAGAAAAAGCAAGCTGGATATGGGACTGAAAATGGTACAAAAGCACCATACATCATATTGCCATGCCATACAGCACCGCATAGTTTTAGAGATGTATTATATTATGAAATGCAAACTATTAGGATTTGAAATGAAAGCAAGCTGGAAATAGGCTGACAACTTCAGCAAGGCACAATACAGCCATCAAAACATGTTATACCCAGCAATACAAACTATTAGGATATGAAAGAAAGATAGTTATGTAAAACGAATACAAAAGATATTTACCTGTGCACTGAAGTCAATAAACATCTAGTCCGGCAGCTTCGGAGACACAATAGTCTGCAGCACTGGATCCTGATGCTCGCTTTTAAGGTCACCCAAAGAGCTATCCTTCGTGTTTGAAGACATTTGCTGCCTCTTGCAAATTTGCTAATGGAAGAAGCACACCATTTTCTTTCAGGTACCCAAAAACCTCAACATTCAAAAGAGTAGCTGCCCTAGTGAGAAGTGGAAACAATACTGGTAAGTCTGTAAACAATATAAAACAGATCATTTCAAATGCACAACACCCTGCAGGAAGTCAACAAATCACATGATGCCATAATGGAAGGCACCTTACAGAACTGGATATACTTGAAACTTGGACCATATTAAGGTGCCTTAAAAAGCAAGTTTGAGGACCTTTGTATTAGTATATTAAGCAAAATATGGGAGAGAGAAAACTTTAGGTAGACACCATACAGAAAAATGCCACGCCATACGGCACAACATCACATAGTTTTAGAGACACATTACATAATGAAATGCAAACTGTTTGGATATTAAGTGCAAGCTTGATATTTCACTCAAAAGGATAGGAAAAGACCATGCAGCCTAAAGTCACACCATAAGGCACAATGCAACATAGTTTTAAAGACGCAATACATTCTGATAAGCAAACTGTTAGGATATTAAGAGCAACCAGGATATTTGACTCAAAATGTTAGGAAAGCACCATACACAGCTCAATGTTACATAGTTTTAGAGACCCATTACATTCTGAAAAGCAAAAGGTTAGGATATTAGGAGCAAGCTGGATATTTGACTCAAAATGTTAGGGAAAAATAAACATACAGCACAATGTCACACCATAAGGCACAAAGCAACAGTTTTAAAGACGCAGTACATTCTGAAAAGCAAACTGTTAGTATATTAAGAGCAACCTGGATATTTAACTCAAAATGTTAGGAAAAAACCATACAGCATAATGTCACACCATACAACACAATACCACAGTTTCAGAAACACAATACATTCTGAAATAGAAGCGGTTAGGATATTAAGAGCAACCTGGATATTCGACTCAAAATGTTAGGAAAAAACCATACAGCATAATGTCATGTTAGGAAAAAACCATACAGCATAATGTTACACCATACAACACAATACCAGAGTTTTAGAAACACAATACATTCTGAAATAGAAGCGGTTAGGATATTAAGAGCAACCTGGATATTCGACTCAAAATGTTGGGAAAAAACCATACAGCATAATGTCATGTTAGGAAAAAACCATACAGCATAATGTCACATCATACAACACAATACCACATAGTTTTAAAGACACAATACATTCTGAATAACAAACTGTTAGGATACTAAGAGCAACCTAGATATTTGACTCAAAATGTTAGGAAAGCACCATATAGCATAATGTCATAACATAAGGCACAACGCAACATAGTTTTAAAGACGCAATACATTCTGATAAGCAAACTGTTAGGATATTAAGAGCAACCAGGATATTTGACTCAAAATGTTAGGAAAGCACCATACACAGCTCAATGTTACATAGTTTTAGAGACCCATTACATTCTGAAAAGCAAAAGGTTAGGATATTAGGAGCAAGCTGGATATTTGACTCAAAATGTTAGGAGAAAAAAAACATACAGCACAATGTCACACCATAAGGCATAAAGCAACATAGTTTTAAAGAAGCAATACATTCTGAAAAGCAAACTGTTAGGATATTAAGTAAGAGCAACCTGGATATTTGACTCAAAATGCTGGGGAAAATAAACATACAGCATAATGTCACACCGTACAACACAATACCACAGTTTTAGAAACACAATACATTCTGAAATAGAAACTGTTAGGATACTAAGAGCAACCTAGAAATTTGACTAAAAATGTTAGGGAAAAAAAACATCCAGCACAATGTCATAACATAAGGCACAACGCAACAAAGTTTTAAAGACACTATACATTCTGAAAAGCAAACTGTTAGGATATTAAATAAGAGCAACCTGGATATTTGACATATAATGATAGAAAAAAAACATACAAGCTCAAAGTTACATAGTTTTAGAGACCCATTACATTCTGAAAAGCAAAAGGTTAGGATATTAGGAGCAAGCTGGATATTTGACTCAAAATGTTAGGGGAAAAAAACATACAGCACAATGTCACACCATAAGGCACAAAGCAACATAGTTTTAAAGACGCAATACATTCTGAAAAGCAAACTGTTAGGATATTAAGAGCAACCTGGATATTTAACTCAAAATGTTAGGAAAAAACCATGCAGCATAATGTCACATCATACAACACAATACCACAGTTTTAGAAACACAATACATTCTGAAATAGAAGCGGTTAGGATATTAAGAGCAACCTGGATATTCGACTCAAAATGTTAGGAAAAAACCATACAGCATAATGTCACATCATACAACACAATACCACATAGTTTGATAGACACAATACATTCTGAATAGCAAACTGTTAGGATACTAAGAGCAACCTAGATATTTGACTCAAAATGTTAGGAAAGCACCATACAGCACAATGTCATAACATAAAGCACAACGCAACATAGTTTTAAAGAAGCAATACATTCTGAAAAGCAAACTGTTAGGATATTAAGTAAGAGCAACCTGGATATTTGACTCAAAATGTTAGAAAAAAAACATACAGCATAATGTCACACCATACAACACAATACCACAGTTTTAGAAACAATACATTCTGAAATAGAAACTGTTAGGATACTAAGAGCAACCTAGAAATTTGACTAAAAATGTTAGGGGAAAAAAACATCCAGCACAATGTCATAACATAAGGCACAACGCAACAAAGTTTTAAAGACACTATACATTCTGAAAAGCAAACTTAGGATATTAAATAAGAGCAACCTGGATATCTGACATATAATGATAGAAAAAAAACATACAAGCTCAAAGTTACATAGTTTTAGAGACCCATTACATTCTGAAAAGCAAAAGGTTAGGATATTAGGAGCAAGCTGGATATTTGACTCAAAATGTTAGGGGGAAAAAAACATACAGCACAATGTCACACCATAAGGCACAAAGCAACATAGTTTTAAAGACGCAATACATTCTGAAAAGCAAACTGTTAGGATACTAAGTAAGAGCAACCTGGATATTTGACTCAAAATGCTAGGGAAAATAAACATACAGCACAATGTCACACCATAAGGCACAAAGCAACAGTTTTAAAGACGCAATACATTCTGAAAAGCAAACTGTTAGGATATTAAGAGCAACCTGGATATTTAACTCAAAATGTTAGGAAAAAACCATACACCATAATGTCACATCATACAACACAATACCACAGTTTTAGAAACACAATACATTCTGAAATAGAAGCGGTTAGGATATTAAGAGCAACCTGGATATTCGACTCAAAATGTTAGGAAAAAACCATACAGCATAATGTCACATCATACAACACAATACCACATAGTTTTAAAGACAATACATTCTGAATAGCAAACTGTTAGGATACGAAGAGCAACCTAGATATTTGACTCAAAATGTTAGGAAAGCACCATACAGCACAATGTCATAACATAAGGCACAACGCAACAAAGTTTTAAAGACACAATACATTCTGAAAAGCAAACTGTTAGGATATTAAATAAGAGCAACCTGGATATTTGACTCAATGTTAGGAAAGCACCATATAGCACAATGTTACATAGTTTTAGAGACCCATTACATTCTGAAATGAAAACTGTTAGAATATCAAGAGCAAGCTTGATATTTGACTCAAAATGTTAGGAAAGCACCATACAGCACAATGTCGCACCATACAGCACAACGCCACATAGTTAGAGACGCATTACATTCTGAAATGGAAACTATTAGGATTTTAAAGGAAAGCCAGCTGGAAATGGGGCTGACAATGTTAGGAAGGCACTATATAGCACAATGCCATGCCGCACGGTACCATACGGCACAACATGATGCTATTCTAACGGTGACGGCAAGCTTACCCTATTGGCGCAAGCAACAATTAAGTCTAACAGTTGTAGGGATGCTGAATACTGGTTTAACCCAGATATTCAAACTATTAGGATATTAAGAAAAAGCAAGCTGGATATGGGACTGAATATGGTACAAAAGCACCATACATCATATTGCCATGCCATACAGCACCGCATAGTTTTAGAGATGCATTATATTATGAAATGCAAACTATTAGGATTTGAAATGAAAGCAAGCTGGAAATGGGACGGACGTCAGGAAGGCACAATGCCATGCCGCACAGCATGATGCTATACTGTGCCGGCAAGCGTACCCTACCGGCACATGCGACAATTAAGTCTAACGGTTGTAGGGATGCTGAATACTGGTTTAACCCAGATATTCAAACTATTAGGAAATTAAGAAAAAGCAAGCTGGATATGGGACTGAAAATGGTACAAAAGCACCATACATCATATTGCCATGCCATACAGCACCGCATAGTTTTAGAGATGTATTATATTATGAAATGCAAACTATTAGGATTTGAAATGAAAGCAAGCTGGAAATAGGCTGACAACTTCAGCAAGGCACAATACAGCCATCAAAACATGTTATACCCAGCAATACAAACTATTAGGATATGAAAGAAAGATAGTTATGTAAAACGAATACAAAAGATATTTACCTGTGCACTGAAGTCAATAAACATCTAGTCCGGCAGCTTCGGAGACACAATAGTCTGCAGCACTGGATCCTGATGCTCGCTTTTAAGGTCACCCAAAGAGCTATCCTTCGTGTTTGAAGACATTTGCTGCCTCTTGCAAATTTGCTAATGGAAGAAGCACACCATTTTCTTTCAGGTACCCAAAAACCTCAACATTCAAAAGAGTAGCTGCCCTAGTGAGAAGTGGAAACAATACTGGTAAGTCTGTAAACAATATAAAACAGATCATTTCAAATGCACAACACCCTGCAGGAAGTCAACAAATCACATGATGCCATAATGGAAGGCACCTTACAGAACTGGATATACTTGAAACTTGGACCATATTAAGGTGCCTTAAAAAGCAAGTTTGAGGACCTTTGTATTAGTATATTAAGCAAAATATGGGAGAGAGAAAACTTTAGGTAGACACCATACAGAAAAATGCCACGCCATACGGCACAACATCACATAGTTTTAGAGACACATTACATAATGAAATGCAAACTGTTTGGATATTAAGTGCAAGCTTGATATTTCACTCAAAAGGATAGGAAAAGACCATGCAGCCTAAAGTCACACCATAAGGCACAATGCAACATAGTTTTAAAGACGCAATACATTCTGATAAGCAAACTGTTAGGATATTAAGAGCAACCAGGATATTTGACTCAAAATGTTAGGAAAGCACCATACACAGCTCAATGTTACATAGTTTTAGAGACCCATTACATTCTGAAAAGCAAAAGGTTAGGATATTAGGAGCAAGCTGGATATTTGACTCAAAATGTTAGGGAAAAATAAACATACAGCACAATGTCACACCATAAGGCACAAAGCAACAGTTTTAAAGACGCAGTACATTCTGAAAAGCAAACTGTTAGTATATTAAGAGCAACCTGGATATTTAACTCAAAATGTTAGGAAAAAACCATACAGCATAATGTCACACCATACAACACAATACCACAGTTTCAGAAACACAATACATTCTGAAATAGAAGCGGTTAGGATATTAAGAGCAACCTGGATATTCGACTCAAAATGTTAGGAAAAAACCATACAGCATAATGTCATGTTAGGAAAAAACCATACAGCATAATGTTACACCATACAACACAATACCAGAGTTTTAGAAACACAATACATTCTGAAATAGAAGCGGTTAGGATATTAAGAGCAACCTGGATATTCGACTCAAAATGTTGGGAAAAAACCATACAGCATAATGTCATGTTAGGAAAAAACCATACAGCATAATGTCACATCATACAACACAATACCACATAGTTTTAAAGACACAATACATTCTGAATAACAAACTGTTAGGATACTAAGAGCAACCTAGATATTTGACTCAAAATGTTAGGAAAGCACCATATAGCATAATGTCATAACATAAGGCACAACGCAACATAGTTTTAAAGACGCAATACATTCTGATAAGCAAACTGTTAGGATATTAAGAGCAACCAGGATATTTGACTCAAAATGTTAGGAAAGCACCATACACAGCTCAATGTTACATAGTTTTAGAGACCCATTACATTCTGAAAAGCAAAAGGTTAGGATATTAGGAGCAAGCTGGATATTTGACTCAAAATGTTAGGAGAAAAAAAACATACAGCACAATGTCACACCATAAGGCATAAAGCAACATAGTTTTAAAGAAGCAATACATTCTGAAAAGCAAACTGTTAGGATATTAAGTAAGAGCAACCTGGATATTTGACTCAAAATGCTGGGGAAAATAAACATACAGCATAATGTCACACCGTACAACACAATACCACAGTTTTAGAAACACAATACATTCTGAAATAGAAACTGTTAGGATACTAAGAGCAACCTAGAAATTTGACTAAAAATGTTAGGGAAAAAAAACATCCAGCACAATGTCATAACATAAGGCACAACGCAACAAAGTTTTAAAGACACTATACATTCTGAAAAGCAAACTGTTAGGATATTAAATAAGAGCAACCTGGATATTTGACATATAATGATAGAAAAAAACCATACAAGCTCAAAGTTACATAGTTTTAGAGACCCATTACATTCTGAAAAGCAAAAGGTTAGGATATTAGGAGCAAGCTGGATATTTGACTCAAAATGTTAGGGGAAAAAAACATACAGCACAATGTCACACCATAAGGCACAAAGCAACATAGTTTTAAAGACGCAATACATTCTGAAAAGCAAACTGTTAGGATATTAAGAGCAACCTGGATATTTAACTCAAAATGTTAGGAAAAAACCATGCAGCATAATGTCACATCATACAACACAATACCACAGTTTTAGAAACACAATACATTCTGAAATAGAAGCGGTTAGGATATTAAGAGCAACCAGGATATTCGACTCAAAATGTTAGGAAAAAACCATGCAGCATAATGTCACATCATACAACACAATACCACAGTTTTAGAAACACAATACATTCTGAAATAGAAGCGGTTAGGATATTAAGAGCAACCTGGATATTTAACTCAAAATGTTAGGAAAAAACCATACAGCATAATGTCACATCATACAACACAATACCACATAGTTTGATAGACACAATACATTCTGAATAGCAAACTGTTAGGATACTAAGAGCAACCTAGATATTTGACTCAAAATGTTAGGAAAGCACCATACAGCACAATGTCATAACATAAAGCACAACGCAACATAGTTTTAAAGAAGCAATACATTCTGAAAAGCAAACTGTTAGGATATTAAGTAAGAGCAACCTGGATATTTGACTCAAAATGTTAGAAAAAAAACATACAGCATAATGTCACACCATACAACACAATACCACAGTTTTAGAAACAATACATTCTGAAATAGAAACTGTTAGGATACTAAGAGCAACCTAGAAATTTGACTAAAAATGTTAGGGAAAAAAAACATCCAGCACAATGTCATAACATAAGGCACAACGCAACAAAGTTTTAAAGACACTATACATTCTGAAAAGCAAACTTAGGATATTAAATAAGAGCAACCTGGATATCTGACATATAATGATAGAAAAAAACCATACAAGCTCAAAGTTACATAGTTTTAGAGACCCATTACATTCTGAAAAGCAAAAGGTTAGGATATTAGGAGCAAGCTGGATATTTGACTCAAAATGTTAGGGGAAAAAAAACATACAGCACAATGTCACACCATAAGGCACAAAGCAACATAGTTTTAAAGACGCAATACATTCTGAAAAGCAAACTGTTAGGATACTAAGTAAGAGCAACCTGGATATTTGACTCAAAATGCTAGGGAAAATAAACATACAGCACAATGTCACACCATAAGGCACAAAGCAACAGTTTTAAAGACGCAATACATTCTGAAAAGCAAACTGTTAGGATATTAAGAGCAACCTGGATATTTAACTCAAAATGTTAGGAAAAAACCATACACCATAATGTCACATCATACAACACAATACCACAGTTTTAGAAACACAATACATTCTGAAATAGAAGCGGTTAGGATATTAAGAGCAACCTGGATATTCGACTCAAAATGTTAGGAAAAAACCATACAGCATAATGTCACATCATACAACACAATACCACATAGGGGTCGATTCTATTCGGCAACTAATGAATAGCGCCGGGAATTAGCTCCCGACGCTATTCAATTCAGCAACTAGTTACGTCGGCGATGGCCCGTTCTCGCCGACAAAACAGGTTGAATTGTCGGGAGAACGGGCATTCTCCGACTTAACTCCCCGGCGCGAGGCTGATTCCCGACAGAATCAGCCTCGCGCCGGCCGCGAGGCAGCACTTTTGTCGGGTTTCTCTTCTCATCCCCCGGGGATGAGAGAAGAATTCCCGACAATTGCAGGTAATTAGTTGCTGAATTGAATAGCGTCGGGAGCTAATTCCCGGCGCTATTCATTAGTTGCCGAATAGAATCGACCCCATAGTTTTAAAGACAATACATTCTGAATAGCAAACTGTTAGGATACGAAGAGCAACCTAGATATTTGACTCAAAATGTTAGGAAAGCACCATACAGCACAATGTCATAACATAAGGCACAACGCAACAAAGTTTTAAAGACACAATACATTCTGAAAAGCAAACTGTTAGGATATTAAATAAGAGCAACCTGGATATTTGACTCAATGTTAGGAAAGCACCATATAGCACAATGTTACATAGTTTTAGAGACCCATTACATTCTGAAATGAAAACTGTTAGAATATCAAGAGCAAGCTTGATATTTGACTCAAAATGTTAGGAAAGCACCATACAGCACAATGTCGCACCATACAGCACAACGCCACATAGTTAGAGACGCATTACATTCTGAAATGGAAACTATTAGGATTTTAAAGGAAAGCCAGCTGGAAATGGGGCTGACAATGTTAGGAAGGCACTATATAGCACAATGCCATGCCGCACGGTACCATACGGCACAACATGATGCTATTCTAACGGTGACGGCAAGCTTACCCTATTGGCGCAAGCAACAATTAAGTCTAACAGTTGTAGGGATGCTGAATACTGGTTTAACCCAGATATTCAAACTATTAGGATATTAAGAAAAAGCAAGCTGGATATGGGACTGAATATGGTACAAAAGCACCATACATCATATTGCCATGCCATACAGCACCGCATAGTTTTAGAGATGCATTATATTATGAAATGCAAACTATTAGGATTTGAAATGAAAGCAAGCTGGAAATGGGACGGACGTCAGGAAGGCACAATGCCATGCCGCACAGCATGATGCTATACTGTGCCGGCAAGCGTACCCTACCGGCACATGCGACAATTAAGTCTAACGGTTGTAGGGATGCTGAATACTGGTTTAACCCAGATATTCAAACTATTAGGAAATTAAGAAAAAGCAAGCTGGATATGGGACTGAAAATGGTACAAAAGCACCATACATCATATTGCCATGCCATACAGCACCGCATAGTTTTAGAGATGTATTATATTATGAAATGCAAACTATTAGGATTTGAAATGAAAGCAAGCTGGAAATAGGCTGACAACTTCAGCAAGGCACAATACAGCCATCAAAACATGTTATACCCAGCAATACAAACTATTAGGATATGAAAGAAAGATAGTTATGTAAAACGAATACAAAAGATATTTACCTGTGCACTGAAGTCAATAAACATCTAGTCCGGCAGCTTCGGAGACACAATAGTCTGCAGCACTGGATCCTGATGCTCGCTTTTAAGGTCACCCAAAGAGCTATCCTTCGTGTTTGAAGACATTTGCTGCCTCTTGCAAATTTGCTAATGGAAGAAGCACACCATTTTCTTTCAGGTACCCAAAAACCTCAACATTCAAAAGAGTAGCTGCCCTAGTGAGAAGTGGAAACAATACTGGTAAGTCTGTAAACAATATAAAACAGATCATTTCAAATGCACAACACCCTGCAGGAAGTCAACAAATCACATGATGCCATAATGGAAGGCACCTTACAGAACTGGATATACTTGAAACTTGGACCATATTAAAGTGCCTTAAAAAGCAAGTTTGAGGACCTTTGTATTAGTATATTAAGCAAAATATGGGAGAGAGAAAACTTTAGGTAGACACCATACAGAAAAATGCCACGCCATACAGCACAACATCACATAGTTTTAGAGACACATTACATAATGAAATGCAAACTGTTTGGATATTAAGTGCAAGCTTGATATTTCACTCAAAAGGATAGGAAAAGATCATGCAGCCTAAAGTCACACCATAAGGCACAATGCAACATAGTTTTAAAGACGCAATACATTCTGATAAGCAAACTGTTAGGATATTAAGAGCAACCAGGATATTTGACTCAAAATGTTAGGAAAGCACCATACACAGCTCAATGTTACATAGTTTTAGAGACCCATTACATTCTGAAAAGCAAAAGGTTAGGATATTAGGAGCAAGCTGGATATTTGACTCAAAATGTTAGGGAAAAATAAACATACAGCACAATGTCACACCATAAGGCACAAAGCAACAGTTTTAAAGACGCAGTACATTCTGAAAAGCAAACTGTTAGTATATTAAGAGCAACCTGGATATTTAACTCAAAATGTTAGGAAAAAACCATACAGCATAATGTCACACCATACAACACAATACCACAGTTTCAGAAACACAATACATTCTGAAATAGAAGCGGTTAGGATATTAAGAGCAACCTGGATATTCGACTCAAAATGTTAGGAAAAAACCATACAGCATAATGTCATGTTAGGAAAAAACCATACAGCATAATGTTACACCATACAACACAATACCAGAGTTTTAGAAACACAATACATTCTGAAATAGAAGCGGTTAGGATATTAAGAGCAACCTGGATATTCGACTCAAAATGTTGGGAAAAAACCATACAGCATAATGTCATGTTAGGAAAAAACCATACAGCATAATGTCACATCATACAACACAATACCACATAGTTTTAAAGACACAATACATTCTGAATAACAAACTGTTAGGATACTAAGAGCAACCTAGATATTTGACTCAAAATGTTAGGAAAAAACCATACAGCATAATGTCATGTTAGAAAAAAACCATACAGCATAATGTCACACCATACAACACAATACCAGAGTTTTAGAAACACAATACATTCTGAAATAGAAGCGGTTAGGATATTAAGAGCAACCTGGATATTCGACTCAAAATGTTAGGAAAAAACCATACAGCATAATGTCATGTTAGGAAAAAACCATACAGCATAATGTTACACCATACAACACAATACCAGAGTTTTAGAAACACAATACATTCTGAAATAGAAGCGGTTAGGATATTAAGAGCAACCTGGATATTCGACTCAAAATGTTGGGAAAAAACCATACAGCATAATGTCATGTTAGGAAAAAACCATACAGCATAATGTCACATCATACAACACAATACCACATAGTTTTAAAGACACAATACATTCTGAATAACAAACTGTTAGGATACTAAGAGCAACCTAGATATTTGACTCAAAATGTTAGGAAAGCACCATATAGCATAATGTCATAACATAAGGCACAACGCAACATAGTTTTAAAGACGCAATACATTCTGATAAGCAAACTGTTAGGATATTAAGAGCAACCAGGATATTTGACTCAAAATGTTAGGAAAGCACCATACACAGCTCAATGTTACATAGTTTTAGAGACCCATTACATTCTGAAAAGCAAAAGGTTAGGATATTAGGAGCAAGCTGGATATTTGACTCAAAATGTTAGGAGAAAAAAAACATACAGCACAATGTCACACCATAAGGCATAAAGCAACATAGTTTTAAAGAAGCAATACATTCTGAAAAGCAAACTGTTAGGATATTAAGTAAGAGCAACCTGGATATTTGACTCAAAATGCTGGGGAAAATAAACATACAGCATAATGTCACACCGTACAACACAATACCACAGTTTTAGAAACACAATACATTCTGAAATAGAAACTGTTAGGATACTAAGAGCAACCTAGAAATTTGACTAAAAATGTTAGGGAAAAAAAACATCCAGCACAATGTCATAACATAAGGCACAACGCAACAAAGTTTTAAAGACACTATACATTCTGAAAAGCAAACTGTTAGGATATTAAATAAGAGCAACCTGGATATTTGACATATAATGATAGAAAAAAACCATACAAGCTCAAAGTTACATAGTTTTAGAGACCCATTACATTCTGAAAAGCAAAAGGTTAGGATATTAGGAGCAAGCTGGATATTTGACTCAAAATGTTAGGGGAAAAAAACATACAGCACAATGTCACACCATAAGGCACAAAGCAACATAGTTTTAAAGACGCAATACATTCTGAAAAGCAAACTGTTAGGATATTAAGAGCAACCTGGATATTTAACTCAAAATGTTAGGAAAAAACCATGCAGCATAATGTCACATCATACAACACAATACCACAGTTTTAGAAACACAATACATTCTGAAATAGAAGCGGTTAGGATATTAAGAGCAACCTGGATATTCGACTCAAAATGTTAGGAAAAAACCATACAGCATAATGTCACATCATACAACACAATACCACATAGTTTGAAAGACACAATACATTCTAAATAGCAAACTGTTAGGATACTAAGAGCAACCTAGATATTTGACTCAAAATGTTAGGAAAGCACCATACAGCACAATGTCATAACATAAAGCACAACGCAACATAGTTTTAAAGAAGCAATACATTCTGAAAAGCAAACTGTTAGGATATTAAGTAAGAGCAACCTGGATATTTGACTCAAAATGTTAGAAAAAAAACATACAGCATAATGTCACACCATACAACACAATACCACAGTTTTAGAAACAATACATTCTGAAATAGAAACTGTTAGGATACTAAGAGCAACCTAGAAATTTGACTAAAAATGTTAGGGAAAAAAAACATCCAGCACAATGTCATAACATAAGGCACAACGCAACAAAGTTTTAAAGACACTATACATTCTGAAAAGCAAACTTAGGATATTAAATAAGAGCAACCTGGATATCTGACATATAATGATAGAAAAAAACCATACAAGCTCAAAGTTACATAGTTTTAGAGACCCATTACATTCTGAAAAGCAAAAGGTTAGGATATTAGGAGCAAGCTGGATATTTGACTCAAAATGTTAGGGGAAAAAAAACATACAGCACAATGTCACACCATAAGGCACAAAGCAACATAGTTTTAAAGACGCAATACATTCTGAAAAGCAAACTGTTAGGATACTAAGTAAGAGCAACCTGGATATTTGACTCAAAATGCTAGGGAAAATAAACATACAGCACAATGTCACACCATAAGGCACAAAGCAACAGTTTTAAAGACGCAATACATTCTGAAAAGCAAACTGTTAGGATATTAAGAGCAACCTGGATATTTAACTCAAAATGTTAGGAAAAAACCATACACCATAATGTCACATCATACAACACAATACCACAGTTTTAGAAACACAATACATTCTGAAATAGAAGCGGTTAGGATATTAAGAGCAACCTGGATATTCGACTCAAAATGTTAGGAAAAAACCATACAGCATAATGTCACATCATACAACACAATACCACATAGTTTTAAAGACAATACATTCTGAATAGCAAACTGTTAGGATACGAAGAGCAACCTAGATATTTGACTCAAAATGTTAGGAAAGCACCATACAGCACAATGTCATAACATAAGGCACAACGCAACAAAGTTTTAAAGACACAATACATTCTGAAAAGCAAACTGTTAGGATATTAAATAAGAGCAACCTGGATATTTGACTCAATGTTAGGAAAGCACCATATAGCACAATGTTACATAGTTTTAGAGACCCATTACATTCTGAAATGAAAACTGTTAGAATATCAAGAGCAAGCTTGATATTTGACTCAAAATGTTAGGAAAGCACCATACAGCACAACGCCACATAGTTAGAGACGCATTACATTCTGAAATGGAAACTATTAGGATTTTAAAGGAAAGCCAGCTGGAAATGGGGCTGACAATGTTAGGAAGGCACTATATAGCACAATGCCATGCCGCACGGTACCATACGGCACAACATGATGCTATTCTAACGGTGACGGCAAGCTTACCCTATTGGCGCAAGCAACAATTAAGTCTAACAGTTGTAGGGATGCTGAATACTGGTTTAACCCAGATATTCAAACTATTAGGATATTAAGAAAAAGCAAGCTGGATATGGGACTGAATATGGTACAAAAGCACCATACATCATATTGCCATGCCATACAGCACCGCATAGTTTTAGAGATGCATTATATTATGAAATGCAAACTATTAGGATTTGAAATGAAAGCAAGCTGGAAATGGGACGGACGTCAGGAAGGCACAATGCCATGCCGCACAGCATGATGCTATACTGTGCCGGCAAGCGTACCCTACCGGCACATGCGACAATTAAGTCTAACGGTTGTAGGGATGCTGAATACTGGTTTAACCCAGATATTCAAACTATTAGGAAATTAAGAAAAAGCAAGCTGGATATGGGACTGAAAATGGTACAAAAGCACCATACATCATATTGCCATGCCATACAGCACCGCATACTTTTAGAGATGTATTATATTATGAAATGCAAACTATTAGGATTTGAAATGAAAGCAAGCTGGAAATAGGCTGACAACTTCAGCAAGGCACAATACAGCCATCAAAACATGTTATACCCAGCAATACAAACTTAGGATATGAAAGAAAGATAGTTATGTAAAACGAATACAAAAGATATTTACCTGTGCACTGAAGTCAATAAACATCTAGTCCGGCAGCTTCGGAGACACAATAGTCTGCAGCACTGGATCCTGATGCTCGCTTTTAAGGTCACCCAAAGAGCTATCCTTCGTGTTTGAAGACATTTGCTGCCTCTTGCAAATTTGCTAATGGAAGAAGCACACCATTTTCTTTCAGGTACCCAAAAACCTCAACATTCAAAAGAGTAGCTGCCCTAGTGAGAAGTGGAAACAATACTGGTAAGTCTGTAAACAATATAAAACAGATCATTTCAAATGCACAACACCCTGCAGGAAGTCAACAAATCACATGATGCCATAATGGAAGGCACCTTACAGAACTGGATATACTTGAAACTTGGACCATATTAAGGTGCCTTAAAAAGCAAGTTTGAGGACCTTTGTATTAGTATATTAAGCAAAATATGGGAGAGAGAAAACTTTAGGTAGACACCATACAGAAAAATGCCACGCCATACAGCACAACATCACATAGTTTTAGAGACACATTACATAATGAAATGCAAACTGTTTGGATATTAAGTGCAAGCTTGATATTTCACTCAAAAGGATAGGAAAAGACCATGCAGCCTAAAGTCACACCATAAGGCACAATGCAACATAGTTTTAAAGACGCAATACATTCTGATAAGCAAACTGTTAGGATATTAAGAGCAACCAGGATATTTGACTCAAAATGTTAGGAAAGCACCATACACAGCTCAATGTTACATAGTTTTAGAGACCCATTACATTCTGAAAAGCAAAAGGTTAGGATATTAGGAGCAAGCTGGATATTTGACTCAAAATGTTAGGGAAAAATAAACATACAGCACAATGTCACACCATAAGGCACAAAGCAACAGTTTTAAAGACGCAGTACATTCTGAAAAGCAAACTGTTAGTATATTAAGAGCAACCTGGATATTTAACTCAAAATGTTAGGAAAAAACCATACAGCATAATGTCACACCATACAACACAATACCACAGTTTCAGAAACACAATACATTCTGAAATAGAAGCGGTTAGGATATTAAGAGCAACCTGGATATTCGACTCAAAATGTTAGGAAAAAACCATACAGTATAATGTCATGTTAGGAAAAAACCATACAGCATAATGTTACACCATACAACACAATACCAGAGTTTTAGAAACACAATACATTCTGAAATAGAAGCGGTTAGGATATTAAGAGCAACCTGGATATTCGACTCAAAATGTTGGGAAAAAACCATACAGCATAATGTCATGTTAGGAAAAAACCATACAGCATAATGTCACATCATACAACACAATACCACATAGTTTTAAAGACACAATACATTCTGAATAACAAACTGTTAGGATACTAAGAGCAACCTAGATATTTGACTCAAAATGTTAGGAAAAAACCATACAGCATAATGTCATGTTAGAAAAAAACCATACAGCATAATGTCACACCATACAACACAATACCAGAGTTTTAGAAACACAATACATTCTGAAATAGAAGCGGTTAGGATATTAAGAGCAACCTGGATATTCGACTCAAAATGTTAGGAAAAAACCATACAGCATAATGTCATGTTAGGAAAAAACCATACAGCATAATGTTACACCATACAACACAATACCAGAGTTTTAGAAACACAATACATTCTGAAATAGAAGCGGTTAGGATATTAAGAGCAACCTGGATATTCGACTCAAAATGTTGGGAAAAAACCATACAGCATAATGTCATGTTAGGAAAAAACCATACAGCATAATGTCACATCATACAACACAATACCACATAGTTTTAAAGACACAATACATTCTGAATAACAAACTGTTAGGATACTAAGAGCAACCTAGATATTTGACTCAAAATGTTAGGAAAGCACCATATAGCATAATGTCATAACATAAGGCACAACGCAACATAGTTTTAAAGACGCAATACATTCTGATAAGCAAACTGTTAGGATATTAAGAGCAACCAGGATATTTGACTCAAAATGTTAGGAAAGCACCATACACAGCTCAATGTTACATAGTTTTAGAGACCCATTACATTCTGAAAAGCAAAAGGTTAGGATATTAGGAGCAAGCTGGATATTTGACTCAAAATGTTAGGAGAAAAAAAACATACAGCACAATGTCACACCATAAGGCATAAAGCAACATAGTTTTAAAGAAGCAATACATTCTGAAAAGCAAACTGTTAGGATATTAAGTAAGAGCAACCTGGATATTTGACTCAAAATGCTGGGGAAAATAAACATACAGCATAATGTCACACCGTACAACACAATACCACAGTTTTAGAAACACAATACATTCTGAAATAGAAACTGTTAGGATACTAAGAGCAACCTAGAAATTTGACTAAAAATGTTAGGGAAAAAAAACATCCAGCACAATGTCATAACATAAGGCACAACGCAACAAAGTTTTAAAGACACTATACATTCTGAAAAGCAAACTGTTAGGATATTAAATAAGAGCAACCTGGATATTTGACATATAATGATAGAAAAAAACCATACAAGCTCAAAGTTACATAGTTTTAGAGACCCATTACATTCTGAAAAGCAAAAGGTTAGGATATTAGGAGCAAGCTGGATATTTGACTCAAAATGTTAGGGGAAAAAAACATACAGCACAATGTCACACCATAAGGCACAAAGCAACATAGTTTTAAAGACGCAATACATTCTGAAAAGCAAACTGTTAGGATATTAAGAGCAACCTGGATATTTAACTCAAAATGTTAGGAAAAAACCATGCAGCATAATGTCACATCATACAACACAATACCACAGTTTTAGAAACACAATACATTCTGAAATAGAAGCGGTTAGGATATTAAGAGCAACCTGGATATTCGACTCAAAATGTTAGGAAAAAACCATACAGCATAATGTCACATCATACAACACAATACCACATAGTTTGATAGACACAATACATTCTGAATAGCAAACTGTTAGGATACTAAGAGCAACCTAGATATTTGACTCAAAATGTTAGGAAAGCACCATACAGCACAATGTCATAACATAAAGCACAACGCAACATAGTTTTAAAGAAGCAATACATTCTGAAAAGCAAACTGTTAGGATATTAAGTAAGAGCAACCTGGATATTTGACTCAAAATGTTAGAAAAAAAACATACAGCATAATGTCACACCATACAACACAATACCACAGTTTTAGAAACAATACATTCTGAAATAGAAACTGTTAGGATACTAAGAGCAACCTAGAAATTTGACTAAAAATGTTAGGGAAAAAAAACATCCAGCACAATGTCATAACATAAGGCACAACGCAACAAAGTTTTAAAGACACTATACATTCTGAAAAGCAAACTTAGGATATTAAATAAGAGCAACCTGGATATCTGACATATAATGATAGAAAAAAACCATACAAGCTCAAAGTTACATAGTTTTAGAGACCCATTACATTCTGAAAAGCAAAAGGTTAGGATATTAGGAGCAAGCTGGATATTTGACTCAAAATGTTAGGGGAAAAAAAACATACAGCACAATGTCACACCATAAGGCACAAAGCAACATAGTTTTAAAGACGCAATACATTCTGAAAAGCAAACTGTTAGGATACTAAGTAAGAGCAACCTGGATATTTGACTCAAAATGCTAGGGAAAATAAACATACAGCACAATGTCACACCATAAGGCACAAAGCAACAGTTTTAAAGACGCAATACATTCTGAAAAGCAAACTGTTAGGATATTAAGAGCAACCTGGATATTTAACTCAAAATGTTAGGAAAAAACCATACACCATAATGTCACATCATACAACACAATACCACAGTTTTAGAAACACAATACATTCTGAAATAGAAGCGGTTAGGATATTAAGAGCAACCTGGATATTCGACTCAAAATGTTAGGAAAAAACCATACAGCATAATGTCACATCATACAACACAATACCACATAGTTTTAAAGACAATACATTCTGAATAGCAAACTGTTAGGATACGAAGAGCAACCTAGATATTTGACTCAAAATGTTAGGAAAGCACCATACAGCACAATGTCATAACATAAGGCACAACGCAACAAAGTTTTAAAGACACAATACATTCTGAAAAGCAAACTGTTAGGATATTAAATAAGAGCAACCTGGATATTTGACTCAATGTTAGGAAAGCACCATATAGCACAATGTTACATAGTTTTAGAGACCCATTACATTCTGAAATGAAAACTGTTAGAATATCAAGAGCAAGCTTGATATTTGACTCAAAATGTTAGGAAAGCACCATACAGCACAATGTCGCACCATACAGCACAACGCCACATAGTTAGAGACGCATTACATTCTGAAATGGAAACTATTAGGATTTTAAAGGAAAGCCAGCTGGAAATGGGGCTGACAATGTTAGGAAGGCACTATATAGCACAATGCCATGCCGCACGGTACCATACGGCACAACATGATGCTATTCTAACGGTGACGGCAAGCTTACCCTATTGGCGCAAGCAACAATTAAGTCTAACAGTTGTAGGGATGCTGAATACTGGTTTAACCCAGATATTCAAACTATTAGGATATTAAGAAAAAGCAAGCTGGATATGGGACTGAATATGGTACAAAAGCACCATACATCATATTGCCATGCCATACAGCACCGCATAGTTTTAGAGATGCATTATATTATGAAATGCAAACTATTAGGATTTGAAATGAAAGCAAGCTGGAAATGGGACGGACGTCAGGAAGGCACAATGCCATGCCGCACAGCATGATGCTATACTGTGCCGGCAAGCGTACCCTACCGGCACATGCGACAATTAAGTCTAACGGTTGTAGGGATGCTGAATACTGGTTTAACCCAGATATTCAAACTATTAGGAAATTAAGAAAAAGCAAGCTGGATATGGGACTGAAAATGGTACAAAAGCACCATACATCATATTGCCATGCCATACAGCACCGCATAGTTTTAGAGATGTATTATATTATGAAATGCAAACTATTAGGATTTGAAATGAAAGCAAGCTGGAAATGGGCTGACAACTTCAGCAAGGCACAATACAGCCATCAAAACATGTTATACCCAGCAATACAAACTATTAGGATATGAAAGAAAGATAGTTATGTAAAACGAATACAAAAGATATTTACCTGTGCACTGAAGTCAATAAACATCTAGTCCGGCAGCTTCGGAGACACAATAGTCTGCAGCACTGGATCCTGATGCTCGCTTTTAAGGTCACCCAAAGAGCTATCCTTCGTGTTTGAAGACATTTGCTGCCTCTTGCAAATTTGCTAATGGAAGAAGCACACCATTTTCTTTCAGGTACCCAAAAACCTCAACATTCAAAAGAGTAGCTGCCCTAGTGAGAAGTGGAAACAATACTGGTAAGTCTGTAAACAATATAAAACAGATCATTTCAAATGCACAACACCCTGCAGGAAGTCAACAAATCACATGATGCCATAATGGAAGGCACCTTACAGAACTGGATATACTTGAAACTTGGACCATATTAAAGTGCCTTAAAAAGCAAGTTTGAGGACCTTTGTATTAGTATATTAAGCAAAATATGGGAGAGAGAAAACTTTAGGTAGACACCATACAGAAAAATGCCACGCCATACAGCACAACATCACATAGTTTTAGAGACACATTACATAATGAAATGCAAACTGTTTGGATATTAAGTGCAAGCTTGATATTTCACTCAAAAGGATAGGAAAAGATCATGCAGCCTAAAGTCACACCATAAGGCACAATGCAACATAGTTTTAAAGACGCAATACATTCTGATAAGCAAACTGTTAGGATATTAAGAGCAACCAGGATATTTGACTCAAAATGTTAGGAAAGCACCATACACAGCTCAATGTTACATAGTTTTAGAGACCCATTACATTCTGAAAAGCAAAAGGTTAGGATATTAGGAGCAAGCTGGATATTTGACTCAAAATGTTAGGGAAAAATAAACATACAGCACAATGTCACACCATAAGGCACAAAGCAACAGTTTTAAAGACGCAGTACATTCTGAAAAGCAAACTGTTAGTATATTAAGAGCAACCTGGATATTTAACTCAAAATGTTAGGAAAAAACCATACAGCATAATGTCACACCATACAACACAATACCACAGTTTCAGAAACACAATACATTCTGAAATAGAAGCGGTTAGGATATTAAGAGCAACCTGGATATTCGACTCAAAATGTTAGGAAAAAACCATACAGCATAATGTCATGTTAGGAAAAAACCATACAGCATAATGTTACACCATACAACACAATACCAGAGTTTTAGAAACACAATACATTCTGAAATAGAAGCGGTTAGGATATTAAGAGCAACCTGGATATTCGACTCAAAATGTTGGGAAAAAACCATACAGCATAATGTCATGTTAGGAAAAAACCATACAGCATAATGTCACATCATACAACACAATACCACATAGTTTTAAAGACACAATACATTCTGAATAACAAACTGTTAGGATACTAAGAGCAACCTAGATATTTGACTCAAAATGTTAGGAAAAAACCATACAGCATAATGTCATGTTAGAAAAAAACCATACAGCATAATGTCACACCATACAACACAATACCAGAGTTTTAGAAACACAATACATTCTGAAATAGAAGCGGTTAGGATATTAAGAGCAACCTGGATATTCGACTCAAAATGTTAGGAAAAAACCATACAGCATAATGTCATGTTAGGAAAAAACCATACAGCATAATGTTACACCATACAACACAATACCAGAGTTTTAGAAACACAATACATTCTGAAATAGAAGCGGTTAGGATATTAAGAGCAACCTGGATATTCGACTCAAAATGTTGGGAAAAAACCATACAGCATAATGTCATGTTAGGAAAAAACCATACAGCATAATGTCACATCATACAACACAATACCACATAGTTTTAAAGACACAATACATTCTGAATAACAAACTGTTAGGATACTAAGAGCAACCTAGATATTTGACTCAAAATGTTAGGAAAGCACCATATAGCATAATGTCATAACATAAGGCACAACGCAACATAGTTTTAAAGACGCAATACATTCTGATAAGCAAACTGTTAGGATATTAAGAGCAACCAGGATATTTGACTCAAAATGTTAGGAAAGCACCATACACAGCTCAATGTTACATAGTTTTAGAGACCCATTACATTCTGAAAAGCAAAAGGTTAGGATATTAGGAGCAAGCTGGATATTTGACTCAAAATGTTAGGAGAAAAAAAACATACAGCACAATGTCACACCATAAGGCATAAAGCAACATAGTTTTAAAGAAGCAATACATTCTGAAAAGCAAACTGTTAGGATATTAAGTAAGAGCAACCTGGATATTTGACTCAAAATGCTGGGGAAAATAAACATACAGCATAATGTCACACCGTACAACACAATACCACAGTTTTAGAAACACAATACATTCTGAAATAGAAACTGTTAGGATACTAAGAGCAACCTAGAAATTTGACTAAAAATGTTAGGGAAAAAAAACATCCAGCACAATGTCATAACATAAGGCACAACGCAACAAAGTTTTAAAGACACTATACATTCTGAAAAGCAAACTGTTAGGATATTAAATAAGAGCAACCTGGATATTTGACATATAATGATAGAAAAAAACCATACAAGCTCAAAGTTACATAGTTTTAGAGACCCATTACATTCTGAAAAGCAAAAGGTTAGGATATTAGGAGCAAGCTGGATATTTGACTCAAAATGTTAGGGGAAAAAAACATACAGCACAATGTCACACCATAAGGCACAAAGCAACATAGTTTTAAAGACGCAATACATTCTGAAAAGCAAACTGTTAGGATATTAAGAGCAACCTGGATATTTAACTCAAAATGTTAGGAAAAAACCATGCAGCATAATGTCACATCATACAACACAATACCACAGTTTTAGAAACACAATACATTCTGAAATAGAAGCGGTTAGGATATTAAGAGCAACCTGGATATTCGACTCAAAATGTTAGGAAAAAACCATACAGCATAATGTCACATCATACAACACAATACCACATAGTTTGAAAGACACAATACATTCTAAATAGCAAACTGTTAGGATACTAAGAGCAACCTAGATATTTGACTCAAAATGTTAGGAAAGCACCATACAGCACAATGTCATAACATAAAGCACAACGCAACATAGTTTTAAAGAAGCAATACATTCTGAAAAGCAAACTGTTAGGATATTAAGTAAGAGCAACCTGGATATTTGACTCAAAATGTTAGAAAAAAAACATACAGCATAATGTCACACCATACAACACAATACCACAGTTTTAGAAACAATACATTCTGAAATAGAAACTGTTAGGATACTAAGAGCAACCTAGAAATTTGACTAAAAATGTTAGGGAAAAAAAACATCCAGCACAATGTCATAACATAAGGCACAACGCAACAAAGTTTTAAAGACACTATACATTCTGAAAAGCAAACTTAGGATATTAAATAAGAGCAACCTGGATATCTGACATATAATGATAGAAAAAAACCATACAAGCTCAAAGTTACATAGTTTTAGAGACCCATTACATTCTGAAAAGCAAAAGGTTAGGATATTAGGAGCAAGCTGGATATTTGACTCAAAATGTTAGGGGAAAAAAAACATACAGCACAATGTCACACCATAAGGCACAAAGCAACATAGTTTTAAAGACGCAATACATTCTGAAAAGCAAACTGTTAGGATACTAAGTAAGAGCAACCTGGATATTTGACTCAAAATGCTAGGGAAAATAAACATACAGCACAATGTCACACCATAAGGCACAAAGCAACAGTTTTAAAGACGCAATACATTCTGAAAAGCAAACTGTTAGGATATTAAGAGCAACCTGGATATTTAACTCAAAATGTTAGGAAAAAACCATACACCATAATGTCACATCATACAACACAATACCACAGTTTTAGAAACACAATACATTCTGAAATAGAAGCGGTTAGGATATTAAGAGCAACCTGGATATTCGACTCAAAATGTTAGGAAAAAACCATACAGCATAATGTCACATCATACAACACAATACCACATAGTTTTAAAGACAATACATTCTGAATAGCAAACTGTTAGGATACGAAGAGCAACCTAGATATTTGACTCAAAATGTTAGGAAAGCACCATACAGCACAATGTCATAACATAAGGCACAACGCAACAAAGTTTTAAAGACACAATACATTCTGAAAAGCAAACTGTTAGGATATTAAATAAGAGCAACCTGGATATTTGACTCAATGTTAGGAAAGCACCATATAGCACAATGTTACATAGTTTTAGAGACCCATTACATTCTGAAATGAAAACTGTTAGAATATCAAGAGCAAGCTTGATATTTGACTCAAAATGTTAGGAAAGCACCATACAGCACAACGCCACATAGTTAGAGACGCATTACATTCTGAAATGGAAACTATTAGGATTTTAAAGGAAAGCCAGCTGGAAATGGGGCTGACAATGTTAGGAAGGCACTATATAGCACAATGCCATGCCGCACGGTACCATACGGCACAACATGATGCTATTCTAACGGTGACGGCAAGCTTACCCTATTGGCGCAAGCAACAATTAAGTCTAACAGTTGTAGGGATGCTGAATACTGGTTTAACCCAGATATTCAAACTATTAGGATATTAAGAAAAAGCAAGCTGGATATGGGACTGAATATGGTACAAAAGCACCATACATCATATTGCCATGCCATACAGCACCGCATAGTTTTAGAGATGCATTATATTATGAAATGCAAACTATTAGGATTTGAAATGAAAGCAAGCTGGAAATGGGACGGACGTCAGGAAGGCACAATGCCATGCCGCACAGCATGATGCTATACTGTGCCGGCAAGCGTACCCTACCGGCACATGCGACAATTAAGTCTAACGGTTGTAGGGATGCTGAATACTGGTTTAACCCAGATATTCAAACTATTAGGAAATTAAGAAAAAGCAAGCTGGATATGGGACTGAAAATGGTACAAAAGCACCATACATCATATTGCCATGCCATACAGCACCGCATAGTTTTAGAGATGTATTATATTATGAAATGCAAACTATTAGGATTTGAAATGAAAGCAAGCTGGAAATAGGCTGACAACTTCAGCAAGGCACAATACAGCCATCAAAACATGTTATACCCAGCAATACAAACTTAGGATATGAAAGAAAGATAGTTATGTAAAACGAATACAAAAGATATTTACCTGTGCACTGAAGTCAATAAACATCTAGTCCGGCAGCTTCGGAGACACAATAGTCTGCAGCACTGGATCCTGATGCTCGCTTTTAAGGTCACCCAAAGAGCTATCCTTCGTGTTTGAAGACATTTGCTGCCTCTTGCAAATTTGCTAATGGAAGAAGCACACCATTTTCTTTCAGGTACCCAAAAACCTCAACATTCAAAAGAGTAGCTGCCCTAGTGAGAAGTGGAAACAATACTGGTAAGTCTGTAAACAATATAAAACAGATCATTTCAAATGCACAACACCCTGCAGGAAGTCAACAAATCACATGATGCCATAATGGAAGGCACCTTACAGAACTGGATATACTTGAAACTTGGACCATATTAAGGTGCCTTAAAAAGCAAGTTTGAGGACCTTTGTATTAGTATATTAAGCAAAATATGGGAGAGAGAAAACTTTAGGTAGACACCATACAGAAAAATGCCACGCCATACAGCACAACATCACATAGTTTTAGAGACACATTACATAATGAAATGCAAACTGTTTGGATATTAAGTGCAAGCTTGATATTTCACTCAAAAGGATAGGAAAAGACCATGCAGCCTAAAGTCACACCATAAGGCACAATGCAACATAGTTTTAAAGACGCAATACATTCTGATAAGCAAACTGTTAGGATATTAAGAGCAACCAGGATATTTGACTCAAAATGTTAGGAAAGCACCATACACAGCTCAATGTTACATAGTTTTAGAGACCCATTACATTCTGAAAAGCAAAAGGTTAGGATATTAGGAGCAAGCTGGATATTTGACTCAAAATGTTAGGGAAAAATAAACATACAGCACAATGTCACACCATAAGGCACAAAGCAACAGTTTTAAAGACGCAGTACATTCTGAAAAGCAAACTGTTAGTATATTAAGAGCAACCTGGATATTTAACTCAAAATGTTAGGAAAAAACCATACAGCATAATGTCACACCATACAACACAATACCACAGTTTCAGAAACACAATACATTCTGAAATAGAAGCGGTTAGGATATTAAGAGCAACCTGGATATTCGACTCAAAATGTTAGGAAAAAACCATACAGTATAATGTCATGTTAGGAAAAAACCATACAGCATAATGTTACACCATACAACACAATACCAGAGTTTTAGAAACACAATACATTCTGAAATAGAAGCGGTTAGGATATTAAGAGCAACCTGGATATTCGACTCAAAATGTTGGGAAAAAACCATACAGCATAATGTCATGTTAGGAAAAAACCATACAGCATAATGTCACATCATACAACACAATACCACATAGTTTTAAAGACACAATACATTCTGAATAACAAACTGTTAGGATACTAAGAGCAACCTAGATATTTGACTCAAAATGTTAGGAAAAAACCATACAGCATAATGTCATGTTAGAAAAAAACCATACAGCATAATGTCACACCATACAACACAATACCAGAGTTTTAGAAACACAATACATTCTGAAATAGAAGCGGTTAGGATATTAAGAGCAACCTGGATATTCGACTCAAAATGTTAGGAAAAAACCATACAGCATAATGTCATGTTAGGAAAAAACCATACAGCATAATGTTACACCATACAACACAATACCAGAGTTTTAGAAACACAATACATTCTGAAATAGAAGCGGTTAGGATATTAAGAGCAACCTGGATATTCGACTCAAAATGTTGGGAAAAAACCATACAGCATAATGTCATGTTAGGAAAAAACCATACAGCATAATGTCACATCATACAACACAATACCACATAGTTTTAAAGACACAATACATTCTGAATAACAAACTGTTAGGATACTAAGAGCAACCTAGATATTTGACTCAAAATGTTAGGAAAGCACCATATAGCATAATGTCATAACATAAGGCACAACGCAACATAGTTTTAAAGACGCAATACATTCTGATAAGCAAACTGTTAGGATATTAAGAGCAACCAGGATATTTGACTCAAAATGTTAGGAAAGCACCATACACAGCTCAATGTTACATAGTTTTAGAGACCCATTACATTCTGAAAAGCAAAAGGTTAGGATATTAGGAGCAAGCTGGATATTTGACTCAAAATGTTAGGAGAAAAAAAACATACAGCACAATGTCACACCATAAGGCATAAAGCAACATAGTTTTAAAGAAGCAATACATTCTGAAAAGCAAACTGTTAGGATATTAAGTAAGAGCAACCTGGATATTTGACTCAAAATGCTGGGGAAAATAAACATACAGCATAATGTCACACCGTACAACACAATACCACAGTTTTAGAAACACAATACATTCTGAAATAGAAACTGTTAGGATACTAAGAGCAACCTAGAAATTTGACTAAAAATGTTAGGGAAAAAAAACATCCAGCACAATGTCATAACATAAGGCACAACGCAACAAAGTTTTAAAGACACTATACATTCTGAAAAGCAAACTGTTAGGATATTAAATAAGAGCAACCTGGATATTTGACATATAATGATAGAAAAAAACCATACAAGCTCAAAGTTACATAGTTTTAGAGACCCATTACATTCTGAAAAGCAAAAGGTTAGGATATTAGGAGCAAGCTGGATATTTGACTCAAAATGTTAGGGGAAAAAAACATACAGCACAATGTCACACCATAAGGCACAAAGCAACATAGTTTTAAAGACGCAATACATTCTGAAAAGCAAACTGTTAGGATATTAAGAGCAACCTGGATATTTAACTCAAAATGTTAGGAAAAAACCATGCAGCATAATGTCACATCATACAACACAATACCACAGTTTTAGAAACACAATACATTCTGAAATAGAAGCGGTTAGGATATTAAGAGCAACCTGGATATTCGACTCAAAATGTTAGGAAAAAACCATACAGCATAATGTCACATCATACAACACAATACCACATAGTTTGAAAGACACAATACATTCTAAATAGCAAACTGTTAGGATACTAAGAGCAACCTAGATATTTGACTCAAAATGTTAGGAAAGCACCATACAGCACAATGTCATAACATAAAGCACAACGCAACATAGTTTTAAAGAAGCAATACATTCTGAAAAGCAAACTGTTAGGATATTAAGTAAGAGCAACCTGGATATTTGACTCAAAATGTTAGAAAAAAAACATACAGCATAATGTCACACCATACAACACAATACCACAGTTTTAGAAACAATACATTCTGAAATAGAAACTGTTAGGATACTAAGAGCAACCTAGAAATTTGACTAAAAATGTTAGGGAAAAAAAACATCCAGCACAATGTCATAACATAAGGCACAACGCAACAAAGTTTTAAAGACACTATACATTCTGAAAAGCAAACTTAGGATATTAAATAAGAGCAACCTGGATATCTGACATATAATGATAGAAAAAAACCATACAAGCTCAAAGTTACATAGTTTTAGAGACCCATTACATTCTGAAAAGCAAAAGGTTAGGATATTAGGAGCAAGCTGGATATTTGACTCAAAATGTTAGGGGAAAAAAAACATACAGCACAATGTCACACCATAAGGCACAAAGCAACATAGTTTTAAAGACGCAATACATTCTGAAAAGCAAACTGTTAGGATACTAAGTAAGAGCAACCTGGATATTTGACTCAAAATGCTAGGGAAAATAAACATACAGCACAATGTCACACCATAAGGCACAAAGCAACAGTTTTAAAGACGCAATACATTCTGAAAAGCAAACTGTTAGGATATTAAGAGCAACCTGGATATTTAACTCAAAATGTTAGGAAAAAACCATACACCATAATGTCACATCATACAACACAATACCACAGTTTTAGAAACACAATACATTCTGAAATAGAAGCGGTTAGGATATTAAGAGCAACCTGGATATTCGACTCAAAATGTTAGGAAAAAACCATACAGCATAATGTCACATCATACAACACAATACCACATAGTTTTAAAGACAATACATTCTGAATAGCAAACTGTTAGGATACGAAGAGCAACCTAGATATTTGACTCAAAATGTTAGGAAAGCACCATACAGCACAATGTCATAACATAAGGCACAACGCAACAAAGTTTTAAAGACACAATACATTCTGAAAAGCAAACTGTTAGGATATTAAATAAGAGCAACCTGGATATTTGACTCAATGTTAGGAAAGCACCATATAGCACAATGTTACATAGTTTTAGAGACCCATTACATTCTGAAATGAAAACTGTTAGAATATCAAGAGCAAGCTTGATATTTGACTCAAAATGTTAGGAAAGCACCATACAGCACAACGCCACATAGTTAGAGACGCATTACATTCTGAAATGGAAACTATTAGGATTTTAAAGGAAAGCCAGCTGGAAATGGGGCTGACAATGTTAGGAAGGCACTATATAGCACAATGCCATGCCGCACGGTACCATACGGCACAACATGATGCTATTCTAACGGTGACGGCAAGCTTACCCTATTGGCGCAAGCAACAATTAAGTCTAACAGTTGTAGGGATGCTGAATACTGGTTTAACCCAGATATTCAAACTATTAGGATATTAAGAAAAAGCAAGCTGGATATGGGACTGAATATGGTACAAAAGCACCATACATCATATTGCCATGCCATACAGCACCGCATAGTTTTAGAGATGCATTATATTATGAAATGCAAACTATTAGGATTTGAAATGAAAGCAAGCTGGAAATGGGACGGACGTCAGGAAGGCACAATGCCATGCCGCACAGCATGATGCTATACTGTGCCGGCAAGCGTACCCTACCGGCACATGCGACAATTAAGTCTAACGGTTGTAGGGATGCTGAATACTGGTTTAACCCAGATATTCAAACTATTAGGAAATTAAGAAAAAGCAAGCTGGATATGGGACTGAAAATGGTACAAAAGCACCATACATCATATTGCCATGCCATACAGCACCGCATAGTTTTAGAGATGTATTATATTATGAAATGCAAACTATTAGGATTTGAAATGAAAGCAAGCTGGAAATAGGCTGACAACTTCAGCAAGGCACAATACAGCCATCAAAACATGTTATACCCAGCAATACAAACTATTAGGATATGAAAGAAAGATAGTTATGTAAAACGAATACAAAAGATATTTACCTGTGCACTGAAGTCAATAAACATCTAGTCCGGCAGCTTCGGAGACACAATAGTCTGCAGCACTGGATCCTGATGCTCGCTTTTAAGGTCACCCAAAGAGCTATCCTTCGTGTTTGAAGACATTTGCTGCCTCTTGCAAATTTGCTAATGGAAGAAGCACACCATTTTCTTTCAGGTACCCAAAAACCTCAACATTCAAAAGAGTAGCTGCCCTAGTGAGAAGTGGAAACAATACTGGTAAGTCTGTAAACAATATAAAACAGATCATTTCAAATGCACAACACCCTGCAGGAAGTCAACAAATCACATGATGCCATAATGGAAGGCACCTTACAGAACTGGATATACTTGAAACTTGGACCATATTAAGGTGCCTTAAAAAGCAAGTTTGAGGACCTTTGTATTAGTATATTAAGCAAAATATGGGAGAGAGAAAACTTTAGGTAGACACCATACAGAAAAATGCCACGCCATACAGCACAACATCACATAGTTTTAGAGACACATTACATAATGAAATGCAAACTGTTTGGATATTAAGTGCAAGCTTGATATTTCACTCAAAAGGATAGGAAAAGACCATGCAGCCTAAAGTCACACCATAAGGCACAATGCAACATAGTTTTAAAGACGCAATACATTCTGATAAGCAAACTGTTAGGATATTAAGAGCAACCAGGATATTTGACTCAAAATGTTAGGAAAGCACCATACACAGCTCAATGTTACATAGTTTTAGAGACCCATTACATTCTGAAAAGCAAAAGGTTAGGATATTAGGAGCAAGCTGGATATTTGACTCAAAATGTTAGGGAAAAATAAACATACAGCACAATGTCACACCATAAGGCACAAAGCAACAGTTTTAAAGACGCAGTACATTCTGAAAAGCAAACTGTTAGTATATTAAGAGCAACCTGGATATTTAACTCAAAATGTTAGGAAAAAACCATACAGCATAATGTCACCATACAACACAATACCACAGTTTCAGAAACACAATACATTCTGAAATAGAAGCGGTTAGGATATTAAGAGCAACCTGGATATTCGACTCAAAATGTTGGGAAAAAACCATACAGCATAATGTCATGTTAGGAAAAAACCATACAGCATAATGTCACATCATACAACACAATACCAGAGTTTTAGAAACACAATACATTCTGAAATAGAAGCGGTTAGGATATTAAGAGCAACCTGGATATTCGACTCAATGTTGGGAAAAAACCATACAGCATAATGTCATGTTAGGAAAAAACCATACAGCATAATGTCACATCATACAACACAATACCACATAGTTTTAAAGACACAATACATTCTGAATAACAAACTGTTAGGATACTAAGAGCAACCTAGATATTTGACTCAAAATGTTAGGAAAGCACCATATAGCATAATGTCATAACATAAGGCACAACGCAACATAGTTTTAAAGACGCAATACATTCTGATAAGCAAACTGTTAGGATATTAAGAGCAACCAGGATATTTGACTCAAAATGTTAGGAAAGCACCATACACAGCTCAATGTTACATAGTTTTAGAGACCCATTACATTCTGAAAAGCAAAAGGTTAGGATATTAGGAGCAAGCTGGATATTTGACTCAAAATGTTAGGAGAAAAAAAACATACAGCACAATGTCACACCATAAGGCATAAAGCAACATAGTTTTAAAGAAGCAATACATTCTGAAAAGCAAACTGTTAGGATATTAAGTAAGAGCAACCTGGATATTTGACTCAAAATGCTGGGGAAAATAAACATACAGCATAATGTCACACCGTACAACACAATACCACAGTTTTAGAAACACAATACATTCTAAAATAGAAACTGTTAGGATACTAAGAGCAACCTAGAAATTTGACTAAAAATGTTAGGGGAAAAAAACATCCAGCACAATGTCATAACATAAGGCACAACGCAACAAAGTTTTAAAGACACTATACATTCCGAAAAGCAAACTGTTAGGATATTAAATAAGAGCAACCTGGATATTTGACATATAATGATAGAAAAAAACCATACAAGCTCAAAGTTACATAGTTTTAGAGACCCATTACATTCTGAAAAGCAAAAGGTTAGGATATTAGGAGCAAGCTGGATATTTGACTCAAAATGTTAGGGGAAAAAAACATACAGCACAATGTCACACCATAAGGCACAAAGCAACATAGTTTTAAAGACGCAATACATTCTGAAAAGCAAACTGTTAGGATACTAAGTAAGAGCAACCTGGATATTTGACTCAAAATGCTAGGGAAAATAAACATACAGCACAATGTCACACCATAAGGCACAAAGCAACAGTTTTAAAGACGCAATACATTCTGAAAAGCAAACTGTTAGGATATTAAGAGCAACCTGGATATTTAACTCAAAATGTTAGGAAAAAACCATACACCATAATGTCACATCATACAACACAATACCACAGTTTTAGAAACACAATACATTCTGAAATAGAAGCGGTTAGGATATTAAGAGCAACCTGGATATTCGACTCAAAATGTTAGGAAAAAACCATACAGCATAATGTCACATCATACAACACAATACCACATAGTTTTAAAGACAATACATTCTGAATAGCAAACTGTTAGGATACGAAGAGCAACCTAGATATTTGACTCAAAATGTTAGGAAAGCACCATACAGCACAATGTCATAACATAAGGCACAACGCAACAAAGTTTTAAAGACACAATACATTCTGAAAAGCAAACTGTTAGGATATTAAATAAGAGCAACCTGGATATTTGACTCAATGTTAGGAAAGCACCATATAGCACAATGTTACATAGTTTTAGAGACCCATTACATTCTGAAATGAAAATTGTTAGAATATCAAGAGCAAGCTTGATATTTGACTCAAAATGTTAGGAAAGCACCATACAGCACAATGTCGCACCATACAGCACAACGCCACATAGTTAGAGACGCATTACATTCTGAAATGGAAACTATTAGGATTTTAAAGGAAAGCCAGCTGGAAATGGGGCTGACAATGTTAGGAAGGCACTATATAGCACAATGCCATGCCGCACGGTACCATACGGCACAACATGATGCTATTCTAACGGTGACGGCAAGCTTACCCTATTGGCGCAAGCAACAATTAAGTCTAACAGTTGTAGGGATGCTGAATACTGGTTTAACCCAGATATTCAAACTATTAGGATATTAAGAAAAAGCAAGCTGGATATGGGACTGAATATGGTACAAAAGCACCATACATCATATTGCCATGCCATACAGCACCGCATAGTTTTAGAGATGCATTATATTATGAAATGCAAACTATTAGGATTTGAAATGAAAGCAAGCTGGAAATGGGACGGACGTCAGGAAGGCACAATGCCATGCCGCACAGCATGATGCTATACTGTGCCGGCAAGCGTACCCTACCGGCACATGCGACAATTAAGTCTAACGGTTGTAGGGATGCTGAATACTGGTTTAACCCAGATATTCAAACTATTAGGAAATTAAGAAAAAGCAAGCTGGATATGGGACTGAAAATGGTACAAAAGCACCATACATCATATTGCCATGCCATACAGCACCGCATAGTTTTAGAGATGTATTATATTATGAAATGCAAACTATTAGGATTTGAAATGAAAGCAAGCTGGAAATGGGCTGACAACTTCAGCAAGGCACAATACAGCCATCAAAACATGTTATACCCAGCAATACAAACTATTAGGATATGAAAGAAAGATAGTTATGTAAAACGAATACAAAAGATATTTACCTGTGCACTGAAGTCAATAAACATCTAGTCCGGCAGCTTCGGAGACACAATAGTCTGCAGCACTGGATCCTGATGCTCGCTTTTAAGGTCACCCAAAGAGCTATCCTTCGTGTTTGAAGACATTTGCTGCCTCTTGCAAATTTGCTAATGGAAGAAGCACACCATTTTCTTTCAGGTACCCAAAAACCTCAACATTCAAAAGAGTAGCTGCCCTAGTGAGAAGTGGAAACAATACTGGTAAGTCTGTAAACAATATAAAACAGATCATTTCAAATGCACAACACCCTGCAGGAAGTCAACAAATCACATGATGCCATAATGGAAGGCACCTTACAGAACTGGATATACTTGAAACTAGGACCATATTAAGGTGCCTTAAAAAGCAAGTTTGAGGACCTTTGTATTAGTATATTAAGCAAAATATGGGAGAGAGAAAACTTTAGGTAGACACCATACAGAAAAATGCCACGCCATACGGCACAACATCACAGTTTTAGAGACACATTACATAATGAAATGCAAACTGTTTGGATATTAAGTGCAAGCTTGATATTTCACTCAAAAGGATAGGAAAAGACCATGCAGCCTAAAGTCACACCATAAGGCACAATGCAACATAGTTTTAAAGACGCAATACATTCTGATAAGCAAACTGTTAGGATATTAAGAGCAACCAGGATATTTGACTCAAAATGTTAGGAAAGCACCATACACAGCTCAATGTTACATAGTTTTAGAGACCTATTACATTCTGAAAAGCAAAAGGTTAGGATATTAGGAGCAAGCTGGATATTTGACTCAAAATGTTAGGGAAAAATAAACATACAGCACAATGTCACACCATAAGGCACAAAGCAACAGTTTTAAAAACGCAGTACATTCTGAAAAGCAAACTGTTAGTATATTAAGAGCAACCTGGATATTTAACTCAAAATGTTAGGAAAAAACCATACAGCATAATGTCACACCATACAACACAATACCACAGTTTCAGAAACACAATACATTCTGAAATAGAAGCGGTTAGGATATTAAGAGCAACCTGGATATTCGACTCAAAATGTTAGGAAAAAACCATACAGCATAATGTCATGTTAGGAAAAAACCATACAGCATAATGTCACACCATACAACACAATACCAGAGTTTTAGAAACACAATACATTCTGAAATAGAAGCGGTTAGGATATTAAGAGCAACCTGGATATTCGACTCAAAATGTTAGGAAAAAACCATACAGCATAATGTCATGTTAGGAAAAAACCATACAGCATAATGTTACACCATACAACACAATACCAGAGTTTTAGAAACACAATACATTCTGAAATAGAAGCGGTTAGGATATTAAGAGCAACCTGGATATTCGACTCAAAATGTTGGGAAAAAACCATACAGCATAATGTCATGTTAGGAAAAAACCATACAGCATAATGTCACATCATACAACACAATACCACATAGTTTTAAAGACACAATACATTCTGAATAACAAACTGTTAGGATACTAAGAGCAACCTAGATATTTGACTCAAAATGTTAGGAAAGCACCATATAGCATAATGTCATAACATAAGGCACAACGCAACATAGTTTTAAAGACGCAATACATTCTGATAAGCAAACTGTTAGGATATTAAGAGCAACCAGGATATTTGACTCAAAATGTTAGGAAAGCACCATACACAGCTCAATGTTACATAGTTTTAGAGACCCATTACATTCTGAAAAGCAAAAGGTTAGGATATTAGGAGCAAGCTGGATATTTGACTCAAAATGTTAGGGAAAAATAAACATACAGCACAATGTCACACCATAAGGCACAAAGCAACAGTTTTAAAGACGCAGTACATTCTGAAAAGCACACTGTTAGTATATTAAGAGCAACCTGGATATTTAACTCAAAATGTTAGGAAAAAACCATACAGCATAATGTCACACCATACAACACAATACCACAGTTTCAGAAACACAATACATTCTGAAATAGAAGCGGTTAGGATATTAAGAGCAACCTGGATATTCGACTCAAAATGTTAGGAAAAAACCATACAGCATAATGTCATGTTAGAAAAAAAACATACAGCATAATGTCACACCATACAACACAATACCAGAGTTTTAGAAACACAATACATTCTGAAATAGAAGCGGTTAGGATATTAAGAGCAACCTGGATATTCGACTCAAAATGTTAGGAAAAAACCATACAGCATAATGTCATGTTAGGAAAAAACCATACAGCATAATGTTACACCATACAACACAATACCAGAGTTTTAGAAACACAATACATTCTGAAATAGAAGCGGTTAGGATATTAAGAGCAACCTGGATATTCGACTCAAAATGTTGGGAAAAAACCATACAGCATAATGTCATGTTAGGAAAAAACCATACAGCATAATGTCACATCATACAACACAATACCACATAGTTTTAAAGACACAATACATTCTGAATAACAAACTGTTAGGATACTAAGAGCAACCTAGATATTTGACTCAAAATGTTAGGAAAGCACCATATAGCATAATGTCATAACATAAGGCACAACGCAACATAGTTTTAAAGACGCAATACATTCTGATAAGCAAACTGTTAGGATATTAAGAGCAACCAGGATATTTGACTCAAAATGTTAGGAAAGCACCATACACAGCTCAATGTTACATAGTTTTAGAGACCCATTACATTCTGAAAAGCAAAAGGTTAGGATATTAGGAGCAAGCTGGATATTTGACTCAAAATGTTAGGAGAAAAAAAACATACAGCACAATGTCACACCATAAGGCATAAAGCAACATAGTTTTAAAGAAGCAATACATTCTGAAAAGCAAACTGTTAGGATATTAAGTAAGAGCAACCTGGATATTTGACTCAAAATGCTGGGGAAAATAAACATACAGCATAATGTCACACCGTACAACACAATACCACAGTTTTAGAAACACAATACATTCTGAAATAGAAACTGTTAGGATACTAAGAGCAACCTAGAAATTTGACTAAAAATGTTAGGGAAAAAAAACATCCAGCACAATGTCATAACATAAGGCACAACGCAACAAAGTTTTAAAGACACTATACATTCTGAAAAGCAAACTGTTAGGATATTAAATAAGAGCAACCTGGATATTTGACATATAATGATAGAAAAAAACCATACAAGCTCAAAGTTACATAGTTTTAGAGACCCATTACATTCTGAAAAGCAAAAGGTTAGGATATTAGGAGCAAGCTGGATATTTGACTCAAAATGTTAGGGGAAAAAAACACACAGCACAATGTCACACCATAAGGCACAAAGCAACATAGTTTTAAAGACGCAATACATTCTGAAAAGCAAACTGTTAGGATATTAAGAGCAACCTGGATATTTAACTCAAAATGTTAGGAAAAAACCATGCAGCATAATGTCACATCATACAACACAATACCACAGTTTTAGAAACACAATACATTCTGAAATAGAAGCGGTTAGGATATTAAGAGCAACCTGGATATTCGACTCAAAATGTTAGGAAAAAACCATACAGCATAATGTCACATCATACAACACAATACCACATAGTTTGAAAGACACAATACATTCTGAATAGCAAACTGTTAGGATACTAAGAGCAACCTAGATATTTGACTCAAAATGTTAGGAAAGCACCATACAGCACAATGTCATAACATAAAGCACAACGCAACATAGTTTTAAAGAAGCAATACATTCTGAAAAGCAAACTGTTAGGATATTAAGTAAGAGCAACCTGGATATTTGATTCAAAATGTTAGAAAAAAAACATACAGCATAATGTCACACCATACAACACAATACCACAGTTTTAGAAACAATACATTCTGAAATAGAAACTGTTAGGATACTAAGGGCAACCTAGAAATTTGACTAAAAATGTTAGGGAAAAAAAACATCCAGCACAATGTCATAACATAAGGCACAACGCAACAAAGTTTTAAAGACACTATACATTCTGAAAAGCAAACTTAGGATATTAAATAAGAGCAACCTGGATATCTGACATATAATGATAGAAAAAAACCATACAAGCTCAAAGTTACATAGTTTTAGAGACCCATTACATTCTGAAAAGCAAAAGGTTAGGATATTAGGAGCAAGCTGGATATTTGACTCAAAATGTTAGGGGGAAAAAAACATACAGCACAATGTCACACCATAAGGCACAAAGCAACATAGTTTTAAAGACGCAATACATTCTGAAAAGCAAACTGTTAGGATACTAAGTAAGAGCAACCTGGATATTTGACTCAAAATGCTAGGGAAAATAAACATACAGCACAATGTCACACCATAAGGCACAAAGCAACAGTTTTAAAGACGCAATACATTCTGAAAAGCAAACTGTTAGGATATTAAGAGCAACCTGGATATTTAACTCAAAATGTTAGGAAAAAACCATACACCATAATGTCACATCATACAACACAATACCACAGTTTTAGAAACACAATACATTCTGAAATAGAAGCGGTTAGGATATTAAGAGCAACCTGGATATTCGACTCAAAATGTTAGGAAAAAACCATACAGCATAATGTCACATCATACAACACAATACCACATAGTTTTAAAGACAATACATTCTGAATAGCAAACTGTTAGGATACGAAGAGCAACCTAGATATTTGACTCAAAATGTTAGGAAAGCACCATACAGCACAATGTCATAACATAAGGCACAACGCAACAAAGTTTTAAAGACACAATACATTCTGAAAAGCAAACTGTTAGGATATTAAATAAGAGCAACCTGGATATTTGACTCAGTTAGGAAAGCACCATATAGCACAATGTTACATAGTTTTAGAGACCCATTACATTCTGAAATGAAAACTGTTAGAATATCAAGAGCAAGCTTGATATTTGACTCAAAATGTTAGGAAAGCACCATACAGCACAACGCCACATAGTTAGAGACGCATTACATTCTGAAATGGAAACTATTAGGATTTTAAAGGAAAGCCAGCTGGAAATGGGGCTGACAATGTTAGGAAGGCACTATATAGCACAATGCCATGCCGCACGGTACCATACGGCACAACATGATGCTATTCTAACGGTGACGGCAAGCTTACCCTATTGGCGCAAGCAACAATTAAGTCTAACAGTTGTAGGGATGCTGAATACTGGTTTAACCCAGATATTCAAACTATTAGGATATTAAGAAAAAGCAAGCTGGATATGGGACTGAATATGGTACAAAAGCACCATACATCATATTGCCATGCCATACAGCACCGCATAGTTTTAGAGATGCATTATATTATGAAATGCAAACTATTAGGATTTGAAATGAAAGCAAGCTGGAAATGGGACGGACGTCAGGAAGGCACAATGCCATGCCGCACAGCATGATGCTATACTGTGCCGGCAAGCGTACCCTACCGGCACATGCGACAATTAAGTCTAACGGTTGTAGGGATGCTGAATACTGGTTTAACCCAGATATTCAAACTATTAGGAAATTAAGAAAAAGCAAGCTGGATATGGGACTGAAAATGGTACAAAAGCACCATACATCATATTGCCATGCCATACAGCACCGCATAGTTTTAGAGATGTATTATATTATGAAATGCAAACTATTAGGATTTGAAATGAAAGCAAGCTGGAAATAGGCTGACAACTTCAGCAAGGCACAATACAGCCATCAAAACATGTTATACCCAGCAATACAAACTATTAGGATATGAAAGAAAGATAGTTATGTAAAACGAATACAAAAGATATTTACCTGTGCACTGAAGTCAATAAACATCTAGTCCGGCAGCTTCGGAGACACAATAGTCTGCAGCACTGGATCCTGATGCTCGCTTTTAAGGTCACCCAAAGAGCTATCCTTCGTGTTTGAAGACATTTGCTGCCTCTTGCAAATTTGCTAATGGAAGAAGCACACCATTTTCTTTCAGGTACCCAAAAACCTCAACATTCAAAAGAGTAGCTGCCCTAGTGAGAAGTGGAAACAATACTGGTAAGTCTGTAAACAATATAAAACAGATCATTTCAAATGCACAACACCCTGCAGGAAGTCAACAAATCACATGATGCCATAATGGAAGGCACCTTACAGAACTGGATATACTTGAAACTTGGACCATATTAAGGTGCCTTAAAAAGCAAGTTTGAGGACCTTTGTATTAGTATATTAAGCAAAATATGGGAGAGAGAAAACTTTAGGTAGACACCATACAGAAAAATGCCACGCCATACAGCACAACATCACATAGTTTTAGAGACACATTACATAATGAAATGCAAACTGTTTGGATATTAAGTGCAAGCTTGATATTTCACTCAAAAGGATAGGAAAAGACCATGCAGCCTAAAGTCACACCATAAGGCACAATGCAACATAGTTTTAAAGACGCAATACATTCTGATAAGCAAACTGTTAGGATATTAAGAGCAACCAGGATATTTGACTCAAAATGTTAGGAAAGCACCATACACAGCTCAATGTTACATAGTTTTAGAGACCTATTACATTCTGAAAAGCAAAAGGTTAGGATATTAGGAGCAAGCTGGATATTTGACTCAAAATGTTAGGGAAAAATAAACATACAGCACAATGTCACACCATAAGGCACAAAGCAACAGTTTTAAAGACGCAGTACATTCTGAAAAGCAAACTGTTAGTATATTAAGAGCAACCTGGATATTTAACTCAAAATGTTAGGAAAAAACCATACAGCATAATGTCACACCATACAACACAATACCACAGTTTCAGAAACACAATACATTCTGAAATAGAAGCGGTTAGGATATTAAGAGCAACCTGGATATTCGACTCAAAATGTTAGGAAAAAACCATACAGCATAATGTCATGTTAGGAAAAAACCATACAGCATAATGTCACACCATACAACACAATACCAGAGTTTTAGAAACACAATACATTCTGAAATAGAAGCGGTTAGGATATTAAGAGCAACCTGGATATTCGACTCAAAATGTTAGGAAAAAACCATACAGCATAATGTCATGTTAGGAAAAAACCATACAGCATAATGTTACACCATACAACACAATACCAGAGTTTTAGAAACACAATACATTCTGAAATAGAAGCGGTTAGGATATTAAGAGCAACCTGGATATTCGACTCAAAATGTTGGGAAAAAACCATACAGCATAATGTCATGTTAGGAAAAAACCATACAGCATAATGTCACATCATACAACACAATACCACATAGTTTTAAAGACACAATACATTCTGAATAACAAACTGTTAGGATACTAAGAGCAACCTAGATATTTGACTCAAAATGTTAGGAAAGCACCATATAGCATAATGTCATAACATAAGGCACAACGCAACATAGTTTTAAAGACGCAATACATTCTGATAAGCAAACTGTTAGGATATTAAGAGCAACCAGGATATTTGACTCAAAATGTTAGGAAAGCACCATACACAGCTCAATGTTACATAGTTTTAGAGACCCATTACATTCTGAAAAGCAAAAGGTTAGGATATTAGGAGCAAGCTGGATATTTGACTCAAAATGTTAGGGAAAAATAAACATACAGCACAATGTCACACCATAAGGCACAAAGCAACAGTTTTAAAGACGCAGTACATTCTGAAAAGCACACTGTTAGTATATTAAGAGCAACCTGGATATTTAACTCAAAATGTTAGGAAAAAACCATACAGCATAATGTCACACCATACAACACAATACCACAGTTTCAGAAACACAATACATTCTGAAATAGAAGCGGTTAGGATATTAAGAGCAACCTGGATATTCGACTCAAAATGTTAGGAAAAAACCATACAGCATAATGTCATGTTAGGAAAAAACCATACAGCATAATGTTACACCATACAACACAATACCAGAGTTTTAGAAACACAATACATTCTGAAATAGAAGCGGTTAGGATATTAAGAGCAACCTGGATATTCGACTCAAAATGTTGGGAAAAAACCATACAGCATAATGTCATGTTAGGAAAAAACCATACAGCATAATGTCACATCATACAACACAATACCACATAGTTTTAAAGACACAATACATTCTGAATAACAAACTGTTAGGATACTAAGAGCAACCTAGATATTTGACTCAATGTTAGGAAAAAACCATACAGCATAATGTCATGTTAGAAAAAAACCATACAGCATAATGTCACACCATACAACACAATACCAGAGTTTTAGAAACACAATACATTCTGAAATAGAAGCGGTTAGGATATTAAGAGCAACCTGGATATTCGACTCAAAATGTTAGGAAAAAACCATACAGCATAATGTCATGTTAGGAAAAAACCATACAGCATAATGTTACACCATACAACACAATACCAGAGTTTTAGAAACACAATACATTCTGAAATAGAAGCGGTTAGGATATTAAGAGCAACCTGGATATTCGACTCAAAATGTTGGGAAAAAACCATACAGCATAATGTCATGTTAGGAAAAAACCATACAGCATAATGTCACATCATACAACACAATACCACATAGTTTTAAAGACACAATACATTCTGAATAACAAACTGTTAGGATACTAAGAGCAACCTAGATATTTGACTCAAAATGTTAGGAAAGCACCATATAGCATAATGTCATAACATAAGGCACAACGCAACATAGTTTTAAAGACGCAATACATTCTGATAAGCAAACTGTTAGGATATTAAGAGCAACCAGGATATTTGACTCAAAATGTTAGGAAAGCACCATACACAGCTCAATGTTACATAGTTTTAGAGACCCATTACATTCTGAAAAGCAAAAGGTTAGGATATTAGGAGCAAGCTGGATATTTGACTCAAAATGTTAGGAGAAAAAAAACATACAGCACAATGTCACACCATAAGGCATAAAGCAACATAGTTTTAAAGAAGCAATACATTCTGAAAAGCAAACTGTTAGGATATTAAGTAAGAGCAACCTGGATATTTGACTCAAAATGCTGGGGAAAATAAACATACAGCATAATGTCACACCGTACAACACAATACCACAGTTTTAGAAACACAATACATTCTGAAATAGAAACTGTTAGGATACTAAGAGCAACCTAGAAATTTGACTAAAAATGTTAGGGAAAAAAAACATCCAGCACAATGTCATAACATAAGGCACAACGCAACAAAGTTTTAAAGACACTATACATTCTGAAAAGCAAACTGTTAGGATATTAAATAAGAGCAACCTGGATATTTGACATATAATGATAGAAAAAAACCATACAAGCTCAAAGTTACATAGTTTTAGAGACCCATTACATTCTGAAAAGCAAAAGGTTAGGATATTAGGAGCAAGCTGGATATTTGACTCAAAATGTTAGGGGAAAAAAACACACAGCACAATGTCACACCATAAGGCACAAAGCAACATAGTTTTAAAGACGCAATACATTCTGAAAAGCAAACTGTTAGGATATTAAGAGCAACCTGGATATTTAACTCAAAATGTTAGGAAAAAACCATGCAGCATAATGTCACATCATACAACACAATACCACAGTTTTAGAAACACAATACATTCTGAAATAGAAGCGGTTAGGATATTAAGAGCAACCTGGATATTCGACTCAAAATGTTAGGAAAAAACCATACAGCATAATGTCACATCATACAACACAATACCACATAGTTTGAAAGACACAATACATTCTGAATAGCAAACTGTTAGGATACTAAGAGCAACCTAGATATTTGACTCAAAATGTTAGGAAAGCACCATACAGCACAATGTCATAACATAAAGCACAACGCAACATAGTTTTAAAGAAGCAATACATTCTGAAAAGCAAACTGTTAGGATATTAAGTAAGAGCAACCTGGATATTTGATTCAAAATGTTAGAAAAAAAACATACAGCATAATGTCACACCATACAACACAATACCACAGTTTTAGAAAATACATTCTGAAATAGAAACTGTTAGGATACTAAGAGCAACCTAGAAATTTGACTAAAAATGTTAGGGAAAAAAAACATCCAGCACAATGTCATAACATAAGGCACAACGCAACAAAGTTTTAAAGACACTATACATTCTGAAAAGCAAACTTAGGATATTAAATAAGAGCAACCTGGATATCTGACATATAATGATAGAAAAAAACCATACAAGCTCAAAGTTACATAGTTTTAGAGACCCATTACATTCTGAAAAGCAAAAGGTTAGGATATTAGGAGCAAGCTGGATATTTGACTCAAAATGTTAGGGGGAAAAAAACATACAGCACAATGTCACACCATAAGGCACAAAGCAACATAGTTTTAAAGACGCAATACATTCTGAAAAGCAAACTGTTAGGATACTAAGTAAGAGCAACTTGGATATTTGACTCAAAATGCTAGGGAAAATAAACATACAGCACAATGTCACACCATAAGGCACAAAGCAACAGTTTTAAAGACGCAATACATTCTGAAAAGCAAACTGTTAGGATATTAAGAGCAACCTGGATATTTAACTCAAAATGTTAGGAAAAAACCATACACCATAATGTCACATCATACAACACAATACCACAGTTTTAGAAACACAATACATTCTGAAATAGAAGCGGTTAGGATATTAAGAGCAACCTGGATATTCGACTCAAAATGTTAGGAAAAAACCATACAGCATAATGTCACATCATACAACACAATACCACATAGTTTTAAAGACAATACATTCTGAATAGCAAACTGTTAGGATACGAAGAGCAACCTAGATATTTGACTCAAAATGTTAGGAAAGCACCATACAGCACAATGTCATAACATAAGGCACAACGCAACAAAGTTTTAAAGACACAATACATTCTGAAAAGCAAACTGTTAGGATATTAAATAAGAGCAACCTGGATATTTGACTCAGTTAGGAAAGCACCATATAGCACAATGTTACATAGTTTTAGAGACCCATTACATTCTGAAATGAAAACTGTTAGAATATCAAGAGCAAGCTTGATATTTGACTCAAAATGTTAGGAAAGCACCATACAGCACAACGCCACATAGTTAGAGACGCATTACATTCTGAAATGGAAACTATTAGGATTTTAAAGGAAAGCCAGCTGGAAATGGGGCTGACAATGTTAGGAAGGCACTATATAGCACAATGCCATGCCGCACGGTACCATACGGCACAACATGATGCTATTCTAACGGTGACGGCAAGCTTACCCTATTGGCGCAAGCAACAATTAAGTCTAACAGTTGTAGGGATGCTGAATACTGGTTTAACCCAGATATTCAAACTATTAGGAAATTAAGAAAAAGCAAGCTGGATATGGGACTGAAAATGGTACAAAAGCACCATACATCATATTGCCATGCCATACAGCACCGCATAGTTTTAGAGATGTATTATATTATGAAATGCAAACTATTAGGATTTGAAATGAAAGCAAGCTGGAAATAGGCTGACAACTTCAGCAAGGCACAATACAGCCATCAAAACATGTTATACCCAGCAATACAAACTATTAGGATATGAAAGAAAGATAGTTATGTAAAACGAATACAAAAGATATTTACCTGTGCACTGAAGTCAATAAACATCTAGTCCGGCAGCTTCGGAGACACAATAGTCTGCAGCACTGGATCCTGATGCTCGCTTTTAAGGTCACCCAAAGAGCTATCCTTCGTGTTTGAAGACATTTGCTGCCTCTTGCAAATTTGCTAATGGAAGAAGCACACCATTTTCTTTCAGGTACCCAAAAACCTCAACATTCAAAAGAGTAGCTGCCCTAGTGAGAAGTGGAAACAATACTGGTAAGTCTGTAAACAATATAAAACAGATCATTTCAAATGCACAACACCCTGCAGGAAGTCAACAAATCACATGATGCCATAATGGAAGGCACCTTACAGAACTGGATATACTTGAAACTTGGACCATATTAAGGTGCCTTAAAAAGCAAGTTTGAGGACCTTTGTATTAGTATATTAAGCAAAATATGGGAGAGAGAAAACTTTAGGTAGACACCATACAGAAAAATGCCACGCCATACAGCACAACATCACATAGTTTTAGAGACACATTACATAATGAAATGCAAACTGTTTGGATATTAAGTGCAAGCTTGATATTTCACTCAAAAGGATAGGAAAAGACCATGCAGCCTAAAGTCACACCATAAGGCACAATGCAACATAGTTTTAAAGACGCAATACATTCTGATAAGCAAACTGTTAGGATATTAAGAGCAACCAGGATATTTGACTCAAAATGTTAGGAAAGCACCATACACAGCTCAATGTTACATAGTTTTAGAGACCCATTACATTCTGAAAAGCAAAAGGTTAGGATATTAGGAGCAAGCTGGATATTTGACTCAAAATGTTAGGGAAAAATAAACATACAGCACAATGTCACACCATAAGGCACAAAGCAACAGTTTTAAAGACGCAGTACATTCTGAAAAGCAAACTGTTAGTATATTAAGAGCAACCTGGATATTTAACTCAAAATGTTAGGAAAAAACCATACAGCATAATGTCACACCATACAACACAATACCACAGTTTCAGAAACACAATACATTCTGAAATAGAAGCGGTTAGGATATTAAGAGCAACCTGGATATTCGACTCAAAATGTTAGGAAAAAACCATACAGCATAATGTCATGTTAGGAAAAAACCATACAGCATAATGTCACACCATACAACACAATACCAGAGTTTTAGAAACACAATACATTCTGAAATAGAAGCGGTTAGGATATTAAGAGCAACCTGGATATTCGACTCAAAATGTTAGGAAAAAACCATACAGCATAATGTCATGTTAGGAAAAAACCATACAGAATAATGTTACACCATACAACACAATACCAGAGTTTTAGAAACACAATACATTCTGAAATAGAAGCGGTTAGGATATTAAGAGCAACCTGGATATTCGACTCAAAATGTTGGGAAAAAACCATACAGCATAATGTCATGTTAGGAAAAAACCATACAGCATAATGTCACATCATACAACACAATACCACATAGTTTTAAAGACACAATACATTCTGAATAACAAACTGTTAGGATACTAAGAGCAACCTAGATATTTGACTCAAAATGTTAGGAAAGCACCATATAGCATAATGTCATAACATAAGGCACAACGCAACATAGTTTTAAAGACGCAATACATTCTGATAAGCAAACTGTTAGGATATTAAGAGCAACCAGGATATTTGACTCAAAATGTTAGGAAAGCACCATACACAGCTCAATGTTACATAGTTTTAGAGACCCATTACATTCTGAAAAGCAAAAGGTTAGGATATTAGGAGCAAGCTGGATATTTGACTCAAAATGTTTGGAGAAAAAAAAAACATACAGCACAATGTCACACCATAAGGCATAAAGCAACATAGTTTTGAAGAAGCAATACATTCTGAAAAGCAAACTGTTAGGATATTAAGAGCAACCTGGATATTTGACTCAAAATGCTAGGGAAAATAAACATACAGCATAATGTCACACCATACAACACAATACCACAGTTTTAGAAACACAATACATTCTGAAATAGAAACTGTTAGGATACTAAGAGCAACCTAGAAATTTGACTAAAAATGTTAGGGAAAAAAAACATCCAGCACAATGTCATAACATAAGGCACAACGCAACAAAGTTTTAAAGACACTATACATTCTGAAAAGCAAACTGTTAGGATATTAAATAAGAGCAACCTGGATATCTGACATATAATGATAGAAAAAAACCATACAAGCTCAAAGTTACATAGTTTTAGAGACCCATTACATTCTGAAATGAAAATTGTTAGAATATCAAGAGCAAGCTTGATATTTGACTCAAAATGTTAGGAAAGCACCATACAGCACAATGTCGCACCATACAGCACAACGCCACATAGTTAGAGACGCATTACATTCTGAAATGGAAACTATTAGGATTTTAAAGGAAAGCCAGCTGGAAATGGGGCTGACAATGTTAGGAAGGCACTATATAGCACAATGCCATGCCGCACGGTACCATACGGCACAACATGATGCTATTCTAACGGTGACGGCAAGCTTACCCTATTGGCGCAAGCAACAATTAAGTCTAACAGTTGTAGGGATGCTGAATACTGGTTTAACCCAGATATTCAAACTATTAGGATATTAAGAAAAAGCAAGCTGGATATGGGACTGAATATGGTACAAAAGCACCATACATCATATTGCCATGCCATACAGCACCGCATAGTTTTAGAGATGCATTATATTATGAAATGCAAACTATTAGGATTTGAAATGAAAGCAAGCTGGAAATGGGACGGACGTCAGGAAGGCACAATGCCATGCCGCACTGCACAGCATGATGCTATACTGTGCCGGCAAGCGTACCCTACCGGCACATGCGACAATTAAGTCTAACGGTTGTAGGGATGCTGAATACTGGTTTAACCCAGATATTCAAACTATTAGGAAATTAAGAAAAAGCAAGCTGGATATGGGACTGAAAATGGTACAAAAGCACCATACATCATATTGCCATGCCATACAGCACCGCATAGTTTTAGAGATGTATTATATTATGAAATGCAAACTATTAGGATTTGAAATGAAAGCAAGCTGGAAATGGGCTGACAACTTCAGCAAGGCACAATACAGCCATCAAAACATGTTATACCCAGCAATACAAACTATTAGGATATGAAAGAAAGATAGTTATGTAAAACGAATACAAAAGATATTTACCTGTGCACTGAAGTCAATAAACATCTAGTCCGGCAGCTTCGGAGACACAATAGTCTGCAGCACTGGATCCTGATGCTCGCTTTTAAGGTCACCCAAAGAGCTATCCTTCGTGTTTAAAGACATTTGCTGCCTCTTGCAAATTTGCTAATGGAAGAAGCACACCATTTTCTTTCAGGTACCCAAAAACCTCAACATTCAAAAGAGTAGCTGCCCTAGTGAGAAGTGGAAACAATACTGGTAAGTCTGTAAACAATATAAAACAGATCATTTCAAATGCACAACACCCTGCAGGAAGTCAACAAATCACATGATGCCATAATGGAAGGCACCTTACAGAACTGGATATACTTGAAACTTGGACCATATTAAGGTGCCTTAAAAAGCAAGTTTGAGGACCTTTGTATTAGTATATTAAGCAAAATATGGGAGAGAGAAAACTGTAGGTAGACACCATACAGAAAAATGCCACGCCATACGGCACAACATCACAGTTTTAGAGACACATTACATAATGAAATGCAAACTGTTTGGATATTAAGTGCAAGCTTGATATTTCACTCAAAAGGATAGGAAAAGACCATGCAGCCTAAAGTCACACCATAAGGCACAATGCAACATAGTTTTAAAGACGCAATACATTCTGATAAGCAAACTGTTAGGATATTAAGAGCAACCAGGATATTCGACTCAAAATGTTAGGAAAAAACCATACAGCATAATGTCACATCATACAACACAATACCACATAGTTTTAAAGACAATACATTCTGAATAGCAAACTGTTAGGATACGAAGAGCAACCAGGATATTTGACTCAAAATGTTAGGAAAGCACCATACACAGCTCAATGTTACATAGTTTTAGAGACCCATTACATTCTGAAAAGCAAAAGGTTAGGATATTAGGAGCAAGCTGGATATTTGACTCAAAATGTTAGGGAAAAATAAACATACAGCACAATGTCACACCATAAGGCACAAAGCAACAGTTTTAAAGACGCAGTACATTCTGAAAAGCAAACTGTTAGTATATTAAGAGCAACCTGGATATTTAACTCAAAATGTTAGGAAAAAACCATACAGCATAATGTCACACCATACAACACAATACCACAGTTTCAGAAACACAATACATTCTGAAATAGAAGCGGTTAGGATATTAAGAGCAACCTGGATATTCGACTCAAAATGTTAGGAAAAAACCATACAGCATAATGTCATGTTAGGAAAAAACCATACAGCATAATGTCACACCATACAACACAATACCAGAGTTTTAGAAACACAATACATTCTGAAATAGAAGCGGTTAGGAGATTAAGAGCAACCTGGATATTCGACTCAAAATGTTAGGAAAAAACCATACAGCATAATGTCATGTTAGGAAAAAACCATACAGCATAATGTCACATCATACAACACAATACCACATACTTTTAAAGACACAATACATTCTGAATAACAAACTGTTAGGATACTAAGAGCAACCTAGATATTTGACTCAAAATGTTAGGAAAGCACCATATAGCATAATGTCATAACATAAGGCACAACGCAACATAGTTTTAAAGACGCAATACATTCTGATAAGCAAACTGTTAGGATATTAAGAGCAACCAGGATATTTGACTCAAAATGTTAGGAAAGCACCATACACAGCTCAATGTTACATAGTTTTAGAGACCCATTACATTCTGAAAAGCAAAAGGTTAGGATATTAGGAGCAAGCTGGATATTTGACTCAAAATGTTAGGAGAAAAAAAACATACAGCACAATGTCACACCATAAGGCATAAAGCAACATAGTTTTAAAGAAGCAATACATTCTGAAAAGCAAACTGTTAGGATATTAAGAGCAACCTGGATATTTGACTCAAAATGCTAGGGAAAATAAACATACAGCATAATGTCACACCATACAACACAATACCAGAGTTTTAGAAACACAATACATTCTGAAATAGAAGCGGTTAGGATATTAAGAGCAACCTGGATATTAGACTCAAAATGTTAGGAAAAAACCATACAGCATAATGTCATGTTAGGAAAAAACCATACAGCATAATGTTACACCATACAACACAATACCAGAGTTTTAGAAACACAATACATTCTGAAATAGAAGCGGTTAGGATATTAAGAGCAACCTGGATATTCGACTCAAAATGTTGGGAAAAAACCATACAGCATAATGTCATGTTAGGAAAAAACCATACAGCATAATGTCACATCATACAACACAATACCACATCGTTTTAAAGACACAATACATTCTGAATAACAAACTGTTAGGATACTAAGAGCAACCTAGATATTTGACTCAAAATGTTAGGAAAAAACCATACAGCATAATGTCATGTTAGAAAAAAACCATACAGCATAATGTCACACCATACAACACAATACCAGAGTTTTAGAAACACAATACATTCTGAAATAGAAGCGGTTAGGATATTAAGAGCAACCTGGATATTCGACTCAAAATGTTAGGAAAAAACCATACAGCATAATGTCATGTTAGGAAAAAACCATACAGCATAATGTTACACCATACAACACAATACCAGAGTTTTAGAAATACAATACATTCTGAAATAGAAGCGGTTAGGATATTAAGAGCAACCTGGATATTCGACTCAAAATGTTGGGAAAAAACCATACAGCATAATGTCATGTTAGGAAAAAACCATACAGCATAATGTCACATCATACAACACAATACCACATAGTTTTAAAGACACAATACATTCTGAATAACAAACTGTTAGGATACTAAGAGCAACCTAGATATTTGACTCAAAATGTTAGGAAAGCACCATATAGCATAATGTCATAACATAAGGCACAACGCAACATAGTTTTAAAGACGCAATACATTCTGATAAGCAAACTGTTAGGATATTAAGAGCAACCAGGATATTTGACTCAAAATGTTAGGAAAGCACCATACACAGCTCAATGTTACATAGTTTTAGAGACCCATTACATTCTGAAAAGCAAAAGGTTAGGATATTAGGAGCAAGCTGGATATTTGACTCAAAATGTTAGGAGAAAAAAAACATACAGCACAATGTCACACCATAAGGCATAAAGCAACATAGTTTTAAAGAAGCAATACATTCTGAAAAGCAAACTGTTAGGATATTAAGTAAGAGCAACCTGGATATTTGACTCAAAATGCTGGGGAAAATAAACATACAGCATAATGTCACACCGTACAACACAATACCACAGTTTTAGAAACACAATACATTCTGAAATAGAAACTGTTAGGATACTAAGAGCAACCTAGAAATTTGACTAAAAATGTTAGGGAAAAAAAACATCCAGCACAATGTCATAACATAAGGCACAACGCAACAAAGTTTTAAAGACACTATACATTCTGAAAAGCAAACTGTTAGGATATTAAATAAGAGCAACCTGGATATTTGACTCAATGTTAGGAAAGCACCATATAGCACAATGTTACATAGTTTTAGAGACCCATTACATTCTGAAATGAAAATTGTTAGAATATCAAGAGCAAGCTTGATATTTGACTCAAAATGTTAGGAAAGCACCATACAGCACAATGTCGCACCATACAGCACAACGCCACATAGTTAGAGACGCATTACATTCTGAAATGGAAACTATTAGGATTTTAAAGGAAAGCCAGCTGGAAATGGGGCTGACAATGTTAGGAAGGCACTATATAGCACAATGCCATGCCGCACGGTACCATACGGCACAACATGATGCTATTCTAACGGTGACGGCAAGCTTACCCTATTGGCGCAAGCAACAATTAAGTCTAACAGTTGTAGGGATGCTGAATACTGGTTTAACCCAGATATTCAAACTATTAGGATATTAAGAAAAAGCAAGCTGGATATGGGACTGAATATGGTACAAAAGCACCATACATCATATTGCCATGCCATACAGCACCGCATAGTTTTAGAGATGCATTATATTATGAAATGCAAACTATTAGGATTTGAAATGAAAGCAAGCTGGAAATGGGACGGACGTCAGGAAGGCACAATGCCATGCCGCACAGCATGATGCTATACTGTGCCGGCAAGCGTACCCTACCGGCACATGCGACAATTAAGTCTAACGGTTGTAGGGATGCTGAATACTGGTTTAACCCAGATATTCAAACTATTAGGAAATTAAGAAAAAGCAAGCTGGATATGGGACTGAAAATGGTACAAAAGCACCATACATCATATTGCCATGCCATACAGCACCGCATAGTTTTAGAGATGTATTATATTATGAAATGCAAACTATTAGGATTTGAAATGAAAGCAAGCTGGAAATGGGCTGACAACTTCAGCAAGGCACAATACAGCCATCAAAACATGTTATACCCAGCAATACAAACTATTAGGATATGAAAGAAAGATAGTTATGTAAAACGAATACAAAAGATATTTACCTGTGCACTGAAGTCAATAAACATCTAGTCCGGCAGCTTCGGAGACACAATAGTCTGCAGCACTGGATCCTGATGCTCGCTTTTAAGGTCACCCAAAGAGCTATCCTTCGTGTTTGAAGACATTTGCTGCCTCTTGCAAATTTGCTAATGGAAGAAGCACACCATTTTCTTTCAGGTACCCAAAAACCTCAACATTCAAAAGAGTAGCTGCCCTAGTGAGAAGTGGAAACAATACTGGTAAGTCTGTAAACAATATAAAACAGATCATTTCAAATGCACAACACCCTGCAGGAAGTCAACAAATCACATGATGCCATAATGGAAGGCACCTTACAGAACTGGATATACTTGAAACTTGGACCATATTAAGGTGCCTTAAAAAGCAAGTTTGAGGACCTTTGTATTAGTATATTAAGCAAAATATGGGAGAGAGAAAACTTTAGGTAGACACCATACAGAAAAATGCCACGCCATACGGCACAACATCACAGTTTTAGAGACACATTACATAATGAAATGCAAACTGTTTGGATATTAAGTGCAAGCTTGATATTTCACTCAAAAGGATAGGAAAAGACCATGCAGCCTAAAGTCACACCATAAGGCACAATGCAACATAGTTTTAAAGACGCAATACATTCTGATAAGCAAACTGTTAGGATATTAAGAGCAACCAGGATATTTGACTCAAAATGTTAGGAAAGCACCATACACAGCTCAATGTTACATAGTTTTAGAGACCTATTACATTCTGAAAAGCAAAAGGTTAGGATATTAGGAGCAAGCTGGATATTTGACTCAAAATGTTAGGGAAAAATAAACATACAGCACAATGTCACACCATAAGGCACAAAGCAACAGTTTTAAAGACGCAGTACATTCTGAAAAGCAAACTGTTAGTATATTAAGAGCAACCTGGATATTTAACTCAAAATGTTAGGAAAAAACCATACAGCATAATGTCACACCATACAACACAATACCACAGTTTCAGAAATACAATACATTCTGAAATAGAAGCGGTTAGGATATTAAGAGCAACCTGGATATTCGACTCAAAATGTTAGGAAAAAACCATACAGCATAATGTCATGTTAGGAAAAAACCATACAGCATAATGTCACACCATACAACACAATACCAGAGTTTTAGAAACACAATACATTCTGAAATAGAAGCGGTTAGGATATTAAGAGCAACCTGGATATTCGACTCAAAATGTTAGGAAAAAACCATACAGCATAATGTCATGTTAGGAAAAAACCATACAGCATAATGTTACACCATACAACACAATACCAGAGTTTTAGAAACACAAAACATTCTGAAATAGAAGCGGTTAGGATATTAAGAGCAACCTGGATATTCGACTCAAAATGTTGGGAAAAAACCATACAGCATAATGTCATGTTAGGAAAAAACCATACAGCATAATGTCACATCATACAACACAATACCACATAGTTTTAAAGACACAACACATTCTGAATAACAAACTGTTAGGATACTAAGAGCAACCTAGATATTTGACTCAAAATGTTAGGAGAAAAAAAACATACAGCACAATGTCATAACATAAGGCACAACGCAACAAAGTTTTAAAGAAGCAATACATTCTGAAAAGCAAACTGTTAGGATATTAAGTAAGAGCAACCTGGATATTTGACTCAAAATGCTAGGGAAAATAAACATACAGCATAATGTCACACCATACAACACAATACCACAGTTTTAGAAACACAATACATTCTGAAATAGAAACTGTTAGGATACTAAGAGCAACCTAGAAATTTGACTAAAAATGTTAGGGAAAAAAACCATCCAGCACAATGTCATAACATAAGGCACAACGCAACAAAGTTTTAAAGACACTATACATTCTGAAAAGCAAACTGTTAGGATATTAAATAAGAGCAACCTGGATATTTGACATATAATGATAGAAAAAAACCATACAAGCTCAAAGTTACATAGTTTTAGAGACCCATTACATTCTGAAAAGCAAAAGGTTAGGATATTAGGAGCAAGCTGGATATTTGACTCAAAATGTTAGGGGAAAAAAACATACAGCACAATGTCACACCATAAGGCACAAAGCAACATAGTTTTAAAGACGCAATACATTCTGAAAAGCAAACTGTTAGGATATTAAGAGCAACCTGGATATTTAACTCAAAATGTTAGGAAAAAACCATGCAGCATAATGTCACATCATACAACACAATACCACAGTTTTAGAAACACAATACATTCTGAAATAGAAGCGGTTAGGATATTAAGAGCAACCTGGATATTCGACTCAAAATGTTAGGAAAAAACCATACAGCATAATGTCACATCATACAACACAATACCACACAGTTTTAAAGACACAATACATTCTGAATAGCAAACTGTTAGGATACTAAGAGCAACCTAGATATTTGACTCAAAATGTTAGGAAAGCACCATACAGCACAATGTCATAACATAAGGCACAACGCAACAAAGTTTTAAAGACACAATACATTCTGAAAAGCAAACTGTTAGGATATTAAATAAGAGCAACCTGGATATTTGACTCAATGTTAGGAAAAAACCATACAGCATAATGTCACACCATACAACACAATACCACAGTTTTAGAAACAATACATTCTGAAATAGAAACTGTTAGGATACTAAGAGCAACCTAGAAATTTGACTAAAAATGTTAGGGGAAAAAAACATCCAGCACAATGTCATAACATAAGGCACAACGCAACAAAGTTTTAAAGACACTATACATTCTGAACAGCAAACTGTTAGGATATTAAATAAGAGCAACCTGGATATTTGACATACAATGATAGGAAAAAACCATACAAGCTCAAAGTTACATAGTTTTAGAGACCCATTACATTCTGAAAAGAAAACTGTTAGGATATTAAGAGCAACCTGGATATTTGACTCAGAATGTTAGGAAAAAAACCATACAGCATAATATTACATCGTTTTAGAGACCCATTACATTCTGAAAAGCAAAAGGTTAGGATATTAGGAGCAAGCTGGATATTTGACTCAAAATGTTAGGGAAAAAAAACATACAGCACAATGTCACACCATAAGGCACAAAGCAACAGTTTTAAAGACGCAATACATTCTGAAAAGCAAACTGTTAGGATATTAAGAGCAACCTGGATATTTAACTCAAAATGTTAGGAAAAAACCATACACCATAATGTCACATCATACAACACAATACCACAGTTTTAGAAACACAATACATTCTGAAATAGAAGCGGTTAGGATATTAAGAGCAACCTGGATATTCGACTCAAAATGTTAGGAAAAAACCATACAGCATAATGTCACATCATACAACACAATACCACATAGTTTTAAAGACAATACATTCTGAATAGCAAACTGTTAGGATACGAAGAGCAACCTAGATATTTGACTCAAAATGTTAGGAAAGCACCATACAGCACAATGTCATAACATAAGGCACAACGCAACAAAGTTTTAAAGACACAATACATTCTGAAAAGCAAACTGTTAGGATATTAAATAAGAGCAACCTGGATATTTGACTCAATGTTAGGAAAGCACCATATAGCACAATGTTACATAGTTTTAGAGACCCATTACATTCTGAAATGAAAACTGTTAGAATATCAAGAGCAAGCTTGATATTTGACTCAAAATGTTAGGAAAGCACCATACAGCACAATGTCGCACCATACAGCACAACGCCACATAGTTAGAGACGCATTACATTCTGAAATGGAAACTATTAGGATTTTAAAGGAAAGCCAGCTGGAAATGGGGCTGACAATGTTAGGAAGGCACTATATAGCACAATGCCATGCCGCACGGTACCATACGGCACAACATGATGCTATTCTAACGGTGACGGCAAGCTTACCCTATTGGCGCAAGCAACAATTAAGTCTAACAGTTGTAGGGATGCTGAATACTGGTTTAACCCAGATATTCAAACTATTAGGATATTAAGAAAAAGCAAGCTGGATATGGGACTGAATATGGTACAAAAGCACCATACATCATATTGCCATGCCATACAGCACCGCATAGTTTTAGAGATGCATTATATTATGAAATGCAAACTATTAGGATTTGAAATGAAAGCAAGCTGGAAATGGGACGGACGTCAGGAAGGCACAATGCCATGCCGCACAGCATGATGCTATACTGTGCCGGCAAGCGTACCCTACCGGCACATGCGACAATTAAGTCTAACGGTTGTAGGGATGCTGAATACTGGTTTAACCCAGATATTCAAACTATTAGGAAATTAAGAAAAAGCAAGCTGGATATGGGACTGAAAATGGTACAAAAGCACCATACATCATATTGCCATGCCATACAGCACCGCATAGTTTTAGAGATGTATTATATTATGAAATGCAAACTATTAGGATTTGAAATGAAAGCAAGCTGGAAATGGGCTGACAACTTCAGCAAGGCACAATACAGCCATCAAAACATGTTATACCCAGCAATACAAACTATTAGGATATGAAAGAAAGATAGTTATGTAAAACGAATACAAAAGATATTTACCTGTGCACTGAAGTCAATAAACATCTAGTCCGGCAGCTTCGGAGACGCAATAGTCTGCAGCACTGGATCCTGATGCTCGCTTTTAAGGTCACCCAAAGAGCTATCCTTCGTGTTTGAAGACATTTGCTGCCTCTTGCAAATTTGCTAATGGAAGAAGCACACCATTTTCTTTCAGGTACCCAAAAACCTCAACATTCAAAAGAGTAGCTGCCCTAGTGAGAAGTGGAAACAATACTGGTAAGTCTGTAAACAATATAAAACAGATCATTTCAAATGCACAACACCCTGCAGGAAGTCAACAAATCACATGATGCCATAATGGAAGGCACCTTACAGAACTGGATATACTTGAAACTTGGACCATATTAAGGTGCCTTAAAAAGCAAGTTTGAGGACCTTTGTATTAGTATATTAAGCAAAATATGGGAGAGAGAAAACTTTAGGTAGACACCATACAGAAAAATGCCACGCCATACAGCACAACATCACATAGTTTTAGAGACACATTACATAATGAAATGCAAACTGTTTGGATATTAAGTGCAAGCTTGATATTTCACTCAAAAGGATAGGAAAAGACCATGCAGCCTAAAGTCACACCATAAGGCACAATGCAACATAGTTTTAAAGACGCAATACATTCTGATAAGCAAACTGTTAGGATATTAAGAGCAACCAGGATATTTGACTCAAAATGTTAGGAAAGCACCATACACAGCTCAATGTTACATAGTTTTAGAGACCCATTACATTCTGAAAAGCAAAAGGTTAGGATATTAGGAGCAAGCTGGATATTTGACTCAAAATGTTAGGGAAAAATAAACATACAGCACAATGTCACACCATAAGGCACAAAGCAACAGTTTTAAAGACGCAGTACATTCTGAAAAGCAAACTGTTAGTATATTAAGAGCAACCTGGATATTTAACTCAAAATGTTAGGAAAAAACCATACAGCATAATGTCATGTTAGGAAAAAACCATACAGCATAATGTCACACCATACAACACAATACCAGAGTTTTAGAAACACAATACATTCTGAAATAGAAGCGGTTAGGATATTAAGAGCAACCTGGATATTCGACTCAAAATGTTGGGAAAAAACCATACAGCATAATGTCATGTTAGGAAAAAACCATACAGCATAATGTCACATCATACAACACAATACCACATAGTTTTAAAGACACAATACATTCTGAATAACAAACTGTTAGGATACTAAGAGCAACCTAGATATTTGACTCAAAATGTTAGGAGAAAAAAAACATACAGCACAATGTCACACCATAAGGCATAAAGCAACATAGTTTTAAAGAAGCAATACATTCTGAAAAGCAAACTGTTAGGATATTAAGTAAGAGCAACCTGGATATTTGACTCAAAATGCTAGGGAAAATAAACATACAGCATAATGTCACACCATACAACACAATACCACAGTTTTAGAAACACAATACATTCTGAAATAGAAACTGTTAGGATACTAAGAGCAACCTAGAAATTTGACTAAAAATGTTAGGGAAAAAAAACATCCAGCACAATGTCATAACATAAGGCACAACGCAACAAAGTTTTAAAGACACTATACATTCTGAAAAGCAAACTGTTAGGATATTAAATAAGAGCAACCTGGATATTTGACATATAATGATAGAAAAAAACCATACAAGCTCAAAGTTACATAGTTTTAGAGACCCATTACATTCTGAAAAGCAAAAGGTTAGGATATTAGGAGCAAGCTGGATATTTGACTCAAAATGTTAGGGGAAAAAAACATACAGCACAATGTCACACCATAAGGCACAAAGCAACATAGTTTTAAAGACGCAATACATTCTGAAAAGCAAACTGTTAGGATATTAAGAGCAACCTGGATATTTAACTCAAAATGTTAGGAAAAAACCATGCAGCATAATGTCACATCATACAACACAATACCACAGTTTTAGAAACACAATACATTCTGAAATAGAAGCGGTTAGGATATTAAGAGCAACCTGGATATTCGACTCAAAATGTTAGGAAAAAACCATACAGCATAATGTCACATCATACAACACAATACCACACAGTTTTAAAGACACAATACATTCTGAATAGCAAACTGTTAGGATACTAAGAGCAACCTAGATATTTGACTCAAAATGTTAGGAAAGCACCATACAGCACAATGTCATAACATAAAGCACAACGCAACATAGTTTTAAAGAAGCAATACATTCTGAAAAGCAAACTGTTAGGATATTAAGTAAGAGCAACCTGGATATTTGACTCAAAATGTTAGGAAAAAACCATACAGCATAATGTCACACCATACAACACAATACCACAGTTTTAGAAACAATACATTCTGAAATAGAAACTGTTAGGATACTAAGAGCAACCTAGAAATTTGACTAAAAATGTTAGGGGAAAAAAACATCCAGCACAATGTCATAACATAAGGCACAACGCAACAAAGTTTTAAAGACACTATACATTCTGAACAGCAAACTGTTAGGATATTAAATAAGAGCAACCTGGATATTTGACATATAGTGATAGGAAAAAAACCATACAAGCTCAAAGTTACATAGTTTTAGAGACCCATTACATTCTGAAAAGAAAACTGTTAGGATATTAAGAGCAACCTGGATATTTGACTCAGAATGTTAGGAAAAAAACCATACAGCATAATATTACATAGTTTTAGAGACCCATTACATTCTGAAAAGCAAAAGGTTAGGATATTAGGAGCAAGCTGGATATTTGACTCAAAATGTTAGGGAAAAAAAACATACAGCACAATGTCACACCATAAGGCACAAAGCAACAGTTTTAAAGAAGCAATACATTCTGAAAAGCAAACTGTTAGGATATTAAGAGCAACCTGGATATTTAACTCAAAATGTTAGGAAAAAACCATACACCATAATGTCACATCATACAACACAATACCACAGTTTTAGAAACACAATACATTCTGAATAGCAAACTGTTAGGATACGAAGAGCAACCTAGATATTTGACTCAAAATGTTAGGAAAGCACCATACAGCACAATGTCATAACATAAGGCACAACGCAACAAAGTTTTAAAGACACAATACATTCTGAAAAGCAAACTGTTAGGATATTAAGTAAGAGCAACCTGGATATTTGACTCAATGTTAGGAAAGCACCATATAGCACAATGTTACATAGTTTTAGAGACCCATTACATTCTGAAATGAAAACTGTTAGAATATCAAGAGCAAGCTTGATATTTGACTCAAAATGTTAGGAAAGCACCATACAGCACAATGTCGCACCATACATCACAACGCCACATAGTTAGAGACGCATTACATTCTGAAATGGAAACTATTAGGATTTTAAAGGAAAGCCAGCTGGAAATGGGGCTGACAATGTTAGGAAGGCACTATATAGCACAATGCCATGCCGCACGGTACCATACGGCACAACATGATGCTATTCTAACGGTGACGGCAAGCTTACCCTATTGGCGCAAGCAACAATTAAGTCTAACAGTTGTAGGGATGCTGAATACTGGTTTAACCCAGATATTCAAACTATTAGGATATTAAGAAAAAGCAAGCTGGATATGGGACTGAATATGGTACAAAAGCACCATACATCATATTGCCATGCCATACAGCACCGCATAGTTTTAGAGATGCATTATATTATGAAATGCAAACTATTAGGATTTGAAATGAAAGCAAGCTGGAAATGGGACGGACGTCAGGAAGGCACAATGCCATGCCGCACAGCATGATGCTATACTGTGCCGGCAAGCGTACCCTACCGGCACATGCGACAATTAAGTCTAACGGTTGTAGGGATGCTGAATACTGGTTTAACCCAGATATTCAAACTATTAGGAAATTAAGAAAAAGCAAGCTGGATATGGGACTGAAAATGGTACAAAAGCACCATACATCATATTGCCATGCCATACAGCACCGCATAGTTTTAGAGATGTATTATATTATGAAATGCAAACTATTAGGATTTGAAATGAAAGCAAGCTGGAAATGGGCTGACAACTTCAGCAAGGCACAATACAGCCATCAAAACATGTTATACCCAGCAATACAAACTATTAGGATATGAAAGAAAGATAGTTATGTAAAACGAATACAAAAGATATTTACCTGTGCACTGAAGTCAATAAACATCTAGTCCGGCAGCTTCGGAGACGCAATAGTCTGCAGCACTGGATCCTGATGCTCGCTTTTAAGGTCACCCAAAGAGCTATCCTTCGTGTTTGAAGACATTTGCTGCCTCTTGCAAATTTGCTAATGGAAGAAGCACACCATTTTCTTTCAGGTACCCAAAAACCTCAACATTCAAAAGAGTAGCTGCCCTAGTGAGAAGTGGAAACAATACTGGTAAGTCTGTAAACAATATAAAACAGATCATTTCAAATGCACAACACCCTGCAGGAAGTCAACAAATCACATGATGCCATAATGGAAGGCACCTTACAGAACTGGATATACTTGAAACTTGGACCATATTAAGGTGCCTTAAAAAGCAAGTTTGAGGACCTTTGTATTAGTATATTAAGCAAAATATGGGAGAGAGAAAACTTTAGGTAGACACCATACAGAAAAATGCCACGCCATACGGCACAACATCACAGTTTTAGAGACACATTACATAATGAAATGCAAACTGTTTGGATATTACGTGCAAGCTTGATATTTCACTCAAAAGGATAGGAAAAGACCATGCAGCCTAAAGTCACACCATAAGGCACAATGCAACATAGTTTTAAAGACGCAATACATTCTGATAAGCAAACTGTTAGGATATTAAGAGCAACCAGGATATTTGACTCAAAATGTTAGGAAAGCACCATACACAGCTCAATGTTACATAGTTTTAGAGACCCATTACATTCTGAAAAGCAAAAGGTTAGGATATTAGGAGCAAGCTGGATATTTGACTCAAAATGTTAGGGAAAAATAAACATACAGCACAATGTCACACCATAAGGCACAAAGCAACAGTTTTAAAGACGCAGTACATTCTGAAAAGCAAACTGTTAGTATATTAAGAGCAACCTGGACATTTAACTCAAAATGTTAGGAAAAAACCATACAGCATAATGTCACACCATACAACACAATACCACAGTTTCAGAAACACAATACATTCTGAAATAGAAGCGGTTAGGATATTAAGAGCAACCTGGATATTCGACTCAAAATGTTAGGAAAAAACCATACAGCATAATGTCATGTTAGGAAAAAACCATACAGCATAATGTTACACCATACAACACAATACCAGAGTTTTAGAAACACAATACATTCTGAAATAGAAGCGGTTAGGATATTAAGAGCAACCTGGATATTCGACTCAAAATGTTGGGAAAAAACCATACAGCATAATGTCATGTTAGGAAAAAACCATACAGCATAATGTCACATCATACAACACAATACATTCTGAATAACAAACTGTTAGGATGCTAAGAGCAACCAGGATATTTGACTCAAAATGTTAGGAAAGCACCATACACAGCTCAATGTTACATAGTTTTAGAGACCCATTACATTCTGAAAAGCAAAGATTAGGATATTAGGAGCAAGCTGGATATTTGACTCAAAATGTTAGGAGAAAAAAAACATACAGCACAATGTCACACCATAAGGCATAAAGCAACATAGTTTTAAAGAAGCAATACATTCTGAAAAGCAAACTGTTAGGATATTAAGTAAGAGCAACCTGGATATTTGACTCAAAATGCTAGGGAAAATAAACATACAGCATAATGTCACACCATACAACACAATACCACAGTTTTAGAAACACAATACATTCTGAAATAGAAACTGTTAGGATACTAAGAGCAACCTAGAAATTTGACTAAAAATGTTAGGGAAAAAAAACATCCAGCACAATGTCATAACATAAGGCACAACGCAACAAAGTTTTAAAGACACTATACATTCTGAACAGCAAACTGTTAGGATATTAAATAAGAGCAACCTGGATATTTGACTCAGAATGTTAGGAAAAAAACCATACAGCATAATATTACATAGTTTTAGAGACCCATTACATTCTGAAAAGCAAAAGGTTAGGATATTAGGAGCAAGCTGGATATTTGACTCAAAATGTTAGGGGAAAAAAAACATACAGCACAATGTCACACCATAAGGCACAAAGCAACAGTTTTAAAGAAGCAATACATTCTGAAAAGCAAACTGTTGGGATATTAAGTAAGAGCAACCTGGATATTTGACTCAAAATGCTAGGGAAAATAAACATACAGCACAATGTCACACCATAAGGCACAAAGCAACAGTTTTAAAGACACAATACATTCTGAAAAGCAAACTGTTAGGATATTAAGAGCAACCTGGATATTTAACTCAAAATGTTAGGAAAAAACCATACACCATAATGACACATCATACAACACAATACCACAGTTTTAGAAACACAATACATTCTGAAATAGAAGCGGTTAGGATATTAAGAGCAACCTGGATATTCGACTCAAAATGTTAGGAAAAAACCATACAGCATAATGTCACATCATACAACACAATACCACATAGTTTTAAAGACAATACATTCTGAATAGCAAACTGTTAGGATACGAAGAGCAACCTAGATATTTGACTCAAAATGTTAGGAAAGCACCATACAGCACAATGTCATAACATAAGGCACAACGCAACAAAGTTTTAAAGACACAATACATTCTGAAAAGCAAACTGTTAGGATATTAAATAAGAGCAACCTGGACATTTGACTCAATGTTAGGAAAGCACCATATAGCACAATGTTACATAGTTTTAGAGACCCATTACATTCTGAAATGTAAACTGTTAGAATATCAAGAGCAAGCTTGATATTTGACTCAAAATGTTAGGAAAGCACCATACAGCACAATGTCGCACCATACAGCACAACGCCACATAGTTAGAGACGCATTACATTCTGAAATGGAAACTATTAGGATTTTAAAGGAAAGCCAGCTGGAAATGGGGCTGACAATGTTAGGAAGGCACTATAGAGCACAATGCCATGCCGCACGGTACCATACGGCACAACATGATGCTATTCTAACGGTGACGGCAAGCTTACCCTATTGGCGCAAGCGACAATTAAGTCTAACAGTTGTAGGGATGCTGAATACTGGTTTAACCCAGATATTCAAACTATTAGGAAATTAAGAAAAAGCAAGCTGGATATGGGACTGAAAATGGTACAAAAGCACCATACATCATATTGCCATGCCATACAGCACCACATAGTTTTAGAGATGTATTATATTATGAAATGCAAACTATTAGGATTTGAAATGAAAGCAAGCTGGAAATGGGCTGACAACTTCAGCAAGGCACAATACAGCCATCAAAACATGTTATACCCAGCAATACAAACTATTACGATATGAAAGGAAGATAGTTATGTAAAACGAATACAAAAGATATTTACCTGTGCACTGAAGTCAATAAACATCTAGTCCGGCAGCTTCGGAGACACAATAGTCTGCAGCACTGGATCCTGATGCTCGCTTTTAATGTCACCCAAAGAGCTATCCTTCGTGTTTGAAGACATTTGCTGCCTCTTGCAAATTTGCTAATTTGCTAATGGAAGAAGCACACCATTTTCTATCAGGTACCCAAAAACCTCAACATTCAAAAGAGTAGCTGCCCTAGTGAGAAATGGAAACAATACTGGTTAGTCTGTAAACAATATAAAACAGATCATTTCAAATGCACAACACTACAGGAAGTCAACAAATCACATGATGCCATAATGGAAGGCACCTTACAGAACTGGATATACTTAAAACTTGGACCATTAAGGTGCCTTGAAAAGCAAGGATTAGTGGGTACAGTAGGGACATAGTAGTGTGGAACAAAGGGAACAGCAAGGACATAGGGGTAAATGTATGAAGCAGTAATAAGAGTGGAGAAGTGAGCCATTGGAAAAGTTGCCCATGGCAACCAATCAGCTGCTCTGTATAGTTTTATAGCATACAAATGATAAATGTAATTACAATGCTGATTAGGCAACTTCTCCACGCTTATCACTGCTTCATATATTTACCGAATAGTGTGGAACAGAGGGAAGAGCAGTGAGATAGTAGCAGGAAATAGAGGGGACAGTAGTATAAAACCGTAATGGGGAATAGCATGTGGAGTAACTGCACAGGTATGCAACAGGGGTAAGTTATGATTTTTTTTTCCAATTTATTCCAGTGCAGGCATTGCTTTGCACAGGGCCTACAATGCACTTAAGAAGGACCTGGCCACGGGCAGTGATGCCCAAACACCCCTCCTGCCGGTAGTTGATGTGGCTCCTACTCTTTCATCCTGGCTCCTAGATATTACAAAAATTTGTCAAGCCCTGACTTAGTGTTACCCCTAGAATTTGACAGAGTGCATGGGTGTCGAGGCAGTATGCGCATGCGCCTCACTTACGAAAAGGGGGTGCAGCAACACCAGTGTCCCTATTGGGGGAGCTCCAGCACTCTCAACGTCACTAATGAGGGCGTGTCCCAGCTGTCAGCTTCGCTGATAGGGTCGTGTCCATCACCTACGGAAGTGCTGGGCTTCCCCTAAACTCAACTTCACGTGGTGTCAGGCTGTTTTAGAAGGGCACTGCTAAAGATGCTCTATAAAAACCAGGCAGTGCACAGCACCGCATGAACACGAATACTTACGGTTTTAGGGACACTAAAAACAGTTTGTATTGTTGAGTGTAACCTATTACCTGTGCGCATAGAAGTCAGTAAATATCTTGTCCAGAAGCTTCAGAGACTTAATAGTCTGCACCACTATATGCCAATGCCCGTTTGTAAGGTCCACCACAAAGCAATCAATTAGCACAGTATTGGAAGACACTGGTTTCTTTTTGCAACATTCACAATATATGAACCAAACAAACTTCTTTCAGGAATTGTACAACAAGACGTATGAAACTGAAAATAAAATATCAGATATTTTGTTAATAGTTTACAAATAGAATGCGATTTTACAATTGTGTCATTTGAGTTCTCTGGTTACTCCATTAATCTCCCACAATTAATGGTAAATTAATGATCTAGCGTGTGATACAGATTTTATACCGTAAGCTCTACTAACAGAGTTGTCTATTTACTAATAGGAACAAACTCTATAACCCCTTGCGCTAATATACTTAATTTGAGGCAACAGGACATGAATGGACTCAATATAGTACACTGAGCCCCAGGTGTTATATCAATTCCTCCATGATTTCTGGACATCTCTCCCACAAGTAAAGAACCACCCGTTTTTTATGAGCATAGGGATAAGTTCATCAATTGGTAAAAAAGGCTCCATTTATACCACAATATATGATTTTAAATTCATGAAATATTTATAATAAGCACATCTAATGGGACTGTCCTATTTGAGAACAAAAACAAGGACATCATCAATTTTATGAGTATTAAGTAGCCTACTGTGGTCACTATTAGATATATGATCCACCTCTTAAGCTCAATTAGTATTGGGGTTTTATATATATGCGCATATTCATTATTTCAGTTTAGTGATGTATTTTTTTGTGTTCTTATTTGATTGATTTTATAGATATTAAAACTATCTTAAAACTACTATATTGAGTCCATTCATGTCCTGTTGCCTCAAATTAAGTATATTATTGCAAGGGGTTATAGAGTTTGTTCAAGTTTACATCTGGTTTTAATCAGGTGGGATTGTGTTGGCTATATCCACAAGCCAGTATACCTTTTGCTGCTTTATAGATTACATGAGTTTTAAGAAGCAATAATATTATTAAGTTATATCTTAATTATCTGTGCGGGGTAGGTGTGACTGTGGACACATGCACCCATCCGCAATTATATATTAACTAGCGCCAGACACTATTAGTGGTTTTTATTTACTAATAGGCCCTACACATTAGGCGATATCACTTAAAGATATGAACGATCTCGTTCATTAATGAATGAGAACTCGTTCATATCTTTCAGTGTGTAGGCACCAACGATAAACGATGCGCGGCCCCTCGTTCATCGTTGGTGCCGGGTCGCTTATGCATGCAAGACAATATGGACAATCTCATCCATATTAGCATGCATTGCTACTTCACTCCACCTGTCACCAGGTCGCCCGTCGGGCACCTCGGCTGCATATCGCCTAATGTGTAGGGCCCTTTAGTCTTCGATGGAACCACTCCTGTCATTTTTCAAACCCAGCCTGTAAAAAGGCAGTTAGGAGCTGATTGGCTGGTACTTTATCTCCATCCACAACTTAGTAAATAGACCTCTTAGTAACAAATGTGAATTTGTACTATGTCAGTGTGGTTTACTATTTTAATACTACAAAACACAAAAAATAAGAATTTACTCACCGGTAAATCTATTTCTCGTAGTCCGTAGTGGATGCTGGGACTCCGTAAGGACCATGGGGAATAGCGGCTCCGCAGGAGACTGGGCACAACTAAAAGAAAGCTTTAGGTCTACCTGGTGTGCACTGGCTCCTCCCTCTATGACCCTCCTCCAGACCTCAGTTAGGATACTGTGCCCGGAAGAGCTGACACAATAAGGAAGGATTTTGAATCCCGGGTAAGACTCATACCAGCCACACCAATCACACCGTATAACTCGTGATACTATACCCAGTTAACAGTATGAACAACTGAGCCTCACAACAGATGGCTCAACAATAACCCTTAAGTTAAACAATAACTATATACAAGTATTGCAGACAATCCTCACTTGGGATGGGCGCCCAGCATCCACTACGGACTACGAGAAATAGATTTACCGGTGAGTAAAATCTTATTTTCTCTGACGTCCTAAGTGGATGCTGGGACTCCGTAAGGACCATGGGGATTATACCAAAGCTCCCAAACGGGCGGGAGAGTGCGGATGACTCTGCAGCACCGAATGGGCAAACTCTAGGTCCTCCAAATGTGTTTGACCCCGACCAAGTAGCTGCTCGGCAAAGTTGTAGAGCAGAGACCCCTCGGGCAGCCGCCCAAGAAGAGCCCACCTTCCCTGTGGAATGTGCTTTCACTGATTTAGGATGCGGCAGTCCAGCCGCAGAATGTGCCAGCTGAATCGTACTACATATCCAGCGAGCAATAGTCTGCTTTGAAGCAGGAGCACCCAGCTTGTTGGGTGCATACAGGATAAACAACGAGTCAGTTTTCCTGACACTAGCTGTCCTGGAAACATAAATTCTCAGGGCCCTGACTACGTCCAACAACTTGGAAGCCTACAAGTCTTTAGTAGCAGCAGGCACCACGATAGGTTGGTTCAAATGAAAGGCTGATACCACCTTAGGGAGAAACTGGGGACGAGTCCTCAATTCTGCCCTATCCATATGGAAAATCAGATAAGGGCTTTTACATGACAAAGCCGCCAATTCTGACACACGCCTGGCCGAAGCCAAGGCCAACAGCATGACCACTTTCCACGAGAGATATTTTAATTCCACGGTTTTAAGTGGCTCAAACCAATGTGACTTTAGGAAATCCAACACCACGTTGAGATCCCAAGGTGCCACTGGAGGCACAAAAAGGGGCTGAATATGCAGCACTCCCTTAACAAAAGTCTGAACTTCAGGTAGTGAAGCCAGTTCTCTCTGGAAGAAAATCGATAGAGCCGAAATCTGGACCTTAATGGAACCCAATTTTAGGCCCATAGTCACCCCCGACTGTAGGAAGAGCAGAAAACGGCCCAGCTGAAATTCCTCCGTTGGAGCCTTCCTGGCCTCACACCACGCAACATATTTTCGCCAAATTCGGTGATAATGGTTTGCGGTCACTTCTTTCCTAGCTTTAATCAGCGTAGGAATTACTTCCTCCGGAATGCCCTTTTCCTTCAGGATCCGGTGTTCAACCGCCATGCCGTCAAACGCAGCCGCGGTAAGTCTTGGAACAGACAGGGACCCTGCTGCAGCAGGTCCTGTCTGAGCGGCAGAGGCCATGGGTCCTCTGAGACCATTTCTTGAAGTTCCGGGTACCAAGCTCTTCTTGGCCAATCCGGAACAATGAGTATAGTTCTTACTCCTCTTCTCCTTATTATCCTCAGTACCTTGGGTATGAGAGGAAGAGGAGGGAACACATAAACCGACCGGTACACCCACGGTGTCAGTAGAGCGTCCACAGCTATCGCCTCAGGGTCTCTTGACCTGGCGCAATATCTTTCTAGCTTTTTGTTTAGGCGGGATGCCATCATGTCCACCTGTGGCCTTTCCCAACGGTTTACAATCAGTTGGAAGACTTCTGGATGAAGTCCCCACTCTCCCGGGTGGAGCTCGTGCCTGCTGAGAAAGTCTGCTTCCCAGTTGTCCACTCCGGGAATGAACACTGCTGACAGTGCTAACACGTGATTTTCCGCCCATCGGAGAATCCTTGTGGCTTCTGCCATCGCCGTCCTGCTTCTTGTGCCGCCCTGTCGGTTTACATGGGCACTTCCCGAGATAGTGCTACTCTGACGAACTACTGCTCCCTGGACCTCGCCTTTATAAGGAGATCGTCCAAGTACGGGATAATTATAACTCCCTTTTTTCGAAGGAGTATCATCATTTCGGCCATTACCTTGGTAAATACCCTCGGTGCCGGGGACAGACCAACGGCAACGTCTGGAATTGGTAATGACAGTCCTGTACCACAATTTTGAGGTACTCCTGGTGAGGAGGGTAAATGGGGACATGCAGGTAAGCATCCTTGATGTCCAGTGATACCATGTAATCCCCTTCGTCCAGGCTTGCAATAACCGCCCTGAGCGATTCCATTTTGAACTTGAACCTTCGTATATAAGTGTTCAAGGATTTCAATTTTAGAATGGGTCTCACCGAACCGCCTGGTTTCGGTACCACAAACATTGTGGAATAGTAACCCCGGCCTTGTTGAAGGAGGGGTACCTTGATTATCACCTGCTGGAAGTACAGCTTGTGAATTGCCGCCAGTACTACCTCTCCTCGAGGGCAGCAGGCAAGGCTGATTTGAGGTAACGGCGAGGGGGAGTAGCCTCGAACTCCAGCTTGTATCCCTGTGATACTACTTGCAGAACCCAGGGATCCACCTGTGAGCGAGCCCACTGGTCGCTGAAGTTCCCGAGACGCGCCCCCACCGCACCTGGCTCCACCTGTGGAGCCCCAGCGTCATGCGGTGGACTCAGAGGAAGCGGGGGAAGATTTTTGATCCTGGGAACTGGCTGTCTGGTGCAGCTTTTTCCCTCTTCCCTTGTCTCTGTGCAGACAGGAAGCGCCTTTGACCCGCTTGCTTTTCTGAAGCCGAAAGGACTGTACCTTATAATACGGTGCTTTCTTAGGCTGTGAGGAAACTTGAGGTAATTTTTTTCCTTCCCAGCTGTAGCTGTGGATACGAGGTCCCAGAGACCATCCCCAAACAATTCCGCACCCTTATAAGGCAGAATCTTCATGTGCCTTCTAAAGTCAGCATCGCCTGTCCACTGCCGGGTCCCTAATACCCTCCTGGCAGAATGAACATTGCATTAATTCTGGATGCCAGTCGGCAAATATCCCTCTGTGCATCCCTCATATATAAGACGACGTCTTTAATATGCACTATGGTTAGCAAATAGTATCATGGCAGGGGTATTTTACACATATATAGCCTCTAGGACTATATATTGTGTTATTTTGCCAGACAAGGTGTTAATATTGCTGCTCAGGGTGCCCCCCCAGCGCCCTGCACCCATCAGTGACCGGAGTGTGAGGTGTGCATGAGGAGCAATGGCGCACAGCTGCAGTGGTGTGCGCTACCTTGTTGAAGACCGAAGTCTTCTGCCGCCGATTTTCCGGACCATCTTCTTGCTTCTGGCTCTGTAAGGGGGACGGCGGCGCGGCTCCGGGACCGGACGATCGAGGTCGGGCCCTGTGTTTGATCCCTCTGGAGCTAATGGTGTCCAGTAGCCTAAGAAGCCCAAGCTAGCTGCAAGCAGGTAGGTTCGCTTCTTCTCCCCTTAGTCCCTCGTAGCAGTGAGTCTGTTGCCAGCAGATCTCACTGAAAATAAAAAACCTAAAATAAACTTTCTTTTTCTAGGAGCTCAGGAGAGCCCCTAGTGTGCATCCAAGCTCAGCCGGGCACAAGATTCTAACTGAGGTCTGGAGGAGGGTCATAGTGGAAGGAGCCAGTGCACACCAGGTAGTCCTAAAGCTTTCTTTAGTTGTGCCCAGTCTCTTGCGGAGCCGCTATTCCCCATGGTCCTTACGGAGTTCCCAGCATCCACTAGGACGTCAGAGAAACTACTGGTAGTTTTTTCTCTCCAAACATAATACCCTTTTTTGTGGTTCCTGGGGTAACATCAGAAATGTGCAACACATTTTTCATTGCCTCAATCATGTAACGTGTGGCCCTATTGGAAGTTACATTAGTCTCATCGTCGTCGACACTGGAGTCAGTATCCGTGTCGACATCTGTGTCTGCCATCTGAGGTAGCGGGCGTTTTAGAGCCCCTGATGGCTTTTGAGACGCCTGGGCAGGCACAGGCTGAGAAGCCGGCTGTCCCATATTTGGTATGTCGTCAAACCTTTTATGTAAGGAGTTGACACTTTCACGTAATTCCTTCCACAAGTCCATCCATTCAGGTGTCGGCCCCGCAGGGTGTGACATCACATTTATCGGCATCTGCTCCGCCTCCACATAAGCCTCCTCATCAAACATGTCGACACAGCCATACCGACACACCGCACACACACAGGGAATGCTCTGACAGAGGACAGGACCCCACAAAGCCCTTTGGGGAGACAGAGAGAGTATGCCAGCACACACCAGAGCGCTATATAACACAGGGATGAACACTATAACTGAGTGATTTTCCCTTATAGCTGCTTATATATATACTGCTGCGCCTAAATGTAGTGCCCCCCCCTCTCTTTTTACCCTTTGTAGTCTTGAAACTGCAGGGGAGAGCCTGGGAGCGATCCTTCCAGCGGAGCTGTGAGGGAAAAATGGCGCCAGTGTGCTGAGGGAGATAGCCCCGCCCCTTTTTCGGCAGACTTCTCCCGCTTTTTTATGGATCTCTGGCAGGGGTATTTTTCACATATATAGCCTCTAGGACGATATATTGTGATTTTTTTTTTGCCAGCCAAGGTGTTAATATTGCTGCTCAGGGCGCCCCCCCCAGCACCCTGCACCCATCAGTGACCGGAGTGTGAGGTGTGCATGAGGAGCAATGGCGCACAGCTGCAGTGCTGTGCGCTACCTTGTTGAAGACCGAAGTCTTCTGCCGCCGATTTTCAGGACCATCTTCTTGCTTCTGGCTCTGTAAGGGGGACGGCGGCGCGGCTCCGGGACCGGACGATCGAGGTCGGGCCCTGTGTTTGATCCCTCTGGAGCTAATGGTGTCCAGTAGCCTAAGAAGCCCAAGCTAGCTGCAAGCAGGTAGGTTCGCTTCTTCTCCCCTTAGTCCCTCGTAGCAGTGAGTCTGTTGCCAGCAGATCTCACTGAAAATAAAAAACCTAAAATAAACTTTCTTTTTCTAGGAGCTCAGGAGAGCCCCTAGTGTGCATCCAAGCTCAGCCGGGCACAAGATTCTAACTGAGGTCTGGAGGAGGGTCATAGTGGAAGGAGCCAGTGCACACCAGGTAGTCCTAAAGCTTTCTTTAGTTGTGCCCAGTCTCTTGCGGAGCCGCTATTCCCCATGGTCCTTACGGAGTTCCCAGCATCCACTAGGACGTCAGAGAAACTACTGGTAGTTTTTTCTCTCCAAACATAATACCCTTTTTTGTGGTTCCTGGGGTAACATCAGAAATGTGCAACACATTTTTCATTGCCTCAATCATGTAACGTGTGGCCCTATTGGAAGTTACATTAGTCTCATCGTCGTCGACACTGGAGTCAGTATCCGTGTCGACATCTGTGTCTGCCATCTGAGGTAGCGGGCGTTTTAGAGCCCCTGATGGCTTTTGAGACGCCTGGGCAGGCACAGGCTGAGAAGCCGGCTGTCCCATATTTGGTATGTCGTCAAACCTTTTATGTAAGGAGTTGACACTTTCACGTAATTCCTTCCACAAGTCCATCCATTCAGGTGTCGGCCCCGCAGGGTGTGACATCACATTTATCGGCATCTGCTCCGCCTCCACATAAGCCTCCTCATCAAACATGTCGACACAGCCATACCGACACACCGCACACACACAGGGAATGCTCTGACAGAGGACAGGACCCCACAAAGCCCTTTGGGGAGACAGAGAGAGTATGCCAGCACACACCAGAGCGCTATATAACACAGGGATGAACACTATAACTGAGTGATTTTCCCTTATAGCTGCTTATATATATACTGCTGCGCCTAAATGTAGTGCCCCCCCCTCTCTTTTTACCCTTTGTAGTCTTGAAACTGCAGGGGAGAGCCTGGGAGCGATCCTTCCAGCGGAGCTGTGAGGGAAAAATGGCGCCAGTGTGCTGAGGGAGATAGCCCCGCCCCTTTTTCGGCAGACTTCTCCCGCTTTTTTATGGATCTCTGGCAGGGGTATTTTTCACATATATAGCCTCTAGGACGATATATTGTGATTTTTTTTTTGCCAGCCAAGGTGTTAATATTGCTGCTCAGGGCGCCCCCCCCAGCACCCTGCACCCATCAGTGACCGGAGTGTGAGGTGTGCATGAGGAGCAATGGCGCACAGCTGCAGTGCTGTGCGCTACCTTGTTGAAGACCGAAGTCTTCTGCCGCCGATTTTCAGGACCATCTTCTTGCTTCTGGCTCTGTAAGGGGGACGGCGGCGCGGCTCCGGGACCGGACGATCGAGGTCGGGCCCTGTGTTCGATCCCTGTGGAGCTAATGGTGTCCAGTAGCCTAAGAAGCCCAAGCTAGCTGCAAGCAGGTAGGTTCGCTTCTTCTCCCCTTAGTCCCTCGTAGCAGTGAGTCTGTTGCCAGCAGATCTCACTGAAAATAAAAAAAACCTAAAATATACTTTCTTTTCTAGGAGCTCAGGAGAGCCCCTAGTGTGCATCCAGCTCAGCCGGGCACAAGATTCTAACTGAGGTCTGGAGGAGTCATAGTGCACACCAGGTAGACCTAAAGCTTTCTTTTAGTTGTGCCCAGTCTCCTGCGGAGCCGCTATTCCCCATGGTCCTTACGGAGTCCCAGCATCCACTTAGTACGTCAGAGAAATAGTGATTTATTCTAATTTTATTTCCCAGATTACTTATGTAATTCTGTCTCTCTATACACAACTGTGGGTGTAACATCCCAGTAGGACCTATAGCCACAATGTCCAGAATTATTTCTTGTGCCCTCTGCTGGGCATCTATAGGAATGGGTGTCTATCTGAGCGCCATTAGCTGCGGCAGTAACATTTTTTCTTGCAGCCTCCAGAGGTACGAGGGAAAATAAGAATTTACTTACCGATAATTCTATTTCTCGTAGTCCGTAGTGGATGCTGGGAACTCCGTAAGGACCATGGGGAATAGCGGCTCCGCAGGAGACTGGGCACAAAAGAAAAGCTTTAGGACTACCTGGTGTGCACTGGCTCCTCCCCCTATGACCCTCCTCCAAGCCTCAGTTAGGATACTGTGCCCGGACGAGCGTACACAATAAGGAAGGATTTTGAATCCCGGGTAAGACTCATACCAGCCACACCGTACAACTTGTGATATGAACCCAGTTAACAGCATGATAACAGAGGAGCCTCTGGATAGATGGCTCACAACAACAATAACCCGATTTGTTAACAATAACTATGTACAAGTATTGCAGATAATCCGCACTTGGGATGGGCGCCCAGCATCCACTACGGACTACGAGAAATAGAATTATCGTTACTATAAAAAGAGGGATAAAACGCGACGGCTGACATCAGCATCAATCAAAATTTTAGACCATTAATCCCGCATAGGAGACCACAAATAGGTTGAACTCGATGGACAATCGTCTTTTTTCAACCTTAGATACTAGGTTACTTCTTCTCTTCCCTTGAAGAATGTTTACCTCCTGTACTTTGTTAAAACTAGGGATGAGCGGGTTCGGTTCTCTGAGAACTGAACCCTACCGGACTTTACCATTCGGATCCGAGCCAGGCTCTGGTTTTCCCGCCTGACTCGGAAACTAGAACGAGGCAAAACGTCATCATCCCGCTGTCGGAGTCTCGCAGGGTTTGGATTACATATAAGGAGCCGCGCGCCCCCGCCATTTTTACTCCGGCATTGGTGAGTGTAGAGAGAGGACGTGTCTCCGTTCTCTCAGTGTCCGTGTCTTGTGCTGTATTTGTCCACAGTGGTTGTGTCCTCTTGCTGCCATATGTTCATTGCTGCTGTGTTGTGCTGCATCAGTCCAGTGGTAGTGTTCTGTGCATCAGCCATCAGTCATTCCAGTGACCAGTAAGTCACAGTATTTGTGTCCTCTTGCTGCCATATGTCCATTACATTGCTGCTGTGTTGTAAAGCATCAGTTCAGTGGTGGTGTATTGTGCTGCATCAGTCCAGTGGTAGTGCCCCGTGCATCAGCCATTCCAGTGACCAGGCAGTGACAGTGTTATATGCTGCTACTGTATGTCCACTGCTACAGTATAATAATAATAATAATAATAATAATAATAAGAATTTACTTACCGATAATTCTATTTCTCGTAGTCCGTAGTGGATGCTGGGAACTCCGTAAGGACCATGGGGAATAGCGGTTCCGCAGGAGACTGGGCACAAAAGTAAAAGCTTTAGGACTACCTGGTGTGCACTGGCTCCTCCCCCTATGACCCTCCTCCAAGCCTCAGTTAGGATACTGTGCCCGGACGAGCGTACACAATAAGGAAGGATTTTGAATACCGGGTAAGACTCATGCCAGCCACACCAATCACACCGTACAACCTGTGATCTGAACCCAGTTAACAGCATGATAACAGCGGAGCCTCTGAAAAGATGGCTCACAACAACAAAAACCCGATTTTTGTAACAGCAACTATGTACAAGTATTGCAGACAATCCGCACTTGGGATGGGCGCCCAGCATCCACTACGGACTACGAGAAATAGAATTATCGGTAAGTAAATTCTTATTTTCTCTGACGTCCTAGTGGATGCTGGGAACTCCGTAAGGACCATGGGGATTATACCAAAGCTCCCAAACGGGCGGGAGAGTGCGGATGACTCTGCAGCACCGAATGAGAGAACTCCAGGTCCTCCTCAGCCAGGGTATCAAATTTGTAGAATTTAGCAAACGTGTTTGCCCCTGACCAAGTAGCTGCTCGGCAAAGTTGTAAAGCCGAGACCCCTCGGGCAGCCGCCCAAGATGAGCCCACCTTCCTTGTGGAATGGGCTTTTACAGATTTAGGCTGTGGCAGGCCTGCCACAGAATGTGCAAGCTGAATTGTACTGCAAATCCAACGAGCAATAGTCTGCTTAGAAGCAGGAGCACCCAGCTTGTTGGGTGCATACAGGATAAACAGCGAGTCAGATTTTCTGACTCCAGCCGTCCTGGAAACATATTTTCAGGGCCCTGACTACATCCAGCAACTTGGAGTCCTCCAAGTCCCTAGTAGCCGCAGGTACCACAATAGGCTGGTTCAGGTGAGACGCTGAAACAACCTTAGGGAGAAATTGAGGACGAGTCCTCAATTCTGCCCTGTCCGTATGAAAAATTAGGTAAGGGCTTTTATAGGATAAAGCCGCCAATTCTGACACACGCCTGGCCGAAGCCAGGGCCAACAGCATTACCACTTTTCATGTGAGATATTTTAAGTCCACAGTGGTGAGTGGTTCAAACCAATGTGATTTTAGGAACCCCAAAACTACATTGAGATCCCAAGGTGCCACTGGAGGCACAAAAGGAGGCTGTATATGCAGTACCCCCTTGACAAACGTCTGAACTTCAGGAACTGAAGCCAGTTCTTTCTGGAAGAAAATCGACAGGGCCGAAATTTGAACCTTAATGGACCCTAATTTTAGGCCCATAGACAGTCCTGTTTGCAGGAAATGCAGGAAACTACCCAGTTGAAATTCCTCTGTAAGGGCCTTCCTGGCCTCGCACCACGCAACATATTTACGCCAAATACGGTGATAATGTTGTGCGGTTTAGGCGGGACGCCATCATGTCCACCTGTGGCCGTTCCCACCGATTTACAATCTGCTCGAAGACTTCTTGATGAAGTCCCCACTCTCCCGGGTGGAGGTCGTGCCTGCTGAGGAAGTCTGCTTCCCAGTTGTCCACTCCCGGAATGAACACCGCTGACAGTGCTTGCACGTGATTCTCCGCTCAACGCAGAATCCTTGTGGCTTCCGCCATGGCCACCCTGCTTCTTGTGCCGCCCTGGCGGTTTACATGGGCGACCGCCGTGATGTCTGACTGAATCAGCACTGGTTGGTCTCGAAGCAGGGGCTCCGCTTGACTCAGGGCATTGTATATGGCCCTTAATTCCAGTATGTTTATGTGCAGACAAGTCTCCTGACTTGACCACAGGCCCTGGAAGTTTCTTCCTTGAGTGACTGCCCCCCACCCGCGGAGGCTTGCATCCGTGGTCACCAGGACCCAGTCCTGTATGCCGAACCTGCGCCCCTGAAGATGAGCACTCTGCAGCCACCACAGAAGAGACACCCTGGCCCTCGGGGACAGGGTGATCAGCCGATGCATCTGAAGATGCTATCCGGACCACTTGTCCAACAGATCCCACTGAAAGATCCTGGCATGGAACCTGCCGAAAGGAATGGCTTCGTATGACGCCACCATCTTTCCCAGTACTCGCGTGCAGTGGTGCACCGATACCAGTTTTGGTTTCAGGAGGTCTCTGACCAGAGTCACTAACTCCTGAGCCTTTTCCTCCAGGAGAAACACCTTCTTCTGTTCTGTGTCCAGAATCATACCCAGGAAGGGCAGACGCGTCGTAGGACACAGCTGCGACTTTGGAATATTCAGAATCCAGCCGTGCCGTAGCAACACTTCCTGAGAGTATGCTACGCTGATCAATAACTGTTCCCTGGACCTCGCCTTTATGAGGAGATCGTCCAAGTACGGGATAACTAACTCCTTGCTTCCGAAGGAGTACCATCATTTCCGCCATTACCTTGGTAAAAACTCTCGGTGCAGTGGACAGACCAAACGGCAACGTCTGGAATTGGAAATGACAGTTCTGTACCACCAACCTGAGGTACTCCTGGTGAAGTGGATAAATGGGGACATGCAAGTACGCATCCTTGATGTCCAGAGATACCATAAAATCCCCCTCTTCCAGGCTCGCAATGACCGCTCTGAGCGATTCCATTTTGAACTTGAACTTTTTCATGTAAATGTTCAAGGATTTTAAATTTAGAATGGGTCTTACCGAACCGTCTGGTTTCGGTACCACGAACAGTGTGGAATAGTAACCCTTTCCCTGCTGAAGGGGGGGTACCAGTATTATCACTTGCTGGAGGTACAGCTTGTGAATTGCCGCCAGGACTACCTCCCTCTCCGTGGGAGAAGCTGGCAAGGCAGATTTTAGGTAACGGTGAGGGGGGGTCACCTCGAACTCCAGCTTGTATCCCTGCGATACAATCTGTATAGCCCAAGGATCCACCTGTGAGCGAACCCACTGATTGCTGAAGTGTCGGATACGCGCCCCCACCGCTCCTGGCTCCGCCTGTGGAGCCCCAGCGTCATGCGGTGGAATTAGTGGAAGCCGGGGAGGACTTTTGTTCCTGGGAACAGGCTGCATGGTGCAGCTTCTTTCCTCTACCCCTGCCTCTAGCAAGAAAGGACGTCCCTCTGACTTTCTTGCTTTTTTGAGAACGAAAGGACTGCATTTGGTAATACGGTGCTTTCTTAGGCTGTGAGGAAAACTGTGGCAAGAAAGCTGACTTTCCAGCTGTTGCTGTGGATACGAGGTCCGAGAGATCGTCCCCAAACAACTCCTCACCCTTATAAGGCAAAACCTCCATGTGTTTTTTAGAGTCGGCATCCCCTGTCCATTGCAGAGTCCATAAGACCCGCCTGGCAGAAATGGACATTGCATTTATTCTAGAGCCCAGCAGGCAAATGTCCCTCTGGGCATCCCGCATATACAAGACGTAGTCTTTAATATGGCCATGGGTTAGCAATACGGTATCCCTGTCCAGGGTATCTAACCCCTCCGACAGAGTATCTGTCCATGCTGCTACAGCACTGCACATCCAGGCTGAATAGCCGGTCTCAGTAGAGTACCAGAGTGTGTATACACTGACTTCAGGATACCCTCCTGCTTCCTATCAGCAGGCTCTTTTAAGGCGGCCGTATCCTGAGACGGCAAGGCCACCCTCTTAGATAAGCGCGTCAGGGCCTTGTCTACCCTAGGGGAGGATTCCCAACGTAACCTATCCGTTGGCGGGAAAGGGTACGCCATTAGTATTCTTTTGGTAATCACCACTTTCTTATCAGGGGAAGACCACGCTTCTTCACATAACTCATTTAATTCATGTGACGGGGGAAAAGTCACTGGCTGCTTTTTCTCCCCAAACATATTTACCCTCTTTTCAGGGACAGGGTCAACCTCTGAAATGTGTAATACATTTTTCATTGCAATAATCATGTATCGGATGGCCTTGGTCATTTTAGGCTGTAATTGTGCCTCAACATCGTCGACACTGGAGTCGGACTCCGTGTCGGCATCCGTGTCAACCAACTGAGATAGTGGGCTTTTTCAAGACCCTGCCGGCCTCTGAGGCGCCTGGGCAGGCCCGGGTTGAGAGCCCGGCTGTCCCCCGGCAGCAACATCAAACCTTTTGTGTAATGAGTTTACATTGTCATTTAAGACCTTCCACATATCCATCCAATCAGGAGTCTGCACAGACGGCGGCGGCACCACATTTATCTGCACTTGCTCCGCCTACACGTAACCCTCCTCATCAAACATGTCGACACAGCCGTACCGACACAGCACACACACAGGGAATGCTCAGACTGAGGACAGGACCCCACAAGGTCTTTGGGAGACAGAGAAAGTATGCCAGCACACACCACAGCGCTATATAACACAGGGATATACACCACAAGAAGTGATTTCCCAATAGCTGCTTAATAAACACCTTTTGTGCCTAAATTTATGTGCACCCCCTCTCTTTTTACCCTTCCAGCTTCCAGGAGACTGCAGGGGAGAGCCTGGGGAGCTTCCTTCCAGCGGAGCTGTGAAGAAAAATGGCGCTGGTGTGCTGAGGAAGAAGGCCCCGCCCCCTCAGCGGCGGGCTTCTCCCGCTGTCTGTGACAGGAAAATGGCGGGGGATTTTTCACATATACAGTACCAGACTGTATTATGTGTAGATTTATGCCAAAGGTACTCTAATTGCTGCCCAGGGCGCGCCGCCCCCCCCCCCCCCCAGCGCCCTGCACCCTACAGCTGCGGTGCTGTGCGCTACCTTAAATGAAGACAGGAGCCTTCCAGCTTATGATCTTCTGGCTCTGCGAGGGGGACGGCGGCGCGGCTCCGGGAACGGACGTTCGAGGACAGCTGCCTGTGTTCGAACCCTCTGGAGCTAATGGTGTCCAGTAGCCTTAGAAGCGCAACCTAGCTGTGATCAGGTACGTTTGCTTCTCTCCCCTCGGTCCCACGTAGCAGTGAGTCTCTTGCCAGCAGAAGCTCACTGAAAATAAAAAACCTAACAAATACAGGAGAGCCCACTTGGAGCACCCAGCTCTGGCCGGGCACAGATTCTAACTGAGGTCTGGAGGAGGGGCATAGAGGGAGGAGCCAGTGCACACCAGATAGTACCTAATCTTTCTTTTAGAGTGCCCAATCTCCTGCGGAGCCCGTCTATTCCCCATGGTCCTTACGGAGTCCCCAGCATCCACTAGGACGTCAGAGAAAAATCATGTCGTCGGATGTAACAGCGCTATTGAATAGCCCCAGGAGCTGATTCCCGGCACTATTCAACTCACTTAGAATTTAATCGAGACCTTTGCTCTTTAGACAACAAGGATGATTACAAAATATGACTAACACAGAAACTGCTTCTATCATATTACCATACATCAAAGCACCCACTATTAGCCTGGTATGTCCAACCGCTCATGGAGAAGTAAAGCCACTGGCAAAGATGCAGGTGACTGGGCCAGACAATAAAGTGGCTCAGCCCATACATAACAAAAGTGGTTTCCATGCACTGGATCAACCAACATGGAACTGTACATGTCAACAGGATATCACACTGCATTGAGCCACTGACAGCACAATTTCTACACATAGGACAAAAATTATATAAATGGTAAGTAAACACTAACCATATTCTGCAAAGCAACCTTTTAAATAAGGGTCTGTCAGATATTCAATACCAAGGACAGTTACCACTACGCTGTAATCTGCTCATATACCGCCAAACTATTCAATATATATTTTCAATGAAATTTTTATCCATGATTTTGATATTTTTTCAACAATTTCTTACTAATTTGTCATATTATGCATATTACTGAAATAGTACCAGAGATGTATTGTTACAATGATATTGAACCACACCACAAATTGTTTAAAGTTAAATTCAGTTGTCTATTATGTCCTCTTTGCAAATGCAAGTCAATATAGGCGAGTGGGGATCCGGTCTCTAGGTCGACAGTAACTAGGTCAACAGGGTGTCTAGGTCAAAAGGTCGACATGAGTTTTTCACTTTTTTTTTTTTTTTTAAACATTACGATCCATGCGGACTACGATTGGGAATAGTAACCTTGCCCGAAGCATGGCGATCGAAGCGAACCATGCGAGGGGACACAGTGCACTAATTGGGGTTCCCGGACACTGTACGGAGAAAACATCAAAAAACTCATGTCGACCTTGTTACCCGTCGACCTAGACCCTGTTGACCTAGCAACCTTGTCGACCAATAGTGGTCGACATAGACACTTCTGACCTTCCATACCACACCCAGCGTGTGGAAATTGTTGACTTAAAATAAGATCTGGTACGATTAAAATAAGAATTTACTTACCGATAATTCTATTTCTCGGAGTCCGTAGTGGATGCTGGGGTTCCTGAAAGGACCATGGGGAATAGCGGCTCCGCAGGAGACAGGGCACAAAAAAGTAAAGCTTTACTAGGTCAGGTGGTGTGCACTGGCCCCTCCCCCTATGACCCTCCTCCAGACTCCAGTTAGGTACTGTGCCCGGACGAGCATACACAATAAGGGAGGCATTTTGAATCCCGGGTAAGACTCATACCAGCCACACCAATCACACCGTACAACTTGTGATCTAAACCCAGTTAACAGTATGACAACCGAAAGGGCCTCTTAAAGATGGCTCCTTAACAATAACCCGAATTAGTTAACAATAACTATGTACAAGTATTGCAGATAATCCGCACTTGGGATGGGCGCCCAGCATCCACTACGGACTCCGAGAAATAGAATTATCGGTAAGTAAATTCTTATTTTCTCTATCGTCCTAAGTGGATGCTGGGGTTCCTGAAAGGACCATGGGGATTATACCAAAGCTCCCAAACGGGCGGGAGAGTGCGGATGACTCTGCAGCACCGAATGAGAGAACTCCAGGTCCTCCTTTGCCAGGGTATCAAATTTGTAAAATTTTACAAACGTGTTCTCCCCCGACCACGTAGCTGCTCGGCAGAGTTGTAATGCCGAGACCCCTCGGGCAGCCGCCCAAGATGAGCCCACCTTCCTTGTGGAGTGGGCTTTTACAGTTTTAGGCTGTGGCAGGCCTGCCACAGAATGTGCAAGTTGAATTGTGTTACAAATCCAACGAGCAATCGACTGCTTAGAAGCAGGTGCGCCCAACTTGTTGGGTGCATACAATATAAACAGCGAGTCAGATTTTCTGACTCCAGCCGTCCTTGCAATGTATATTTTTAAGGCTCTGACAACGTCCAACAACTTGGAGTCCTCCAAGTCGCTAGTGGCCGCAGGCACCACAATAGGTTGGTTCAGATGAAATGCTGATACCACTTTAGGGAGAAAATGCGGACGAGTCCGCAGTTCTGCCCTATCCGAATGGAAGATTAGATAAGGACTTTTATAAGATAAAGCCGCCAATTCAGATACTCTCCTGGCAGAGGCCAGGGCTAGTAACATAGTCACTTTCAATGTGAGATATTTCAAATCCACCTTTTTCAATGGTTCAAACCAATGGGATTTGAGGAAATCTAAAACTACATTTAGATCCCACGGTGCCACCGGAGGCACCACAGGAGGCTGTATATGCAGTACTCCCTTGACAAAAGTCTGGACCTCAGGGACAGAGGCCAATTCTTTTTGGAAGAATATTGACAGGGCCGAAATTTGAACCTTAATGGATCCCAATTTGAGACCCATAGATAATCCTGATTGCAGGAAATGTAGGAAACGACCCAGTTGGAATTCCTCCGTCGGAACCCTCCGATCCTCGCACCACGCTACATATTTTCGCCAAATGCGGTGATAATGTTTCACGGTGACTTCCTTCCGTGCCTTAATCAAGGTAGGAATGACTTCTTCTGGAATGCCTTTCCCTTTTAGGATCTGGCGTTCAACCGCCATGCCGTCAAACGCAGCCGCGGTAAGTCTTGAAAAAGACAGGGACCCTGCTGTAGCAGGTCCCTTCTCAGATGTAGAGGCCACGGTTCGTCCGTGAGCATCTCTTGAAGTTCCGGATACCAAGTCCTTCTCGGCCAATCCGGAACCACTAGTATTGTTCTTACTCTTCTTTGCCGTATGATCTTCAATACCTTTGGTATGAGCGGCAGAGGAGGAAACACATACACTGACTGGTACACCCAAGGAGTTACCAGTGCGTCCACAGCTATTGCCTGTGGATCTCTTGACCTGGCGCAATATTTGTCCAGTTTCTTGTTGAGGCGAGACGCCATCATGTCTACAATTGGTCTTTCCCAACGGTCTATTAACATGTTGAAGACTTCTGGATGTAGACCCCACTCTCCCGGATGAAGATCGTGTCTGCTGAGGAAGTCTGCTTCCCAGTTGTCCACGCCCGGGATGAACACTGCTGACAGTGCTATCACGTGATTCTCCGCCCAGCGAAGAATCTTGGCAGCTTCTGCCATTGCACTCCTGCTTCTTGTGCCGCCCTGCCTGTTTACATGGGCGACCGCCGTGATGTTGTCCGACTGAATCAACACCGGCTTTCCTTGCAGGAGAAGTTCCGCCTGGCTTAGAGCATTGTAGATTGCTCTTAGTTCCAGAATGTTTATGTGAAGAGACTTTTCCAGACTCGTCCATACTCCCTGGAAGTTTCTTCCTTGTGTGACTGCTCCCCAGCCTCTCAGGCTGGCGTCCGTGGTCACCAGGATCCAATCCTGAATGCCGAATCTGCGGCCTTCTAATAGGTGAGCCTTCTGCAACCACCACAGAAGTGACACCCTTGTCTTTGGTGACAGGGTTATTCGCAGGTGCATCTGCAGATGCGACCCTGACCATTTGTCCAACAGATCCCTTTGGAATATTCTTGCATGGAATCTGCCGAATGGAATTGCTTCGTAAGAAGCCACCATTTTTCCCAGGACTCTTGTGCATTGATGTACTGACACTTTTCCTGGTTTTAGGAGGTTCCTGACCAGATCGGATAACTCCTTGGCTTTTTCCTCTGGAAGGAAAACCTTTTTCTGAACCGTGTCCAGAATCATTCCTAGGAACAGCAGACGAGTTGTCGGGATTAAATGGGATTTTGGAATATTCAGAATCCACCCGTGTTGTCTTAGCACCTCTTGAGATAGTGCTAAAGCTGTCTCCAGCTGTTCTCTGGACCTTGCCCTTATTAGGAGATCGTCCAAGTATGGGATAACTAATACGCCTTTTCTTCGAAGAAGAATCATCATCTCGGCCATTACCTTGGTAAAGACCCGAGGCGCCGTGGACAATCCGAACGGCAGCGTCTGAAACTGATAGTGACAGTTTTGAACAATGAACCTGAGGTACCCCTGGTGTGCGGGGTAAATCGGAACGTGTAGATACGCATCCTTGATGTCCAAGGATACCATAAAGTCCCCTTCTGTTGTAATAGGGGTACTTTGACTATCACCTGCTGAGCGTACAGCTTGTGAATGGCTTCCAACACCCTCTCCCTTTCGGAAGAGACGGTTGGTAAGGCAGACTTCAGGAAACGATGAGGAGGATCCGTCTCTAATTCCAACCTGTACCCCTGAGATATTATCTGCAGGATCCAGGGGTCTACCTGCGAGTGAGCCCACTGCGCGCTGTAATTTTTGAGACGGCCCCCCACTGTCCCCGAGTCCGCTTGAGAGGCCCCAGCGTCATGCTGAGGTTTTTGCAGGAGCCGGGGAGGGCTTCTGTTCCTGGGAAGGAGCTGCCTGTTGGTGTCTCTTCCCTCTTCCTCTGCCTCGTGGCAGGTACGACAAGCCCTTTGCTCTCTTATTTTTGTAGGAGCGAAAAGGCTGCGGTTGAAAGGTCGGTGCCTTTCTCTGTTGGGGAGTGACTTGAGGTAAAAAAGTGGATTTCCCGGCAGTAGCCGTGGCCACCAAGTCTGATAGACCAACTCCAAATAACTCCTCCCCTTTATACGGCAAAACCTCCATGTGACGTTTTGAATCCGCATCGCCTGTCCACTGTCGTGTCCATAAGGCTCTTCTGGCTGAAATGGACATAGCACTCACCCGAGATGCCAGTGTGCAAATATCCCTCTGTGCATCACGCATATAGATAAATGCATCCTTTATTTGTTCTAACGACAGTAAAACATTGTCCCTATCTAGGGTATCAATATTTTCAATCAGGGATTCTGACCAAACTACTCCAGCACTGCACATCCAGGCAGTTGCTATAGCTGGTCGTAGTATAACACCTGCATGTGTGTATATATTCTTTTGAATAACTTCCATCTTTCTATCTGATGGATCCTTAAGTGCGGCCGTCTCAGGAGAGGGTAACGCCACTTGTTTGGATAAGCGTGTGAGCGCCTTGTCCACCTTAGGGGGTGTTTCCCAGCGCGCCCTAACCTCTGGCGGGAAAGGGTATAATGCCAATAACTTTTTTGAAATTATCAACTTTTTATCAGGAGCAACCCACGCTTCATCACACACGTCATTTAATTCTTCTGATTCAGGAAAAACTGTTTGTAGTTTTTTCACACCATACATAATACCCTGTTTTACGGTATCTGTAGTATCAGCTAAATGTAACGTCTCCTTCATTGCCAAAATCATATAACGTGTGGCCCTACTGGAAAATACGTTTGAATTTCTACCGTCGTCACTGGAATCAGTGCCCGTGTCTGGGTCTGTGTCGACCGACTGAGGCAAAGGGCGTTTTACAGCCCCTGACGGTGTTTGAGGCGCCTGGACAGGCATTAATTGATTGTCCGGCCGCCTCATGTCCTCAACTGACTGTTTAAGGGAAGATAAACCATCACGTAATTCCACAAATAAAGGCATCCATTCTGGTGTCGACCCCCTGGGGGGTGACATCTGCATATTTGGCAATTGCTCCGCCTCCACACCAATATCGTCCTCATACATGTCGACACCACGTACCGACACACACCGCAAACTCACAGGGAATGCTCTAATGAAGACAGGACCCACTAGCCCTTTTGGGGAGACAGAGGGAGAGTCTGCCAGCACACACCACAAAGCGCTATATATACAAGGGATATCCTTATATTAAGTGCTCCCTTATAGCTGCTTTAATATATATATATATAGCCATTAATGTGCCCCCCCTCTCTGTTTTACCCTGTTTCTGTAGTGCAGTGCAGGGGAGAGACCTGGGAGCCGTTCTGACCAGCGGAGCTGTGACAGAAAATGGCGCCGTGTGCTGAGGAGATAGGCCCCGCCCCTTTTTCGGCGGGTTCTTCTCCCGCTATTTTTCCAGTCAGGCAGGGGTTAAATATCTCCATATAGCCCCTATGGGCTATATGTGAGGTATTTTTAGCCTTGTATAAGGTTTATATTTGCCTCTCAGAGCGCCCCCCCCCAGCGCTCTGCACCCTCAGTGACTGCCCAGTGAAGTGTGCTGAGAGGAAAATGGCGCACAGCTGCAGTGCTGTGCGCTACCTTATGAAGACTGAGGAGTCTTCAGCCGCCGGTTTCCGGACCTCTTCACGCTTCAGCATCTGCAAGGGGGTCGGCGGCGCGGCTCCGGGACCGGACTCCACGGCTGGGCCTGTGTTCGATCCCTCTGGAGCTAATGGTGTCCAGTAGCCAAGCAGCAAATCCACTCTGCATGCAGGTGAGTTTACTACTTTCCCCCTAAGTCCCACGTTGCAGTGATCCTGTTGCCAGCAGGACTCACTGTAAAGAAAAAAACCTAAACTAAACTTTCTCTAAGCAGCTCTTTAGGAGAGCCACCTAGATTGCACCCTTCTCGTTCGGGCACAAAATCTAACTGGAGTCTGGAGGAGGGTCATAGGGGGAGGGGCCAGTGCACACCACCTGACCTAGTAAAGCTTTACTTTTTTGTGCCCTGTCTCCTGCGGAGCCGCTATTCCCCATGGTCCTTTCAGGAACCCCAGCATCCACTTAGGACGATAGAGAAATGAATAGTAAAAATGATCACCTGGGGGTGGCAAGCAGAAATGTGTGAAAAGTGACCCATTTGGGCGCACAGATGGCACTTTTCGCAATCGCGCCTAGCACTATGGTCATGTTTAGTTGCTTTATGCAGCTAAACCTGACCTCTATGAGCGAAAAAGACAACTGAATATCATCCCCGCGATCTCCCAGCTAAAGACGGGAGATCGGGCATGATAATCAATTGAATATCGGCCTTTGTATGTATACTATACTGGTTTAGACCACAAATGACTACCAAGTGATAGACAGCAACACGTTTCTCTTGCTGCAACCATACAGTAAGAGGTAGGCAAGGAATAGGAGCATTGTAATTACACCAAAATTTCAATTCAAAATAGCTATGGCAATTATAAACTGCTCTTCTGTTGTCCAGTGAAGGCCAAGCCAGGAATCATGGTACCATGTCAATATGCTAGCCACAAGAAGTCACTGCTAAAACCAGAACTGCCTCACCAGAGAGCCCAGGCACGAGGCAACGGCACTTATCCATAATGGATTTCCTAAATACATACCCGAACGCTGCGGTGATACCACCTGGTCAGGTAACACACTCCTGGTGGTCGTATCAAATATCAGGATTTTGGTACTTACCGATAAATCCCTTTCTCCGATTCCACAGGGGCCACTGGAGTGTAGTTACAATGGGGAGATAGTAGGTGGTATTGGTAGCTGGCACTTTAAAAATTCTCACACTGTGGCTAGCTCCTCCCCTACTATCTCCCCTCCAAGCCAGTCTACGTTAAACTGTGCCCGAGGAGAGCTGTAATAAACAAACCGTAAGGTAGAGGAGGTTAACGACGCCCTGTAAACCAGGCGAACACAAACTAAACCTGGAACAGAACCTGACAAAAAACCAGGCTAGCCTGAACCCAACAAGCAGTCATATGGTGATCTGCAATCGTTAATCAAACAAAAATCAGGAGAAACAGCGCTGGGCGGGCGTCCAGTGGCCCCTGTGGAATCGGAGAAAGGGATTTATCGGTAAGTACCAAAATCCTGATTTCTCCTTCATCCACTAGGGGCCACTGGAGTGTAGTTACAATGGGGACGTCCCAGAGCTCCCAAAAAACGGGTGGGAAAGCGCTGAGAGTCCTGTAAAAACTGCTCGGCCAAACAGTGATGCAGAGGCCGTAAAAGTGTCAAACTTGTAGAATTTGACAAAACGAATGTCGGTTTGACCAAGTAGCCGCCTGACAAAATATTCATGGAGACCCCGCGGGCGGCTGCCCACGAAGGTCTTACAATGCGCGTAAAGCGCGCTGAATTGGAAAACGGAGGTTCCCTAGTAACCGCCAAGAAGACTGTCTGATGATCAGATGTATCCAACTGTCCAGCATATGCTGGGGCCCCGGCTATTTAGTACGGGAGCATCGTCCAGAGCAAAGAAGAAAAAACACTTCATCGAATAGCCTGAGACCTCTGTAGAGAGAGTTGACGAGCCCTGACAACATTCAGAGAGGATTGAAAACCACTAGTGTCAGATTTATATGAAAAATGGACCTCCCCTCTGGAAGAAACGACCGCTGAGGCCGAAGCCGAGCCCGGGGAGTTGCCAATAGAGTACTCCCTGAACAAGAGGCCGAACTTACGGCCGCTAGGCTAATCTCATTTGGAAGAAAAGCGAAAAAGGCAGAGACCTAAAATTCCGGTCAGTGTGGTTTGAAGCGCAGCGGAGCAAAAAACCTCCCAGAGAAACCAAAGATGAATGGTAACTGGAAGAAGGGGGAAAAACCCCCTTTTATCTTCATTATGTTCCATAAAGTTTTCCCAAAGTGGCAAAAGCGAGAAGAGGTAATAGACTTCTGAAATCGGAGCCCAGTAGGCCTAACCGAACTAGGGAACTCCTCCCTTCTGAGGTCTCGTGAACAGTCACACGGGTAACCGAAACCAGTGTAAAATTGAACAAGGAGAAAAAAAAAAAAGGAGCCTGTTGAAGTAGACAGTCCAGTCGAGGTAGGAGCCAAGGCTCCTCTACTGACAACAGGCGTATCTGTATCTTCAAGTCATGCGTGGCCCAACCAGCGCCACCGAGAGGACTAGCACGCATAATCCCCTCCTGTGTTACTGAACATGAAGTAGAAATAGAAAAGGAGGCAGGATAGAATAACCAGAAAACTCCCCGGAGCCCTGAGGGCCTCCACGGCTACTGCCGTCCGAGAGTAATAAAGGGTTAAAGAGTCAGTCAGAACGCCCTGAGGTCGATCCGAAATCTCCGCCCACAGCGGACCAGCTGACAAAACTCCGGGGCATGTTTCCTCACCCAGGAGTCTGACCTGGTGGCTTGATCTGGAAACAAGATTGTTGTCCCCCGTTCCGAGAGGAATGGAGGCGACCACTCATTACGTCGCAACTTGACTGAAGAAATAGAGTCTCTGGTGCCGAGGAATGAAAAAACCTCTGACGGACCGTGTTGAGAAACGTCTATGCGGAGCATAAATTGGATCTGTGTCGAATCAGAAGCTCGTGGATCCTCCGGATATTCAGAAGCCACCTAATGTACAGAGTGGGATAGTAGCAGTAAATTGTCCCATTAGGGAACCAACGTCACCCACTGCCCTTGAAAAAGAGTTATTCTGTTATCTTCCTAAACTCTGTGGGAGCGGAAGAGAGAAGAGTAAAGGACTTACAGTGAAAATGAGAATCCTGTTAAGGGGGAATCTGAGAAAAGCCTGTCCAACGGAAATCAGTAAACAGGCATCTCTGAAGACAAGGGACACGTAAAACTCCCTTTCTTGTTTAAACTAGCAATCACAGACTAAAAGGATTGTAAGGCCAGAATAGGCCTGTCCGAGCCACTTGGCTTCGGAACGTGAAAAGAAAACAAAGGCCTGAGAACTGTCCTAATTCAAATGATATGTGTAAAACAGGGATCAACACCCTTTGCGGTTAGAAACCTATGGAGCGCAGCCTGCAGTATGACTCTCTTGTCATCGTAAATCAGCCGACCCATGCCGAGGGACTCCTGAGACGGTTGTAACCGCCCAAGCCTTCTCCCATCGACCTGCGCCTACCCTGGGACCCTGCAGGTGTAATGGGTGTATAGGATGACATAAAATCAGACTGGACTGAGGATGTTGAACCTCTGCTTCAGCCTTTTTACCCTGAGAACCCCTGGCGACGAAGATATCACCCGTGTGGAGTCAAAAACCTGAAAGGGCACGAAAAAATCTAAAGGGAAGACCAGTAAAGGTCTGTCTTGGAGCTGGGGCAGTAGTAGGAGAAATCAAAGTGGACCTACCTCCATTGGTTCGAGAAATCCTGCAGAAAGTTCCTTCCCCAGAACCATCTGCCCCGTAGGATTTCATGTTTACTTGTCACTGTCGCAGCCCCAGAGGTCGTCGGGTTAAGACAGCCCAAGCGAAGATGCAGGGTCCGAGTCTGTAGACATGGAGACCTCCAAGGAACATAAAGCAGAATCGTGATTCTGACCTGTATCAAAGTATCAATTGATCCTGATGCGAAGCATCCTGTAACCTAGAGGACAATTGTTCCCCAACCTACCTGCTCCGGATACGGTAGAACCATGCTGCCGCATATGTCGATGGATCCCTGAGCAAGGTTGCCTCAGGAAAACGGCGGCTTGATGGACCGGCGATACACCGAGGTGTATACCCTAGAGAGGTTCTGATACCATCTCCTGCCATCTGCGGGGAAAAGATAGGAAAACAAACCTTGTTTGATACCTGATATTGTGTATTCGGGTGTCTGTCGGCCGCCTACCGGAGCCTGCCCAGCTCATCCGAAACTGAACCAGTCGCTGTCATTTTCGTCAATGGCGTGGAACCCTGATGGACTTGACGTGTCCTCCTCCTTTACCTGCAGTATCAGATGAACTGCTGTATTATGTACCTGTATATTCTGAGACACTGGTTCAGATCCACAGAAAACAGACATCAGTAATGCATGGAATGTTAGCAAAGTTTCTTTTTGGAAAGGTGTTTGGTCCCGCTGTGATTTGATCCTGTGACCTTGGAAACCAAAGTCCAAGGGCTTACCTGATGAGCTATTGTCTGGTTAATAGTGACATTACCTGCATCATTGATCAAACAGGGGTGTGCAGGTGCGTGGAGGGCGAAGCAGATGGCTCCGCCGCATATTTCACACCTAAGAGGGAATTCTTCGACTATCCCAGGAGAGACAAACGAAAGGAGAAAAGGTGGGTTAAATAAACAGAGCCCTACGTAAGGTCTGCACTATAATGTGTAGTGACCGATACGATTAAAATAAACTTTCTGGAGCAGCGGAGACCTGAACCAGCAACGCTGCGCTGTGGGACAGGAGTCTTAGCCCTAGGCTATAGGAGTTCTCCTTAAAGTTTTGTTTGGATTCAAACCCCTGTTCAGATACCCGCTACTAGCGTACTGAGCCGCAGCGCTATTTGTCTGATGCCTTACACGCTTTCCACAATTACAAATAGCATTAGTAACTAGTGACAACAAGGAATAATAAAGGGAAGGCAACACCCCGCCCTGTATTTAGTGTACCGCTAATTAAGGTGCACCAGATGTTTCTCTGAGGTTCCGCTGGCTTTTCAAAATGGTGACCAGCCTGTGAGAAAGATGGGGGAAAATGTTATGTGCAAGATGTTGTTATTAGAAAACATTGCGGAAGTAGCCTACAGCACCTGGTATTCCCAGGCGGTCTCCCATCCAAGTACTAACCGGGCCTGACCCTGCTTAGTTTCCGAGATCAGACGAGATCGGGCGTGTTCAGGGTGGTGTGGCCGTAGGCTTTTATCCCCTATATCTGGTATTTTATGGATTTATCTATATACATACCTACACGCACTTAAATATATATATCTATATATATACATGCACAAACATAACTATATATGTATATATACACACACACCGTAGGTAAATAAATACTGCACAGTAGATCCTTTTAATTATTATTGAGCTGAGTCCCAGCTACTGTAATAGAGCAGGTTCCCTGATTTGCAAGTAGGGAAATGCTGGGTATAGAGGACTCTACTGCAGGAGGAATGTATCTATATTTCAGCAGCCTGAAGTATCGAAAAGTTACAAATCCCAGAGCTGTTGCCTAGCGACGGGGAGACCTGGGAGCCCGCTGAGTAAAGCGGGTTAACTGTTAATATACCTGGGACTTTATTTGTATTTGTCTCTGAGTATGCAAGATTAGCCCACTGGGCTATAGGAGACACTGCAAATATGAAGCCAGGTCTGTGCAGGGAGGAAATGGCCGCCAGAGTGAAACTCCTCTGGGCTATGCGATAAAATCTATATAGTGGATAACTGGATTAGTGCTGAGCCACTCTGACTATATCACATTCTCCTCAGCACCATGTGCATTAAACTCACATAAATGCCTATTACACTATAACAGTGGCCGGGGAGCGGAGAATGCTGAGCCCGCTGTACAGAGCAGGAGTTAGCTCCGCCCCCCGGCTATGGCGCCTTATTGCAAAACTAAGCGGGAAGCGAGCTGTACCCTCCGCTGGGCCTGCGAGTCACCGCCGGGGAGCGCTGAGCGCTGAGCCCGCTATACAGCGCTAGTAGAGCCCTGTATCTGCTAGCCGCCGCCGGGGAGTGTTGCGCTGAACAGAGCGCGAGTCGCCGCCTGGGAGCAGGGAGCGCTGAGCTCGCTCTACAGAGCGGGACTTAGCTCCGCCCCCTCCGTACAAGGAGTGTCTGTGCGGGGGGTGCGGGGAGCTGGGGGAGCAGAGGGTTATCAGAATGACACACACCCGTTTTTCAGTCAGGGTTGTATAAACACATACTCAGCCTCCCCCAATCATCCTGTCTGTTTCTCCATGAGGAGGACAGGTAAGGATACAATAAAGTACATTACAGCCCCAGAGAGCCCTTCTGGAGTGGGTTGTACAACAATAAACAGATTGCTCTAAAAACATACATAGCCACCACAAATAAAGTATACTTCACTCACCACTGTGTTCTTGGTGGATCGGCCCCGACACACGCCGCACGCAGCGGCGTCCAGCCGGAATCTTCTGTGGTGGGGTGGTCCCGACACAAGCCGCACGCAGCGGTGTCCGACCATTTTTGATACTCACCGCTGCCATGCTGCCGGAATCTTCTGCTGGATGGAGTGGCCGCGACACGCGCCGCACGCAGCGGTGTCCGCCAACTCAGGAGAGCTCAGTGTCTCCCTCAGCCGGGGCCCATCCCTAGCCGCACGCAGCTGCGATGGGACCCCGCCGGCAGCTCCCACGGTGCAGACTGGCAGTGGCAGAGCTGCCAGTCTGTGAGTGTGTGTAAGAAAAATAAAATAATAAAGAAAAAGGAAGAAAATTCTTCAGCTAAACCCAAGTGAACCAGCTACCTCGGGCACTTAACTAAGACTGGCTTGGAGGGGAGATAGTAGGGGAGGAGCTAGCCACAGTGTGAGAATTTTTAAAGTGCCAGCTACCAATACCACCTACTATCTCCCCATTGTAACTACACTCCAGTGGCCCCTAGTGGATGAAGGAGAAACATTAGTGCCAGTTAAGCGGATAACGTATGTTGTAACATTTATGTACAGAGCCGAAACTAGGGGGAGGCTAGGGGGGCACGCGACCTGGGCGCGGAAAAGGAGAGGGCGCCGGCGCGAGGCAGTAATCGGAACAAGCAGTGCAGGACGGCGCAGGGTTGAAGAGGCGCCGTCCCGCTCCGCTGCACCAGGACGCTTCCGTAGCGTAGAGGCTAGTAAGAGCTGCTTCCTGATAAGAAACACAGCCGTCGCTTCTGCCAGCGCGGTGTGTGTGACTGTGACAGCGCGCTTCGGAAATGGAGAGGAGGGGGCCCTGACTGACACAGCAGATCAGCACTAAAAGTAGGTAGGGAGAGGCGGGCAGCTATATATGTACAATATGTGTGTGTGCAGTGTACTTTAACCTAATGTGTGTGAGCAGTGTAAGTGTGTGTGTGTGTGTGTGTGTGTGTGTGTGTGTGTGTGTGTAAGCAGTGCAGTGTAACCCTGTGTGTATGTGTGCTTGAACAGTTCAGTGTAACCCTGTATGTATGTGTGTTGGAGCAGTGCAGTGTAACCCTATGTGTGTGTGCATGTGTTGGAGCAGTGCAGTGTAACCCTGTGTGTGTATGTTGAAGCAGTGCAGTGTAACCCTGTGTGTATGTGTGTTGAAGCAGTGAAGTGTAACCCTGTGTGTGCTGGAGCAGTTCAGTGTAACCCTGTGTGTATGTGTGTTGGAGTAGTGCAGTGTAACCCTGTGTGTATGTGTGTTGGAGCAGTGCTGTGTAACCCTGTATGTGTGTATGTGTGTTGGAGCAGTGCAGTGTAACCCTATGTGTGTGTGCATGTGTTGGAGCAGTGCAATGTAACCATGTGTGTGTATGTTGAAGCAGTGCAGTGTAACCCTGTGTGTATGTGTGTTGGAGCAGTGAAGTGTAACCCTGTGTGTGTATGTTGAAGCAGTGCAGTGTAACCGTGTGTGTGTGTGTGTGTGTGTGTGTGTGTGTGTGTGTGTGTGTGTGTTGGAGCAGTGAAGTGTAACCCTGTGTGTGAGTATGTGTGCTGGAGCAGTTCAGTGTAACCCTGTGTGTATGTGTGCATGTGTTGGAGCAGTGCAATGTAAGTGTGTGTGTGTGTGTGTGTGTGTGTGTGTGTGTGTGTGTGTGTGTGTGTGCATTTGCTGGGGCAGTTCAGTGTTACCCAGTGTGTGTCTGCTGGAGCAGTGCAGTGTTACCCAGTGTGTGTCTGCTGGAGCAGTGCAGTGTAACCCTGTGTGTGTACTGGAGCAGTGAAGAGTGTGTGTGTGTGTGTGTGTGTGTGTGTGTGTGTGTGTGTGTGTGTGTGTGTGTGTGTGCTGGAGCAGTTGTGTTACCCAGTGTGTGTCTGCTGGAGCAGTGCAGTGTAACCCTGTGTGTGTACTGGAGCAGTGAAGTGTAACCGTGTGTGTGTGTGTGTTGGAGCAGTGCAGTGTAACCCTGTGTGTATGTGTGTTGGACCAGTGCAGTGTAACCCTTTGTGTATGTGCATGTGTTGGAGCAGTCCAGTGTAGCTGTGTGTGCTGGAGCAGTGCAGTGTAACCCTGTGTGTGTACTGGAGCAGTGAAGTGTAACCGTGTGTGTATGTGTGTTGGAGCAGTGCAGTGTAACCCTGTGTGTATGTGTGTTGGACCAGTGCAGTGTAACCCTTTGTGTATGTGCATGTGTTGGAGCAGTCCAAGCTGTGTGTGCTGGAGCAGTGCAGTGTAACCCTGTGTGTGTACTGGAGCAGTGAAGTGTAACCGTGTGTGTATGTGTGTTGGAGCAGTGCAGTGTAACCCTGTGTGTATGTGTGTTGGACCAGTGCAGTGTAACCCTTTGTGTATGTGCATGTGTTGGAGCAGTCCAGTGTAGCTGTGTGTGTGTGTGCTGGAGCAGTGCAGTGTAACCCTGCGTGTGTGTACTGGAGCAGTGCAGCGTAACCCGGTGTTGTGTGTGTATGCTGGAGTACCCGGGGTGCGTACATCATTTGTATGTATAGGAAGGGTGTAATTAATCACAGTATATTGGGGTATGTGTATATACAGGGGCACGTATATATGTTAATTTTGGCAGTATGTGTATATTCAGGGGCTGATTATTGATGGTGTGTACATGTATGGGAGGATGTATTTCTGTATAACAGGGGGGGGGGGGGGGGGGGCGCCAAATGACTGTCTTGCCCCGGGTGACAGAAACCCTGGTTTCGGCCCTGTTATGTATTATATGCTTGTTATATCAATATCTATGCACACATACACAAAACAAAAGCCAAGCTACAAGGCGTAGATGAGCTTAATAGCAATTAATCCACAAAACTAAAAAAAAAAAAAAAATACAAATAAGAAAATACATACAGCAAGCTCTCTGCTGAAAACATACAGAAAACAGCTCCAGATGTACTATACATGTTTGTGCTAAAAATGGCATCACACTAATAAAAAAATTAAAACTATTGTTACACAATTCATAATAAAGTTTACATTATTACTGTTTAAGATTGCACCCTAAGCCATGTCCTGGCTACCCGCTACATATTATTGCTGGTCCAGACACAACAGTCTCCTTACCAGGATAAAAATATATGGGACAAAGCACTTATATGAAGCAGTGAAAACAGAGTAAGAGACCTGTGGAAAAGTTGACCATGGCAACCAAACATCTCCCTTACAATTTATAGATTGTACTCGATAAAGGCTTCCTTCAAAGCTGATTGGTTGCCATTGGCAACTTCTCCTCCGGCCCTTTTCATTACTTCATGAATAGACCCCGAACTATTAATTTGGATATCATATCACTGGAGTAGGACTTGTATCACTAGCTTCCCCTCTTTGGCAGCAGCAGAACCAGCAGGACAGTATGCAGCGCAGGCAGAGACATAGTAATATCATGTTTCACGAATTACAGACAGAGCTCACTGACAAGAGGAGAGGAGGGTGGAGAGAGCTGTGACACAGGGATCCCAGCATCTACACAATTATACAACCGCCACCTTCCATACAGCCCCCCTGGTCTTAAGTGCCCTGGGCACCCCAAGGCTTAATCAGGTCCTGCTGCAGTGGGTAACGTGTGCGCTGTTACTGTAAGGGGTGGGTAGGGATGGACATTGATGGTCGATGTTCCTGAACCATCGATGTTTTTGTTTCGATGGCAGTGTTTTTCGCATTTAATGGTGCCCTCCCGATGTTTTTAACCATTGAATGATAGTCATTCCATGATCTTCCGATGGTGGCTTGTTTTTTCTAATTCCCAATAGCTATGCCTCTCCTTGCTGCTGTGTCTGTATCGAGGAAACTTCCTAAGTTCGTTGGAGGCTGTCTGACACACTGTTTCAGACATGAGCCCGCTCATCCAGTCCCCTCACTAGGCTGCTGCTTAGCAACAGGGCCCACTGCTAGCTCTCATTGGCTCTCACTGACTCAGAGAGCCAATCAGAGCACAGACCTCACCCTGCAGCAGCAGCCACAGACACAGAGAGCTGAGGAGGATTCAGAGGAGTGATGTCACTGAACTTTATATCACCCCAGCTATACACCACCACTGATCAGGGGGCATCATTTAGGAGGGCTATGGACAATGTCGTTGCTTGAGTATGTTTTGGACTGTGGGAAGAACCAAGAGAAAACACAAAAAACATGGAAAGAACATACAAACTCCACACCATAATCATCGGAATTGGTCCCATGTGAGACAGCAAAGCAAACCGTGCACTGAGCCAGTTGCCATCCACATTACTGTGAATGGGTACTGAGTCTGAACCTTATGTACCAAGCTCCAAAAAGGGTCCCAGGTTACAGACATCTGGCTCTGATGGTGTTCGTTGCTTTATGACTATGGAGGAATTTTCAGAGGTGAAGGCTATGATGATTTCACTCCTGCAGTCTTTGTCCAGCACTGAGGAGATGCACATGGCGCAGTGTCAGTCACTGCGCAGGAGTCTTGCTCAGTGCTGCAAGTATGGCGGTACAGCGTACCGGTAAAGAAATTCCCAGCACGTACGCCGTACCGCCAACCATACTGCATTTCCGCTGGCTTCGTTCTGTGTGAGGGGAGGAGAGCGCAGCACAGTGCCTCTCCTGCCCCTCAATTCTCTTTGATGCCCGGTCTCACTCTCCATCGGTGGCGGCAGGGTCAATCTGAATAAGGCACCGGTTTACTAGCCAATCAGAGCTCGCGGACCAGCAGCCGCGGCTCCTGATTGGCTACCGATCCGGCACATCATTTCAGATTGACCCCACCGCTGGAGAGTGAGACCAGGCATCAAAGAGAATTGAGGGGCAGGAGAGGCGCTGCGCTCTCCTCCCCTCATATAGAATAAACAACCAGCGGTAAGGGGTGGGGGGCAATGAGCACACAGTGGGGCATTGTATATCTGGCACTGTGGGGGCATTGTATATCTGGCACTGTGGGTGCATTGTATATCTGGCACTGTGGGTGCATTGTATATCTGGCACTGTGGGGACATTGTATATCTGGCACCGGGGGGGGCAATGTATATCTGGCACCGGGGGGGGCAATATATATCTGGCACCGGGGGGGGGGCAATGTATATCTGGCACAGGGGGGCATTGTAATTGTATATCTGGCACTGTGGGGGCATTGAATATATGGCACAGGGGGGCATTGTATATCTGGCACTGTGGGGCAATGTATATCTGGCACTGTGGGGCAATGTATATCTGGCACAGAGGGGTAATGTATATCTGTCACTGTGGGGGCAATGTTACTTCATCATTGGGCATTGTGTGTGTATATTATATATGTACATTCTACACAAAATGTTCAGTGATAAAGTAATATGTTGCACTGAGTCTGGCCCTGCCCCCTATCACAATTCACACCTTACGAACGGAAATGCAAGCTTTTGCGCATGCGCCAGTCATAGTTTTCACCATCAAATACTTTTGATGTGATGGTTAGTAACCATCGCATGAAAAGTTTCAATAGCAGAAGCATTGCCATCATATCATGGTTTACTTTCGATTCGATGTCCATCACTAGGGGTGGGGGTGTAATATATACATACAGAATAGAAAATAAAGTGAAGGTAACACCCCACTCCCACAACCAACCCGTGTGTCCCTGCTGCTAGTACATCCCCGAAGGAGGCGGCACAGACAGGGGAAGAGGCAGTGACATATACGGAGGGCAGTACCGGGAGGTGACAACACACACTAGTGATGGGAAATCTAGTTCAGTTCGGTGATTAGTTCATTATGATCTAGTTCACTGAAAAGATTAGTTCAGAAGATTAGTTCATCTAGTTCATTTAGTTCATCATTTCACTCACTGACTCTGAGACTGAAAGGAGTGATTAGATTTAGAACTAGTCTAGACTAGTACACATAGAGTAGGCATTTCTAATACTAGCTCATTGTAGGAGTTATAATCTTTTTCAAATGATCAGATGTGTGTAATATGTCAGATTTTTTATTTTTAAGAAAAGAAATAAGTTATATAGCAACCTTATACTGACATATGTATCTCTGCAATATTAATCCCATTGTTGGTACTCCTTTTTACTTCATAATAGGCAGTGAAAGACGCAAATCCAGAGTAATGTCATAAATCACTTAGTTTTTCTGCTTTTAAAATACAGTAATTAAAAGAAAAGAAAAAGTCCCTTTGCCCCAATGTAACAGACCTTAGAGAGATAAAGTGGAGATGTTGCAAAGCAACCCATCAGCTTCTGTCATTTATGTTCAACAGTATATAAAGTGACAGAAGCTGATTGGTTGCTAGGGGCAACTGCTCAACTTTATGTCACTTGAAGGTTCATAGTACATATCCCCGTGTCTTGTGTGGAGTAATCATACCCTACAGAAGGCATGTCCAAAGTGCGGCCCTCCAGCTGTTGTGAAACTACATATCCCAGCATGCCCTGACACAGTTTTTCCGTCAGAGAATGCTAAAGCTGTGTCAGGGCATGCTGAGATGTGTAGTTTCTCAACAGCTGGAGGGCCACAGTTTGGACATGCCTGCCCTACAGGATAGCATGCAGCACTCAGCACTGTGTCTTTAGCTGATTGGGAGTGTAGCTTGTCACCTAATATACTGGAGGAATGAATCATGGCTATATGCAGTTCAGCATCAGCTCCATACAATGCATATGCCTGTGCACAGCAATGCCACACATGGTAGCTGAGAAGTACTGCACTGACTCGTATGGCTGTATGAGTCATTGGGGTCGATTCTATTCGGCAACTAATGAATAGCGCCGGGAATTAGCTCCCGACGCTATTCAATACAGCAACTAATTACCTGCAATTGTCGGGAATTCTTCTCTCATCCCCGGGGGATGAGAAGAGAAACCCGACAAAAGTGCTGCCTCGCGGCCGGCGCGAGGCTGATTCTGTCGGGAATCAGCCTCGCGCCGGGGAGTTAAGTCGGAGAATGTCCGTTCTCCCGACAATTCAACCTGTTTTGTCGGCGAGAACGGGCCATCGCCGACGTAACTAGTTGCTGAATTGAATAGCGTCGGGAGCTAATTCCCGGCGCTATTCATTAGTTGCCGAATAGAATCGACCCCATTGAGTCAGTGAACTGATCAGTGAACTGTAATGAATCACTGAACTACTGAACTACTTGCTGAACTACTGAACTACTTGCAAGGAGAGTGACTCGTGAGTCGTCAGGACAATGCAGTTCAATCAGCTTCATAGAGTCCACCACTGACTCCATGAGCACAGCAGTGACCCCTGTGGCAGCTGAGGTAAACTGACTCATGAGAATTCAGTATTCACTCACATACACACACACTGATTGGTTGCTATGGGCAACATCACTTCTATAGAACTACCTAAGTATATGTACCATCATATTTTTAATTATTTCAAGACTGAAGGTTCATCAGACAGACATACATACATACATATCCCCCTATGTCTTGTGTAGAGTAATCAGACCCTACAGCAGGCATGTCCAAACTGCGGCCCTCCAGCTGTTGAGAAACTACATATCCCAGCATGCCCTGACACAGCTTTAGCATTCTCTGACATCTGACAGCAAAACTGTGTCAGGGCATGCTGGGATATGTAGTTTCACAACAGCTGGAGGGCCGCAGTTTGGACATGCCTGCCCTACAGGATAGCATGCAGCACTCAGAATTTGTCTTTGGTTGATTGGTAGTGACAGTGTACCTTGTGACCACCTAATATGCTAGGTGAATTAATCATGGCTATATGCAGTTCAGTATCAGCTCCATACAATGCATATGCCTGAGCACAGCAGTACCACACATGGTAGCTGAGAAGTACTGCACTGACTCGTATGGCTGTATGAGTCATTGAGTCAGTGAACTGATCAGTGAACTGTAATGAATCACTGAACTACTGAACTACTTGCTGAACTACTGAACTACTTGCAAGGAGAATGACTCACGAGTCGTCAGGACAATGTAACTCAATCAGCTCCACAGAGTGAGTCCACTCCATGTCTGAGCGCAGCAGTGACCCCTGTGGCAGCAGAGATGTACTGACTCATGAGTACTGCTGAGTGAGAGCTGAATAAAAACAGTGCTGCAGCAGCACCTACACAACACCCAGCAGAAGATTTAGCACAGCAATATGCACAGGAACCAGTAGTACCAGAAGTAGCAGCAAGTGTTTGGACATCTGGACTAATAGGACAGTGATTGTATCACAGAAAGGTGAGCAGCATGACCACACATGCTCACTCACATACACACATAGGGGTAAATTTACTAAGGTGGGAGATTTTTAGAACTGGTGATGTTGCCCATGGCAACCAATCAAATTCTACTTAACATTTATCTAGCTGCTTCTAGCAGATAATAAATATAATCGGATTGGTTGCTATGGGCAACATCACCAATTCTAAAAAATCTCCCACCTTAGTAAATTTACCCCATACACTTTGGCTAGGCAGTGCAGATGCTATTTTTTATTAGATCTGATTGCTGGGCTGTGTTGTACTTTTAACTTTCATTTCACAGCATCAGATTCAGGAAGTGAAAATCCAGTGAATGAGACAGTGAGAAGCCTAATGCTGGCTCTATTCTGTCTGTGTCTGACTCCTCCTTCCTGATGAACTAATCTTTGCCAAAGCTGTGAACTGAACGAACTAGTTCACTTTGAAGATTAGTTCATTTTGAACTAATCATTCATGAACTACCCATCACTAACACACACAGCAGCCGCCTCTTCCGGAAGGTCCCTTCTCCCACTCCGATATAGAATCAACCCTTCCCCCGCACACAGCTGGCGGATCTCACACACACAGTCAGTGGGACAGCGTTACTGGTAAAACGCGGCTAGGTCCCGTATTACGGCATGTTACCCCCTTCCGCCCCACTCCCACAGGCTCCGCGGACACTGCACCACAATAAGCTCACCAGGCCGCTTAGGTGTGGTGGAGGCCGGCGGCGGCAACGGGTAACTTCTGCATCTGTCTCTTCACACTCCGCTTCCTGGGAACGCCACTTCCGGTCACCGGCTGCTGCAGCGCAGCACGTGCAAAAGTTTCCTCTGTAGGAAAGTGCGCGCCACTTCACAGCGTTTTAAATACTGTACGGAAGTAGTGTTCCTTCTGACGTCACACGCTGGTCTCCCAGGCAACGTAACAGCGGCGTGACACGCACAGACCAGGAGGAGAGGTAACGCCCCCCTCCTGTGCAGCTACAATTTGACGTCAGTGGCTCATGTGACTGCCGCCGGCACGTCATGCGGTTCGTTGTGGGTGTAGTGTGTGGTGGTTCTGTGCTTCATCTAAGTAGCTGATGATATCATTAACTATCTGTATGTCTGCCTTCCTTCTGTGCTCATCAGCTTTATGCATGTATCATCTGTGAGGACTATAAATATAAACGCCTCTCTAATGATAATCTGTAGAGTATTTTATGGTACGTTTGGTAAATAAGTGTTTTGGACCCAAAGTATGCTGGGTTGGTAGCGTCTAGGATGCCTTCGCCGGAAGGACCTAGTGCACGTCAGGCAGTGGGCGGTGTTGGTGGCAAAAAGGTCCTTATCACGAAGGTAAAGTAGACTGCTTTGCATAGATTGAGATCATTTCTCTTCATCATAAAGACCAGGTCCTTATGGCGAAGAGAAAGTATACTCAACCATAACTTGTTATAATAGGCAGATGGTAGGATTACTGGGATCATCCACTGCAGAGTGGGTATTTTATCTTTCCTCTGAGCTGCTTGCCTCCCTTTAGCTAGGGGAGCTCTACAGTGCTTCTCTGGTAAAAAGTTTTTTTTAGCGTTTATTATTTCTCCTTCGTCCTAGAGGATGCTGGGGACTCCAAAAGGACCATGGGTTATAGACGGGATCCGCAGGAGACATGGGCACTTTAAGACTTTAAATGGGTGTGAACTGGCTCCTCTCTCTATGCCCCTCCTCCAGACCTCAGTTAGATTCTGTGCCCAGAGAGACTGGACACACACTAGGGGAGCTCTACAGAGTTTCTCTAGAAAATACTTTTGTTAGGTTTATTATTTTCAGGGAGCACTGCTGGCAACAGGCTCCCTGCATCGTGGGACTGAGGGGAGAGAAGCAGACCTACTTCTGTGAGTTTAAAGACTCTGATTCTTAGGCTACTGGACACCATTAGCTCCAGGGGGTCCGATCACTTGGTGCGCCTAGCTGCTCGTTCCCGGAGCTGCGCCGCCGTCCCCCTCACAGAGCCTGAAGAGAGAAGCCGGGTGAGTAGCAGAAGCAAGAAGACTTCAGAGGCGGCAGAAGACTTCTGATCTTCGGCGGTGTCGCGCTGCGCGCCATTGCTCCCACACACCGACACTATATGGGTGCAGTGCGCAGGGGGGGCGCCCTGGGCAGCAATTACAAAATGAGCACTGGCATGACAGTATACAGTGCATAGGCACTGTATACAGACCACCGCCAGTATAAATAAACGCGGGACAGAAGCGCGCCATGTAGGGGGCGGTGCTTCGTCCTCCAGCTATAATCCGCGCCATTTTGTCTCCACAGCAAGCTGCAGAGACGCTGGTTCTGGCCCTTCACTTCTGTATCAAGTAACGGGGTGTACAGCATATTTGGTGTTGTATTGATTTACATATAAAAGCGCTGCTAGGTCTGGGGTTTGTAAATTCTTTCAGACCGGGTGCGGCGCTGTGTGTGAGCTGGCAAACTCCCTTTCTCTTACGTCCTAGAGGATGCTGGGGACTCCAAAAGGACCATGGGGTATAGACAGATCCGCAGGAGCTTGGGCACACTATAAAGACTTAAACTGGGTGTGAAGTGGCTCCTCCCTCTATGCCCCTCCTCCAGACCTCAGACTTTGTGCCCAGGAGTGACTGGATGCACACTAGGGGAGCTCTACTGAATTTCTCTAGAAAGACTTTATGTAGGTTTTTTATTTTCAGGGAGACCTGCTGGCTACAGACTCCCTGCATCGTGGGAGTGAGGGGAGAGAAGCAGACCTACTTGTTCTTAGTTAAGGGCTCTGCTTCTTAGGCTACTGGACACCATTAGCTCCAGAGGGTTCGATCACTTGGTTCGCCTAGCTGCTTGTTCCCGGAGCCGCGCCGTCACCCCCCTCACAGAAGAAAGAAGCCGGGTGAGTATGAGAAGAACAGAAGATTTCAGGACGGCAGAAGACTTCAGTAACGTAGGTAACACGCAGCGGTCGCGCTGCGCTCCTTGCTCCCACACACCAACGGCACTCACAGGGTGCATGGCGCTGGGGGGGAGCGCCCTGGGCAGCATGTTACTGAGGATGAAAATGTATACCAGCGCTGGCTGAACCAATTAATTTGTATTAAATAAAATAATAATAAGGATGGTTTGCTCTATGTAAAAAAGTAACAATTTATTGACATATCACATGTAAACAAATCTAAAAAGAAGGAATTCCTGTTGCCACAAGGTGGCGATAAAACTTGGTAATGTCTTATCTGAATAAAATTTCATGGATTTCACATTCTCCTATATTGAAATTGTTCATTCCTAAAGGCTAGGACACCCTCTCCTTGTGCATTCACTGTAATAGGTAAATAATTACCAGATCCCCACGTTAGTAAGCATCAGCGTTGGAACAAGTCCGTTTTGCAGCTGTAGGGGTAGATTAAACCGGTTTGATGAATGAGTCCAGTGATGGGAGAGAAGTCCAAAGTATGCCGAAGGATGTCAAAGGCTTTTCGGGCCAGTTGGAGAGTGAAGTCCAGATGAGTAAGGAAAGCTCAACGCGTTTCACTGGTATAATCCAGCTTCCTCAGGAGCATAAGTTCCATATGTATGGGGTACTCTATTTATACCCTTACTGATGAATTGATAAGCACCACCTGTTTGGGTCAATATTAATACTTAAGAGCAAACCATCCAAAATAACAATGTAAAAAGCTAACAATACAAAACACAAACTTAGTGTCTATTTATAAAATATATTTTTATTTAAAAACGAGTGTTATTACTCTATTTAAACAAAGGAAACTCTGCCTGCATATTATACTTTTTTTATAATGGGGCTGAAGCGCGCTGAAAAGAGGTGCGGCTTATCCCCTCCCAGCAGTGTTTAGCGCCATTTTTCTGTCTGTCCCCGCCAAAAGGTGATACAGTCCAAACGAGGGGGGGCACAGAGTTTTTAGTGGTATATTTAAGGGTATCTATAGCACTATTTGTTTGGAGATGGCCATATAAGCATTTTTGTGCATATTTCTGTGTGAGTTCGCTGTCAGTATACCCACTGTAGTACACATGTGTCTACATGCGTGAAGGCTCTGTCGCAATCCGTTCTGGGGTCACTTTCGACATCGCCGACGCCTATTGGTACTTGATATAGTCAACGGGTCGGTAGTTGTATGCTTGCCATAAGTACACACTGTATGGGAGACACAGTAGTATGTGGGTGACACTGTCGGCACCAACTGTTATTACTGGGTGTAACATGTATATATGTATATTATATGTATGGTTTGGTTCCATGGACCTGTAACTCGAACACGGACATGGTAGTGTATGGGGGGGAGTGTTATTGATAGATAGATAGATATATATATATATATATATATATACTCCCCTCGGAACCCTCAGGGGCGCAAATTAAGTTATTTTTGCCTAGGTTACTACTTCCTGCTGTCGACGATTACTAGGTTTTCTGTCGACCATAACGTTCCTGGTAGATCCACAAGTGGGGCGTATTAGTACATGATTATACATTCAGAACAAATTACTGTCACTAGGGACCTGTTGGGTCCGGACAATTCACTTATGTATATATGTTTTATTTTTATATATATATATATATATATATATATATATGTATATATATATATATATATATATATATATATATATATATATATATATAGACTAAATCAACAGGAATCCATTATTTGGGTGACTGACTTTTCCACGGCAAGTGGAACAATCAATACGGCTACCAAGAGGCTGTGGCCTCTAGTCAATACTGAACAGGAGCTCCCTGCCCTCTTCCAGAAACGTCTCATTATTGGACAACGCAGGGGTAAGAATATTAAAAATTATGTGGTGCACAACGATGTTTCCAAATTAAAAATCATCCCATCGGGAAACTTTCTTGCCCGAAAACCCGGCAACTTTCGTTGTTTAGGTTGCACCACATGCAATTACCTGGACACTGGGGACACTTTCTCACATCCGAGATCCGGGAAGATTTTCCAGATCAGATACACCCTAACATGCTCATCTAAATTCGTCATTTACTACATCAAATGCCCTTGTGGGCTTTTATACATTGGCAAAACTGTCAGACAATTTAAAGAGCGCATGGCCATGCACCGTATGTCAATTAGACAAGCGCTGGAAAGGACCGACCAGGAACAACCGGTGGCTCGGCATTTTAAGAACTTTAGGCATAACCTGGCAAGTTTGAAATACAAGATGATTGACCATGTACCCCTTAACAGCCGGGGGGGAGATAGGGGACGCTTGCTACTTTAAAAAGAGGCTATGTGGATTGATAAACTGCAAACTCTCCATCCGCTGGGGCTTAATGAACATTGCTCATTTAACTGTTTTATTTAACCACTAACAAGTGTATATTAGTTCACCAGTAGTTAACTTTCTTCCTTAATGATATAGTTATTGTCTTCATTATGATTATGCCCCTCAGATTGGCCTGCAGCTAAAGGATTTGTCCTGTTATGTTTTCAGTGTTTTTGTTTCACATATCTCCATGGTGATGGGTACACTGCAGCCGCACGCTTCCGTGGGCGGGGACCGGCGCGTCATCGCAAGTCGCGTGAGAGTGACGTCACGGCGCCGCATCACGGAGCGGGACGGGAACGAGCACACATGTCTGGGTGAGTGTCTATTTAAGTTTATTCATTGTATGTTTGTTCATCCTTGAAAAAATGTCATAAATGGACATGAAACGTCGGAATGGTACCCTGGTTGTCTGACTCTTTGTCTTCGCCGGGGATCTAATTGGTGTTTATAAGTCTGTGAGTGCAGCTTCAATCTCCTGGTACATATATATATATATATATATATATATATATATATATATATATATATAACCATCCAAGAAAAACGGCACTGGAAGCTTATTTCAAGTGAAGAAAGTGTATTGCAGGGTAGACGTTTCGGAGCTCACGCCCCGTCCTCACTACCAAGTATTTGGTAGTGAGGACGGGGCGTGAGCTCCGAAACATCTACCCTGCAATACACTTTCTCCACTTGAAATAAGCTTCCAGTGCCGTTTTTCTTGGATGGTTATGTGCTTTTGTATTCAGGCACGGAGCGCAGTTGTTTGCCTTGTATCAGAGTGCCAGCTGTTATGGACTGTGTGTATATATATTGTGACAAGAACACTGGGATAGTGTTTGAGGGCAGGTATATTTGTCCCAGGTTCTTGTCTTACATGTTTTAGAAAATGTTAACTTCTAGGAAAAATGCTTTTTGTTTTGTCTGAACCTTTTCAGTTTGCTGTAAAAGCTGGGTAAAGGCTCTGAGAGAGAGATAAGGCGAGTTCTAGACATTGGGCCCAGTTCGGGTCTTTGGCCTCACAGAGGGCTAATCAGGGTTTCAGCTGTGTAAGAGTGATATAGTGCTTCTAACCTGATTAGTATGGGCAGACTGCCTGGGAAGGCTGCAGGATCTGTGTGTGAGAGACACGCTTTCTGATGCAAGTAAGCTATACAGTATGTACTGAAGAACTCTGTGTTTTGTTTAGTGACAGTTAGGAACATCTTATGTTTAGTTAGTGCCGGACAGGCAAGGTATTTTTATTTTGGGGTTTATTTTATTTTCTGTTTCAATAAAACTGTCCGGGGTCAGTTGTACCAGAAACTGGACTTGTGTTGTTCCTCAGCTGCTGCGTGCTGCCATATTCCCCAGGAAAAGGCACCTTGCACCCCTACAGTGTTACAACTTGGTGGAGAACGCGAGCAGGCCGTTCTGCGCATAAGTGAAAGCAGCAGCTTTGTGAGGCCTGCAGAAAACGGTGGTTTATGCAGATACAGCCCAGTGTGAAGTTACTGAGACTCACCCCTGAGGGTTTGATATATGTCCTGGGTGAAAGCAGCTGCAAAGCCGCCTGAAAAATCTGTTGACATGGAGGATCTGCTTAAAGCCTTGCTGCAAGCTACAGCGGCTCAGCAGGAGGCCAACCGACAGCAGCAGGTGGCAATGGAGGAAAATTGGAGACTACAGCGTCAGGATAGAGAGGCCTTAGCAGAAGTGGTGCAGAGACTTGCAGCTCGGGTTGGAGATGTGGCCGTCAGTGCTCCAACCAGCTCTAGTTCTATACGAGCCAGTCACTTCCTGCAGAAAATGACAGAGGCTGATGATGTGGAGGCCTATCTGACCACGTTTGAAAGGACTGCCGAGCGTGAGAACTGGCCGAAAGCACAGTGGGCCAGTCTGCTGGCACCTTTCCTGTCAGGTGAGCCCCAAAAAGCTTACTTTGATTTAAGCCCTGCTGAGGCTCGGGACTATGATAAACTAAAGACTGAGATCCTGACCCGCCTGGGAGTCACGCTGTCAGTACGAGCACAACGGGTGCACCGTTGGCTGTACGCCATGGAGAAGCCTCCGCGCTCCCAGATGCACGACCTTATTCAGCTAACAAAAAAATGGCTGCAGCCAGAGACATTAACTGGTCCCCAGATGGTGGAAAGAGTCGTCATGGACCGCTACTTGAGATCTTTGCCCATGGTCCTGCGCAAGTGGGTGAGCCATGGAAACCCGGGTACTGCTGACCAATTAGTGGACATGGTAGAGAGGTATTTGGCAGCAGAGGAACTACTGATGACCACCCAGCAACCCATAGATCCTCGACAGCGCCCTTCAGTAAAGACTGGTAAGACTGTTCCGTGGGAAAACGTTGCTTGGCGGTTAAGAGAACGCAAGGCTGGAGAGACTGTAAACACTGGCCCTGGAAACAGGCCAATGGGGCTAGAACGGTCTATGCTGCCCAAATGGGTTGATAATCGTGTGGTTAAATGTTTTAGGTGTGGTATGCCAGGTCATGTTATTGCCAATTGCCCAGTCACGCAAGAACCCATGCAATGTGATGCTGCCTTTGAATGTCGCAGAATGTCTTTCTTTGCTAGGTTAGCCTGTACTGTGGTACCTTCACCTGAGCTGGAAAAACAAATGTGTGATGTGTTCTTAGAAGGTAACCGGGTAGAGGCCTTGCTAGATTCAGGAAGTTTAGTTACCCTCGTGAAAGCTGGGTTAGTGAACCCCTTAAAGGTCCAGCAAATACCTATTGGGGTAACTTGCATACATGGGGATACCCAATATTATGCCACTGCTGAGGTGAATATAGAAACTTGTTGTGGGTCAGCAATGGTTAAAGTGGGACTGGTCCCTACCTTGGTGCATGAGGCCATAATAGGGAGGGATTTTCCTCATTTTTGGAAACTGTGGGAATCACGGTTATCAACAGATGTGAGAAGTAAAAAGCCAGTTGATAATACCGGTGATTTTTTGGATGTACGTGGGTCTTCGGAACTTTCTGGCCCTTTGCCTTTTGCTAGTTTGGCTGGGGAAGTGACAGATGGGGAGTCCAGTGAGGACCCTCTTGCCGGGAACAGAGACATAGTAGTTAGAACTGAAAGCGTGCCTGACCTGGAGGTAAAGAAGGATCTGTTTGCGTCTGAACAGTTAAAGGATCCTACCTTAATAAAGGCTAGAGAGAATGTTAAGATTGTTAATGGGGAACCTGTGGTACCAGGTGACAGGGTTACGTATCCCCACATGGCCATCTGTAATGAGCTCTTGTACCACATTGTCAAAAGGGGTGAGGATGTGGTGGAACAGCTGGTAGTTCCCCAGCCTTATCGGAGAACGGTACTAGATTTAGCTCATAGTCACGTTACCGCAGGACATTTAGGGGCAGAAAAAACCACTGAAAGAGTTTTACAAAGGTTCTTTTGGCCAGGGGTTTATAAAGAAGTGTCTGAATATTGTTCTTCCTGTCCTGAATGCCAGTATCATGCCCCTAGACCCCATTTCAGGAGCCCACTAGTTCCCATGCCTATTATAGAGGTCCCGTTTGACAGAATAGCCATGGATCTCGTGGGGCCCTTGTTAAAGTCTGCTCGGGGCCATCAGTATATCCTGGTAATTATGGACTATGCCACTCGATATCCTGAGGCTGTCCCTTTACGCACTATCACAACCAAGGCGATAGCTAGGGAGCTGGTGCAGGTATTTAGTAGAGTGGGAATACCAAAAGAAATTTTGACTGACCAAGGTACTCCATTTATGTCAAGGATCATGAAAGAATTATGCAAGTTATTTAAGGTCACTCACCTCAGGACGTCCATCTACCATCCCCAAACTGACGGGTTGGTGGAAAGGTTTAATAAAACATTAAAAAGTATGTTAAAAAAGGTTGTTGAGAGAGATGGGAAAAACTGGGATTGTTTGTTGCCCTACTTGTTAATGGCCATCAGAGAAGTTCCTCAGTCCTCTACGGGGTTTTCTCCATTTGATTTGTTGTATGGTAGACACCCCAGAGGGCTGTTGGATGTTGCCAAAGAGACGTGGGAAGGACAGCCCACTCCTTATAGAAGCGTTATTGAGCATGTAACACAAATGCAGGATAGGATTGCAGCCGTGGTACCTGTTGTCAGAGAGCACATGGAACAGGCCCAAAGTGCTCAACAGAGTGTCTATAACCGGAGTGCCAAGATACGGGAATTTGCTCCTGGAGATAGAGTTCTTGTTTTGGTACCCACTGTGGAAAGCAAATTCCTAGCTAAATGGCAGGGTCCATTTGAGATTAGGGAAAAAGTGAATGAGGTTAATTACAAAGTATACCAGCCGGGAAAGAGAAAACCCGAACAGATCTACCATGTTAACTTAATCAAACCCTGGAAAGATAGGTTGTCTCTGTCAGCGGAGCCTTGCCCTTCGGTGTCTTCACCCCGGTTGCTTCCCGCAGTGAAGGTGTCAGAGACATTATCAACTGATCAGAACAATCAGGTTAAAGAATTTCTCATCCAAAATAGGGAGGTATTTTCAGAGCTGCCTGGCCGAACGACCATAATAAAACATGACATTGTCACAGAACCAGGGGTCAGGGTTCATTTAAAGCCATATAGGATTCCTGAAGCTCAGCGAGAAGCTATTTCTAAGGAAGTTAAAACCATGTTAGAACTTGGAGTCATAGAGGAGTCTAACAGTGAGTGGTCCAGTCCCATAGTGCTCATCCCGAAGCCCGACGGTAGCATACGCTTCTGTAATGACTTTCGTAAGTTAAATGAGGTGTCCAAGTTTGACGCATACCCCATGCCCCGTGTGGATGAGCTTGTAGAAAGGCTGGGAACAGCCAGGTTTCTCACCACATTGGACCTGACCAAAGGTTACTGGCAAATACCTTTATCTGATAGCGCCAAAGAAAAAACAGCCTTTTCGGTTCCGGAGGGGCTGTACCAGTATAAGATGTTACCCTTTGGGTTACATGGGGCTCCAGCAACCTTTCAACGGGCGATGGATAAAATTTTGAGGCCCCATAGAAAATATGCAGCTGCCTATTTGGATGATGTGGTAATTCACAGTACAGACTGGGGGTCACATTTGGTTAAAGTACAAGCAGTACTGGACTCAATCAGAGAGGCAGGGTTAACTGCTAACCCAAAGAAGTGCTGCCTCGCAATGGAGGAGGTCAAATACTTGGGCTTCACCATAGGCAGAGGTCTGATTAGGCCCCAATTGAATAAAGTTGATGCTATTCAAAACTGGCCTCGTCCAGTGAATAAAAAACAGGTAAGGGCTTTTTTGGGAATTACTGGGTACTATAGACGGTTTATTCCTAATTTTGCGACCACAGCGGTGCCGTTGTCAGACCTTACCAAAGGGAAGCAGTCAAATGTGGTGAAATGGAACCCTGATGCAGAAAAGGCGTTCCAAGCGTTAAAAGTGGCTTTGTGTTCACAACCGGTGTTGATAACACCAGATTTTTCAAAAGAATTTGTGGTACAGACAGATGCCTCAGAGGTAGGGATAGGTGCTGTGCTGTCCCAAACCAGAGATGGGGACGAACACCCTATCATTTATTTGAGTAGGAAACTCAATGAGCATGAAAAAAGGTATGCCATTGTGGAAAAGGAGGCTTTGGCCATTAAGTGGGCACTAGATACCTTGAGATATTACCTCTTGGGTAGACAATTCAGACTAGTGACAGACCATGCCCCTTTAAAATGGATGTATGTAAATAGAGGCAAGAATGCTCGTGTAACTAGATGGTTTCTAGCGTTGCAGGACTTTAAGTTTACTGTCGAACATAGACCGGGAACACAATTGGCCAACGCAGATGCATTGTCTCGCATCTTCTGTTTGGGGGCTACAAGTGTTCCGGCCCCTAGGTCGAAACAGGGGAGGGGGATATGTGACAAGAACACTGGGATAGTGTTTGAGGGCAGGTATATTTGTCCCAGGTTCTTGTCTTACATGTTTTAGAAAATGTTAACTTCTAGGAAAAATGCTTTTTGTTTTGTCTGAACCTTTTCAGTTTGCTGTAAAAGCTGGGTAAAGGCTCTGAGAGAGAGATAAGGCGAGTTCTAGACATTGGGCCCAGTTCGGGTCTTTGGCCTCACAGAGGGCTAATCAGGGTTTCAGCTGTGTAAGAGTGATATAGTGCTTCTAACCTGATTAGTATGGGCAGACTGCCTGGGAAGGCTGCAGGATCTGTGTGTGAGAGACACGCTTTCTGATGCAAGTAAGCTATACAGTATGTACTGAAGAACTCTGTGTTTTGTTTAGTGACAGTTAGGAACATCTTATGTTTAGTTAGTGCCGGACAGGCAAGGTATTTTTATTTTGGGGTTTGTTTTATTTTCTGTTTCAATAAAACTGGCCGGGGTCAGTTGTACCAGAAACTGGACTTGTGTTGTTCCTCAGCTGCTGCGTGCTGCCATATTCCCCAGGAAAAGGCACCTTGCACCCCTACAGTGTTACAACTTATATATATATATATTGGGTATTATATTATGTATATTCATGAATGCTAAAGTAGTAGTATTCTTTTTCATGTACTAGTCGCTCTGTTGATTAAGCTCTACGTCGGCAGTGACGAGTTGGTCTTCAGTCCTCTCAAGGAGTACGAAGGTTTTTTTTTCTCGCCGACGCGGTGGGAATACTGTGGAAGTCAACTCCTGGTCGACACGGGGCCCTGTCAGAAAGGATCATATACAGGAAGCTAAGTGATATTTTATTTCTATACTTTGACCCTGTTTACATTACATGCACATGCGGGAGTGTTTATATTCGGAAAGGCGTCCGTTAGAATTTACCTAAAGTGTGTAAGGTTGGTTTCTCCTGTTTGTTCTTCTTATACCATTACAGCGGCTGCTGTGGGTATACAGAAGGGTGGCCGGGGAAATGCTGAGGCTGTCTCCGGGAGATACTGGAGTTTTTCCCTGGGATGGTGTATCACTGTTGGAGGATACTTCGGCTCAGTCAATCCCGGGGTATACTACTGGTGATTCTACCTTCGTGAGTTAGTATCCTTCACAAGGGTTGGTGATGCATTCTTTGGTGGGATGTAGTCATAGAAACATAGAATTTGTCGGCAGATAAAAACCACTTGGCCCATCTAGTCTGCCCCTTTTTTTTTTTTTTTTTTAATCTCTAACCTTAATTGATCCTTATTTCTCTGTAAGGATATACTTATGTCTATCCATGCATGTTTAAATTGCTCTACTGTCTTAACCTCTACCACCTCCGATGGGAGGCTATTCCACTTGTCCACTACCCTTTCTGTGAAGTAATTTTTCTGCAAATTTCCCCTGAACCTCCCCCCCTCCAGTCTCAGTGCATGTCCTCGTGTCCTATTGCTTCTCTTCATTTGGAGAATGTTTCCCTCCTGGACTTTGTTAAAACCCTTGATATATTTGAAAGTTTCTATCATGTCCCCCCTTTCCCTTCTCTGCTCCAAACTATACATATTGAGATTTCTTAGTCTTTCTGGGTATGTTTTGTGATGTAGGCCATGCACCATTTTAGTTGCCCTTCTTTGTACAGTTTCTAATGTATTAATATCCTTTTGAAGACATGGCCTCCAGAATTGAACACAGTATTCTAGATGAGGCCGTACCAATGACCTATACAGTGGCATTATTACTACTTTCTTTCTACTGCTGATTCCTCTCCCAATGCAGCCAAGCATCTGACTAGCCTTCCTCATTGCTTTGTTACATTGCTTACCTGCCTTTAAGTCATCTGAAATAGTGACTCCTAGATCCCTTTCCTCCTCAGTAGTTTCCAGTATAGTGCCATTAATACTGTATTTAGCCTTTGGATTTTTGAGACCCAAGTGCATGATTTTGCATTTTTTGGCATTAAACTGTAATTGCCACACTCTTGACCATTCCTCTAGTCTACCTAGATCCTCAACCATTTGTTTTACCCCACCTGGTGTGTCTACCCTGTTGCATACCTTTGTGTCATCTGCAAAAAGGCATACTTTCCCTTTAATGCCATTTGCAATGTCACCAATAAAGATATTAAAAAGCACTGGTCCAAGTACAGATCCCTGGGGTACTCCACTGGTAATATTTCCCTCCTGTGAATGCACTCCATTTACCACAACTCTCTGTTTTCTATCCTTCAACCAAGATCTTATCCATTCAATAATCCTAATATCCAATCCTAAACTTTCAAGTTTATTTAGCAGTCTGCGATGTGGAACAGTGTCAAAAGCCTTACTAAAGTCTAGATAAGCTATATCCATGGCTCCACCTTTATCCATCACTTTAGTCACACAGTCAAAAAAGTCAATAAGATTTGTTTAACATGATCTCCCCCCAGTGAATCCATGCTGTTTGGGATCCTGTAAATTGCCGGATTTAAGATAATCTACAACTCTTTCTTTTAAGAGTGTTTCCATCTATTTCCCTACTACTGATGTAAGACTCACTGGTCTGTAGTTGTTTGCCTTTCCTTGCTTCCACTTTTGTGCAGTGGGACTATGTTTGCTCTTTTCCAGTCCTCTGGAATTACTGCTGTAGCTAATGACTGGTTGAATAATTCTGTCAATGGTGCTACCAGCACCTCTTTAAGTTCTTTTAGTATCATTGGATGTATCCCATCTGGCCCCATAGATTTGTCCACTTTCAGCTTTGAGAGTTCTGTTAGGACCTTCTCCTCTGTAAATGTACTTATGTAATTTTCCTGAATATCCCTGAAACTTAACTGTGGGCCCTTCCCCTCTCTTTCAGTAGTAAATACTGAGCAAAAATAATTATTAAGATGATCTGTTATTAAATTGTCTCCTCAACAAGACTCCCAGTGTCTGTCTTTAGTTTTATTATTCCGCCTTTTGTTTTTCTCCTTTCGCTTATATACCTAAAAAAAAGTTTTGCCTCCTTTACCCACTGACTGGGCCATTTTCTCCTCAGCTTGTGCCTTTGCACATCTGATTACCTTCTTAGTATCCTTCTGTCTAACAAGATATATCTCTTTGTCTTCATTATTTTGTGTCTGCTTATATTTCCTAAAAGCCATCTTTTTTGCTTTCACAATATTTGCTACTTCTTTTGCAAACCACACTGGCTTCCTTTTCCTTGTGTTTTTCCTAACACTTTTGATACAAAGGTCTGTTGCCTTTAATATTGCACATTTTAATGTTTCCCACCTCTCCTGCACGGCTTCCAAGTTCCTCCACTCTACCAAAGAATTGCTTACACATTTTCCCATCCCTACAAAATCAGCCTTCCTAAAATCCAACACCTTTGTTTTTGTATGGGATGAGTCAGTCTCTGTCTTTATGCTGAACCATACTGCTTGATGATCACTGGATCCCAGGTTTTCACCCACTTTTACGTCCGATATTCTGTCTCCATTTGTAAGTATTAAGTCTAATATAGCGTCTTTCCGAGTGGGCTCCCTCACCAATTGGTGGAGGGATGCTCCCTGAAGGGAATTTAAAATGTCCCTACTTCTAGTGGAACTAGCAACAGACACTTCCCAGTTTACATCAGGAAGATTAAAGTCTCCCATGATTATTACCTCTCCTTTTAATGCCATTTTAGTTATGTCCTGCAATAGGTACTTGTCGAGTTCCTCTTCCTGACCTGGTGGCCTGTATATCACGCCAATCCGAATACTCGACTTTTCCCGTTTCTATGGTCACCCAAAGAGCCTCAGTTTTTTCTTCAATACTTTGTATTAATGTAGTATTTATGCATTTTTTTACATACATTGCTACCCCTCCTCCGATTTTTCCAATTCTGTCCTTCCTAAATAAAGTATATCCCGGTATAGCTATGTCCCAGCCATGATTTTTATTGTACCATGACTCTGTAATTGCCACAATGTCTAGATCATCCCTTGTCATTATTGCATTGGGATTTTATTTCCTAAGCTCCTAGCATTTGCACACATAGCTTTTAGAGTTTTGTTTGTGCTTTTCCTGTTCCTAGCTATGTTCCTCTCTCTGCCTATTTTTATTTGGTTTTGATCTGAATTATCTTCTATTACTGTGGATATGCTACCTATTCCCTTTGCCTGCAGAAACAATACCTCTGTGTTGGGGGAGCAGATTTCTTTATTCTTGTTTGGTTCACTGCCCCCCTCTGTTAGTTTAAATAGTCGTTTTAACAGGTTCAACTGCGTTCTTTTTCCTTTTTTGTGCTGACAGTAGAAGGTGAAAAAGGTAAGGTTTCTGCAACCTTGTTCGGTTCGCAGAACGGGATGTCGTCCGTTTCTACCACATACATTACAGGTCGCGGGGTCTACCTGGCTGGAGGCCACCTTGGTGGGACCTCGTCTACTACGGGTCAGTCAGTCCGGGAATAGACTAGGAACTGTGAGTTAATTATAGAATCCTAGGGGAACTTTCTGGTGTGACAGATGGTTCCCCTCACTGATTTTTCTATTAGATCTTGCTGTTCCCCTTTGGAAGGGGAGGTGGTACGCAACGCCATACCAGAGGTGCGTAAGGTTCAGGGCATTGTTCTGATGTCCCTGATATAAAAAAATAAAATAAAGATTTCTCCTTACGATGTTGGACTACAGGATGGAATCTCTCAGACGAGGGAGCTCCACCACGTCATGATAGTAGGGGGTTAAAGGCATTTTTCTCCGCATTCAGGTTACCTGGATGGGTACCCAGGAATGTCTTGGCCATTTCACCGGAGTTATGGCAGTAGGATGGTATTTTTTCCACACTAAGAGCCATCGTTATTCTGTAGGGGGGCACTCTCCTGCTTAAGGCGAGGTCAAGCCACAAGTGATGCAAATTGTTGTTTTCTCTCTGACTGTTCTTCGACACAGGGGAAGCCTGTTATTCCCAATGACACAGACGTCGGAGGTGGGTATCAGAGTAGATACGGAAAGGCTGAGGTTCTGTGTGTTCCTGTGGACGGAAGTCTGAGGATCCGGAGTCGGATCAGATTTGTAGAGAAGCCTTTTTCGGTGAGCTGGTCAAATACCAGAGTGGTTTTCACTGGGCCAGTTCGGGAGGTGGCCCGGGTCTCCCCTACACATGCGCCGGAATATAATCCTAATAGCCAGGATATCGCTCCTGTGGTGTTTGCTCTGTTCTCACCTCCTAGAGGGACGAAGGTTCGGAATCCAGGATGAGATCTTGGTGTCCATGCATGCAGATCTCAGAAACTGGGGAGCAGTCCTTGCAAGGGAAGTCTTTCCAGAGTAAAAGGTCAAGCTGGGAAGCTTGTCTGCAATAAGCCTTCTTGAGTTAAGAGATATTTTCAATGAGCATATGCTTTGTGAACTGCCCGTGTTAATTATGTCGGATGGCTTGACAGCAGTGGTGTATGTAAGCCGCTAGGGCGGAACGAGGAGAAATGCGGCGATGGCGGAAGCCAAAAAAGTTTTCCGCTGGGTGGAAAGACTGGTAAACGCTATATTAGTAGTCTTCGTTCCGGAGGTGAACGACAGTAAACTAGATGCTTCTGCAGACGCGATCTCCATCCGGGAGAAAATATAGTCGTCATCGAGAAGTTTTCTCTGAAGTGACAGGTCTTTGAGGAGTGCCTCAAGTGGACATGCTGGCATCTCGCCCCTATGAGAGATCTCAGGGATATTGTTCAGGGTCAGGGGACACTCAAGCTATAGCAGTGGACGTCCTCGGGACACCTTGGGTGTTTCAGTCGGTGTATGTGTCCCCCCTGTTTTCACTTTTCGGACAGTGATAATCGTAAGAAGAACAAGGATTCAGAAGATCTTCATTGTTCCGGTCTAACAAATGAGGGCTTGGTATCCAGTTCTTCAAGATTTACTCATAGAAGATCCATGACCTTTCCTCTACGTGAAGAACTGTTACAGAATGATCCGGGCGTGTATCAAGACTTACGGCGGATGCGTTTGACGGCGTGGCGGTTGAACACCATATCCTGGCCAGAAAGTGTATTCCCAGGTGAAGTCTTTCCCACACTTCTTCAGGTTAGAAAAGAAGTAACGGCAAGGTATTAGAGGAGCTTCGTGTCTTTGTCGGTATGAGACTGCGGGACACTGCCATCGGGTCGCCTGGGGTCTGTCGGCCCCGGACCACCTCCTCATCACCACCGTGTTCGGAGAAAATAGCTGTCTTAGTGTGAATCCAAGATGGATACTACGGAAGACTTTCACTTGGATCGTTCTTCTCCATTCATTTTTGGAGACAAAGCCGCTACCTCCGACATCCGCCTTGCGGATGCCAAAGCCAATAGCATGACCACTTTCCAACAGATAAATTTCAACACAACCTTTCACAAAGGTTCCATACAGTGTGACACATGAAAACGCAACACTACGTCCAGGTCCCACGGTGCCAACGGGGGCACAAATGGAGGGTGGATGTGCAGTACTCCTTTTACGAAAGTCCGAACTACCAGAAAGGTTGCCAATTCCTTCTTGAAAGAAAATTTATAAGGCCAAAACTTTGCACTTAAAAGTAGCCGAACTTTAAGCCTGCACCCACACCTGCTTACCCCCGCCGCCAAGTAAATAGTCTTCAAGGTGGATTCCAACTTCCTATCCGACGCTTCCTTCAGCGAAGTTGCCCTGTCCCCACTGAAACAGCTCACTGTGCTGGAAAATAGCCTCTGATTCTCCCCTTCTTAGCGCTACAGCATTGTAAAATGGCTGCCAGCGTGCGCTGAGCCCAGCGGTACAGAGCAGGATTACGCTCCACCCCCCATAATGGCACCAGATTGACACTTGCCAAGTGCCTCTAGCGATATTCCCGTGCTGGCTCTGTGAGCCGCGCTGAGCCGCGAACGGAGAGCAGGGGGGAGAGAGCCGCGCTTAAATTGTGAACGGAGAGCGCGGGGATCGGGAGGAGTGGGAGTGACCGGAGAGTAGATCCAGGAGCAGAGAGCGGGAAGTCCCCCCTTGGTGTGAGCCGCCTGAGACCGCTTCTCTTAGCTAAAGTATTTGAGCTGTCGGCGGGATCGAACCGCTGACCCTCTGCACCATATCCCAGTTGCTTAACAGCAGAGCTATGGCAGCTGAATATTTCTAAGTTCACAGTGAGACTGCTATTAATAGTACAAGCTCCTTCTACTCACCGCTGCTGCTTTCTGATGGAGTGGCCCCGACACGCGCCACACACAGCGGTGTCCGGCCATCATGCTTACCGCTGCCGTAATCTTCTGACGGAGCGGCCCGACAGGCGCCGCACGCAGCGGTGTCCAGTCAGCTCCGGAGAGCTCAGTGTGTCCTTCAGCCGGGGACCATCCCGAGCCGCACGCAGCTGCGATGGGACCCTGCCGGCAGCTCCCGCGGTGCAGACTGGCAGTGGCAGAGCTGCCAGTCTGTGAAGAAAGAAAAGAAAGAAAAAAAATGTTTTTAAGAGAAAACCCAAGAGTGACCAGCTCCCTTGGGCACAAAACAAAGAGTAAAGTTTTAAAGTGCCAGCTCCCAGTTACTGCCTACTATTTCCCCATTGTAACTGCGCTCCAGTGTCCCCTAGTGGATGAAGGAGAAAGCCAGGACTCTCTATTGATTGTTTCTTTCTTTTCTGGTCTTAGATGGCTAGGGGCAAATTAATTCTTCAGAGATCGACCCTTTCGGAAAATAAACACTAGTTCTGCTGGAAGTACATCATTTAATAAATTATCTTGTTTTAGTATATTATAAATTTTTCCTAACAATAGATTTTATTTTTGGGCAGTGTTCATTATATGTAGTAATAAATGCTAATTGTTGCTCTTTATTTATTTTGGGTTCTTATCTAACTCCCTTTTCTCTATCGTCCTAGTGGATGCTGGGGTTCCTGAAAGGACCATGGGGAATAGCGGCTCCGCAGGAGACAGGGCACAAAAAGTAAAGCTTTAGGATCAGGTGGTGTGCACTGGCTCCTCCCCCTATGACCCTCCTCCAAGCCAGTTAGATTTTTGTGCCCGGCCGAGAAGGGTGCAATCTAGGTGGCTCTCCTAAAGAGCTGCTTAGGAAAGTTTAGCTTAGGTTTTTTGTTTTACAGTGAGTCCTGCTGGCAACAGGATCACTGCAACGAGGGACTTAGGGGAGAAGAAGTGAACTCACCTGCGTGCAGGATGGATTGGCTTCTTGGCTACTGGACATCAGCTCCAGAGGGACGATCACAGGTACAGCCTGGATGGTCACCGGAGCCTTGCCGCCGGCCCCCTTGCAGATGCTGAAGTAAGAAGAGGTCCAGAATCGGCGGCAGAAGACTCCTCAGTCTTCTAAAGGTAGCGCACAGCACTGCAGCTGTGCGCCATTTTCCTCTCAGCACACTTCACACGGCAGTCACTGAGGGTGCAGGGCGCTGGGAGGGGGGCGCCCTGGGAGGCAAATGAATACCTATTTTGGCTAAAAATACCTCACATATAGCCTCCGGAGGCTATATGGAGATATTTAACCCCTGCCAGAATCCGTTAAGAGCGGGAGACGAGGCCGCCGAAAAAGGGGCGGGGCCTATCTCCTCAGCACACAGCGCCATTTTCCCTCACAGAAAGGCTGGAGGGAAGGCTCCCAGGCTCTCCCCTGCACTGCACTACAGAAACAGGGTTAAAACAGAGAGGGGGGGCACTAATTTGGCGATATGCTTATATATATATTAAGATGCTATAAGGGAAAACACTTATATAAGGTTGTCCCTATATAATTATAGCGTTTTTGGTGTGTGCTGGCAAACTCTCCCTCTGTCTCTCCAAAGGGCTAGTGGGTCCTGTCCTCTATCAGAGCATTCCCTGTGTGTGTGCTGTGTGTCGGTACGTGTGTGTCGACAGGAGGACGATGTTGGTGAGGAGGCGGAGCAATTGCCTGTAATGGTGATGTCACTCTCTAGGGAGTCGACACCGGAATGGATGGCTTATTTAGGAAATTACGTGATAATGTCAACACGCTGCAAAGTCGGTTGACGACATGAGACGGCCGACAAACAATTAGTACGGTCCAGACGTCTCAAAAACACCGTCAAGGGTTTTAAAACGCCCGTTTACTTTAGTCGGTCGACACAGACACAGACAGGGACACTGAATCCAGTGTCGACGGTGAATAAACAAACGTATTCCTTATTAGGGCCACACGTTAAAGGCAATGAAGGAGGTGTTACGTATTTCTGATACTACAAGTACCACAAAAGAGGGTATTATGTGGGATGTGAAAAAACTACCATAGTTTTTCCTGAATCAGATAAATTAAATAAAGTGTGTGATGATGCGTGGGTTCCCCCCGATAGAAAATTATGGGCGGTATACCCTTTCCCGCCAGAAGTTAGGGCGCGTTGGGAAACACCCCTTAAGGTGGATAAGGCGCTCACACGCTTATCAAAACAAGTGGCGGTACCGTCTATAGATAGGGCCGTCCTCAAGGACCAGCTGACAAGGCTGGAAAATATAATAAAAAGTATATACACACATACTGGTGTTATACTGCGGCCAGCGATCGCCTCAGCCTGGATGTGCAGAGCTAGGGTGGCTTGGTCGGATTCCCTGACTAAAAATATTGATACCCTTGACAGGGACAGTATTTTATTGACTATAGAGCATTTCTATATATGCGAGATGCACAGAGGGATATTTGCACTCTGGCATCATGAATAAACGCGATGTCCATAACTGCCAGAAGATGTTATGGACACGACAGTGGTCAGGTGATGCAGATTCCAAACGGCACAGTATGGCCGTATAAAGGAAGAGGACTTGTTTGGGGTCGGTCCATCGGACCTGGTGGTCACGGCAACTGCTGGAAAATCCACCGTTTTTTACCCTAAGTCACATCTCTGCAGAAAAAGACACCGTCTTTTCAGCCTCAGTCCTCTCGTCCCTATAAGATCATATCTGCCCAGGGATAGAGGAAAGGGAAGAAGACTGCAGCAGGCAGCCCATTCCCAGGAACAGAAGCGTTCCACCGCGTCTGACAAGTTCTCAGCATGGCGCTGAGACCGTACAGGACCCCTGGATCCTACAAGTAGTATCCCGGGGGTACAGATGGGAATGTCGAGACGTTTCCCCTTCGCAGGCTCCTGAAGTCTGCTTTACCAAGTCTCCCTCCGACAAGGAGGTAGTATGGGAAAAAATTCACAAGCTGTATTCCCAGCAGGTGATAATTAAATTACCCCTCCTACTACAGAAAAGGGGTATTATTCCACACTATATTGTGGTACTGAAGCCAGAAGGCTAGGTGAGACTTATTCTAAAAAAAAAAAAAATTTTTTTTTGAACACTTACAAAGGTTCAAATTAAGATGAAGTCACTCAGAGCAGTGATAACGAACCAGGAAGAAGGGGACTATATAGTGTCCCGGGACATCAGGGATGCTTACCTCTATGTCCCAAATTTGCCCTTCTCACTAAGGGTACCTCAGGTTCGTGGTGCAGAACTGTCACTATCAGTTTCAGACGCTGCCGTTTGGATTGTCCACGGCACCCCGGGGTCTTTACCAAGGTAATGGCCGAATTGATGATTCTTCTTCGAAGAAAAGGCGTCTTAATTATCCCTTACTTGGACGATCTCCTGATAGGGGCATAGTCCAGGGAACAGTTGGAGGTCGGAGTAGCACTATCTCGGATACTGCTACAATCAGCACGGGTGGATTCTAAATATTCCAAAATCGCAGCTGATCCCGACGACACGTCTGCTGTGCCTAGGGATGATTCTGGACACAGTCCAGAAAAAGGTGTTTCTCCCGGAAGAGAAAGCCAGGGAGTTATCCGAGCAAGTCAGGAACCTCCTAAAAACAGTGCATCATTGCACAAGGGTCCTGGTAAAGATGGTGGCTTCCTACGAAGCAATTCCATTCGGCAGATTTCACGTAAAAAATTTTCAGTGGGATCTGCTGGACAAATGGTCCGGATCGCATCTTCAGATGCATCAGCGGATAACCCAATATCCAAGGACAAGGGTGTCTCTCCTGTGGTGGTTATAGAGTGCTCATCTTCTAGAGGGCCGCAGATTCGGCATTCAGGATTGGATGCTGGTAACCACGGAGCCCAGCCTGAGAGGCTGGGGAGCAGTCACACAAGGGAAAAATTTCCAGGGAGTGTGATCAAGTATGGAGACTTTTCTCCACATAAATATACTGGAGCTAAGGTTAAATTTATAATGCTCTAAGCTTAGCAAGACCTCTGCTTCAAGGTCAGCCGGTATTGATCCAGTGGGAAAAACATCACGGCAGTCGCCCACGTAAACAGACAGGGCGACACAAGAAGCAGGAGGGCAATGGCAGAAACTGCAAGGATTTTTCGCTGGGCGGAAAATCATGTGATAACACTGTCAGCAGTTTTTCATCCCGGGAATGGAAACTGGGAAGCAGACTTCCTCAGCACGACCTCCACCCGGGAGAGTGGAAACTTCATTGAGAAGTTTTTTCCACATGATTGTAAACCGTTGGGAAATACCAAAGGTGGACATGATGGCGTCCCGTCTGAACAAAAAACGGGACAGGTATTGCGCCAGGTCAAGAGACCCTCTGGCAATAGATGTGGACGTTCTGGTAACACCGGGGGTGTACCAGTCGGTGTATGTGTTCCCTCCTCTGCTTCTCATACCTAAGGTGCTGAGAATTATAAGACGTAGAGGAGTAAGAACTATACTCATGGCTCCGGATTGGCCAAGAAGGACTTGGTACCCGGAACTTCAAGAGATGCTTACAGAGGTCTTATGGCCTCTGCCGCTAAGAAGGGACTTGCTTCAGCAAGTACCATGTCTGTTCCAAGACTTACCGCAGCTGCGTTTGTCGGCATGGCGATGGAAAGCCGGATCCTAAGGGAAAAAAGGCATTCCGGAAGAGGTCATTCCTACCCTGGTCAAAGCCAGAAAGGAGGTGACCGCACAACATTATCACCACGTGTGGCGAAAATATGTTGCGTGGTGTGAGGCCAGGAAGGCCCCACAAAGAAATTTCAACTCGGTCGTTTCCTGCATTTCCTGCAAACAGGAGTGTCTATGGGCCTCAAATTGGGGTCCATTAAGGTTCAAATTCGGCCCTGTAAATTTTCTTCCAGAAAGAATTGGCTTCAGTTCCTGAAGTCCAGAAGTTTGTCAAGGGAGTATTGCATATACAAACCCCTTTTTTGTGCCTCCAGTGGCACTGTGGGATCTCAACGTAGTTCTGGGATTCCTCAAATCACATTGGTTTAAAACCAGTCAAATATGTGGATTTGAAGCATCTCACATAAAAAGTGACCATGCTCTTGGCCCTGGCCTGGACCAGGCGAGTGTCAAATTGGTGGTTTTTTCTCAAAAAAGCCCATATCTGTTTGTCCATTCGGACAGGGCAGAGCTGCGGACTCGTCCCCAGTTCTCTCCCTAAGGTGGTGTCAGTGTTTCACCTGAACCAGCTTATTGTGGTGCCTTGCACCTACTAGGGACTTGGAGGACTCCAAGTTGCTAGAAGTTGTCAGGGCCCTGAAAATATGTTCCAGGACAGCTGGAGTCAGAAAATCTGACTCGCTGTTTATACTGTATGCACCCAACAAGTTGGGTGCGCCTGCTTCTAAGCAGTCGATTGCTCGTTGGATTTGTAACACAATTCAACTTGCACATTCTGAGGCAGGCCTGCCACAGTCTAAATCGGTTAAGGCCCATTCCACAAGGAAGGTGGGCTCATCTTGGGCGGCTGCCCGAGAGGTCTCGGCATTACAACTCTGCCGAGCAGCTACGTGGTCAGGGGAGAACACGTTTGTAAAATTCTACAAATTTGATATCCTGGCAAAAGAGGACCTGGAGTTCTCTCATTCGGTGCTGCAGAGTCATCCGCACTCTCCCGCCCGTTTGGGAGCTTTGGTATAATCCCCATGGTCCTTTCAGGAACCCCAGCATCCACTAGGACGATAGAGAAAATAAGAATTTACTTACCGATAATTCTATTTCTCGGAGTCCGTAGTGGATGCTGGGCGCCCATCCCAAGTGCGGATTATCTGCAATACTTGTACATAGTTACAAAAATCGGGTTATTATTGTTGTGAGCCATCTTTTCAGAGGCTCCGCTGTTATCATACTGTTAACTGGGTTTAGATCACAAGTTGTACGGTGTGATTGGTGTGGCTGGTATGAGTCTTACCCGGGATTCAAAATTCCTCCCTTATTGTGTACGCTCGTCCGGGCACAGTACCTAACTGGCTTGGAGGAGGGTCATAGGGGGAGGAGCCAGTGCACACCACCTGATCCTAAAGCTTTACTTTTTGTGCCCTGTCTCCTGCGGAGCCGCTATTCCCCATGGTCCTTTCAGGAACCCCAGCATCCACTACGGACTCCGAGAAATAGAATTATCGGTAAGTAAATTCTTATTTTTTTAGACAATAACAAATTTCTATCTATCAGCTTGACTTCTTCAAGTGCCTTCTGTAATAGGGGTATATGGTAACCCCTTTGTCGAAGGAATAAATCATCTCATTGACTTGTAATTCAAAAGGTTGTAGATCAGAACAATTTTTTCTCCGTATCACTAATATACGTCCTGACCCAGTACTCAGGGTAAACTATTCCCTTTTTAAATTACATGAATTCATGTTGTATGTTGTTTAATGTATAGTATTGTGGCTTTTATTAAATTGTCTTTTTTAAAACTGACAAATTTGGCACAAGTATCATTGGCCCTCATTCCGAGTTGTTCGCTCGCAAGCTGCTTTTAGCAGCATTGCACACGCTAAGCCGCCGCCTACTGGGAGTGAATCTTAGCTTAGCAGAATTGCGCAGAAAAGATTCTCAAAATTGCGAATAGAAATTTCTTATCAGTTTCTGAGTAGCTCGACACATACTCTGCCACTGCGATCAGTTCAGTCAGTTTCGTTCCTGGTTTGACGTCACAAACACACCCAGCGTTCGCCCAGACACTCCCCCGTTTCTCCAGCCACTCCCACGTTTTTCCCAGAAACGGCAGCGTTTTTTCACACACACCCATAAAACGGTCAGTTTCCGCCCAGAAACACCCACTTCCTGTCAATCACACTCCGATCACCAGAATGAAGAAAATTCCTTGTAATGCCGTGAGTAAAATACCTAACTGTTGAGTAAAATAACTAAGCGCATGCGCTCTGCGAACATTGCGCAGTAAGCGACTAATCGCAAAATAGAGAAAATCGGCAACGAGCGAACAACTTGGAATGACCCCCCTTGTTCTTTCCTATTTGAGCACAGCCTTCTTCTTTTTGTTGTATTTATGCACAGTAAACCGTTTAACAATGCTGATATATTTAACAATAAAACATCACTTATTAAAATTTTTTATTCACAATAAAATTGTTTCAAATATACAATAATCCATAACCATCTGTACAATTTTACAGAGTTTTGCAGTATATTTATGCAGCAGGATTTCAGTGAAACAGACTTTTGATGATGTTTAACCATGATGGAACAGACGTTGACAAGAATATACAACCCAATGCGTTTCGTCCGACAGGGCTTCTTCAGGGGTATATAGTCAATCTGGATTTAATAAGTATACAGTTGCAATATCGTAGATTAATTCTCGAATATACTGTATAGAGGTGAAAATTAGCACGCACCAATGGGAGCGTATCCCTTTAAGGATAAATATCATATAAAGGCTAACAGCTTTTGTTGGTCCACTGTAGTACACCAGATATATATTACTGTATTTTTTGCTAGAAAACACAAAAGCTTCTGTGTAGAAACAGGCAATGGAAGCAGCCACACTAGAATTAGTGTGACTCTGTCAAGGTCCTGTGAAAGAACATTTAGTTATTCAAATCGTATTTCTAAGGCTCCTCTGTGTAGTAGGGAAATTCTGCTTTGTGCTCCTTTCTAGTTTAGAACAACCCTTTCCTGAGGGCTATTGATTGAGCAGGAACCAGACACCAGGATCCAGTAAGATTGCCCCTGCTCCACCTCCGAAATGCTGCAGAATATCAATCATGCTTTGGCTGAGAGGAAACTGGGAGCGATATTTAACATGTGCAGAATGTATTTGTGCCTGCGGATTTAGGGGTGGCACTCCTAGGCACAACAGTAACGGCCGTCCCCCCACCTAATTTTATTATTTCTCTGACGTCCTAGTGGATGCTGGGGACTCCGTAAGGACCATGGGGAATAGACGGGCTCCGCAGGAGACTGGGCACTCTATAAGAAAGATTTGGTACTATCTGGTGTGCACTGGCTCCTCCCTCTATGCCCCTCCTCCAGACCTCAGTTAGATTTCTGTGCCCGGCCGAGCTGGATGCACACTAGGGGCTCTCCTGAGCCCCTAGAAAGAAAGTATATGTTAGGTTTTTTATTTTACAGTGAGACCTGCTGGCAACAGGCTCACTGCAACGAGGGACTAAGGGGAGAAGAAGCGAACCTACCTGCTTGCAGCTAGCTTGGGCTTCTTAGGCTACTGGACACCATTAGCTCCAGAGGGATCGACCGCAGGACCCGTCCTTGGTGTTCGTTCCCGAAGCCGCGCCGCCGTCCTCCTTACAGAGCCAGAAGCATGAAGATGGTCCGGAAAATCGGCGGCAGAAGACTTCAGTCTTCACCAAGGTAGCGCACAGCACTGCAGCTGTGCGCCATTGCTCCTCATACACACTTCACACTCCGGTCACTGAGGGTGCAGGGCGCTGGGGGGGGGCGCCCTGAGCAGCAATAAAAACACCTTGGCTGGCAAAATAACCACAATATATAGCCCCAGAGGCTATATATGTGGTAATTACTCCTGCCAGAATCCATAAAAAAGCGGGAGAAAAGTCTGCCGAAAAAGGGGCGGAGCCATCTCCCTCAGCACACTGGCGCCATTTCTCCCTCACAATTCCGCTGGAAGGAAGCTCCCTGACTCTCCCCTGCAGTCTACACTACAGAAAGGGTAAAAAAGAGAGGGGGGGCACTAAATTTAGGCGCAGTATAACTTATAGCAGCTATAAGGGGACATAATTCAGTTAGTCCCTGCATTATATAGCGCTCTGGTGTGTGCTGGCATACTCTCTCTCTGTCTCCCCAAAGGGCTTTTGTGGGGTCCTGTCTCCTTTAAGAGCATTCCCTGTGTGTGTGCGGTGTGTCGGTACGGCTGTGTCGACATGTTTGATGAGGAGGCTTATGTGGAGGCGGAGCAGATGCCTATAAATGTGATGTCACCCCCTGCGGGGCAGACACCGGAGTGGATGGACTTATGGAAGGAATTACGTGCAAGTGTCGACTCCTTACATAAAAAATTTGACGACATGCCTAACGCGGGACAGCCGGCTTCTCAGCTCGTGCCTGCCCAGACAATTCAAAGGCCATCAGGGGCTCTGAAACGCCCACTACCTCAGATGGCAGACACAGATGTCGACACGGATACTGATACCAGTGTCGACGACGATGAGTCAAATTTAATGTCCACTAGGGCCATTCGTTGCATGATTGAGGCAATGAAAGAGGTATTACACATTTTTGATATAAACCCAGGTACCTCAAAAAAGGGTATTATGTTTGGGGAGAAAAAACTACCAATAGTTTTTCCCCCATCTGAAGAATTAAATGAAGTGTGTGAGGAAGCGTGGGCTTTCCCCGATAAAAAATTGGTGATTTCAAAAAAATTACTAATGGCGTTCCCTTTCTCGCCAGAGGATAGGTCACGTTGGGAAACTCCCCCTAGGGTGGATAAAGCGCTCACACGTTTGTCAAAAAAGGTGGCACTACCGTCTCCGGATACGGCCGCCCTAAAGGAACCTGCTGATAGAAAGCAGGAGGCTATCCTAAAGTCTATATATACACACACTGGTGTTATACTGAGACCAGCTATTGCTTCAGCGTGGATGTGCAGTGCTGCTGCTGCTTGGTCAGATTCCCTGTCGGAAAATATTGACACCCTAGACAGGGACACTATATTGCTAACCGTAGAGCATATAAAAGACTCAGTCTTATACATGAGAGATGCACAGAGGGAGATCTGCCAGCTGGCATCTAGAATAAGTGCATTGTCCATTTCTGCTAGGAGAGGCTTATGGACTCGGCAGTGGACAGGGGATGCAGATTCGAAAAGGCACATGGAAGTTTTGCCTTATAAGGGTGAGGAGTTATTCGGGGATGGTCTCTCAGACCTTGTTTCCACAGCAACAGCTGGGAAGTCAGCATTTTTGCCCCATGTCCCCTCACAGCCTAAGAAAGCGCCGTATTATCAGGTACAGTCCTTTCGACCCCAGAAAAACAGGCGGGGAAAAGGCGGGTCCTTTCTGTCTAGAGGCAGAGGAAGGGGAAAAAAGCTGCAACACACAGCAGGTTCCCAGGAACAAAAGTCCTCCCCCGCTTCTTCCAAATCCGCCGCATGACGGTGGGGCTCCACAGGCGGAGCCAGGTACGGTGGGGGGCTGCCTCAAAAATTTCAGCGATCAGTGGGTTCGCTCACGGGTGGATCCCTGGATCCTTCAAGTAGTATCTCAGGGGTACAAACTGGAATTCGAGGCGTCTCCCCCCCGCCGTTTCCTCAAATCGGCCTTACCGACAACTCCCTCGGGCAGGGAGGCTGTGCTAGAGGCAATTCACAAGCTGTATTCCCAGCAGGTGATAGTCAAGGTACCCCTACTTCAACAAGGACGGGGTAACTATTCCACACTGTTTGTGGTACCGAAACCGGACGGTTCGGTGAGACCCATTTTAAATTTGAAATCCTTGAACACATACATAAAAAGATTTAAGTTCAAGATGGAATCGCTCAGGGCGGTTATTGCAAGCCTGGACGAGGGGGATTACATGGTATCCCTGGACATCAAGGATGCTTACCTGCATGTCCCCATTTACCTTCCTCACCAGGAGTACCTCAGATTTGTGGTACAGGATTGCCATTACCAATTCCAGACACTACCGTTTGGATTGTCCACGGCACCGAGGGTGTTTACCAAGGTAATGGCAGAAATTATGATACTCCTTCGAAAAAAGGGTGTTTTAATTATCCCGTACTTGGACGATCTCCTAATAAAGGCGAGGTCCAAGGAGCAGTTGCTGGTCGGAGTAGCACTATCTCGGGAAGTGCTACAACTGCATGGCTGGATTCTAAACATTCCAAAGTCACAGCTGGTTCCTTCCACACGCTTACTCTTCCTGGGGATGATTCTGGACACAGAACAGAAAAAAGTGTTTCTCCTGCAGGAGAAAGCCAAGGAGCTGTCATCTCTAGTCAGAGACCTCCTGAAACCAAAACGGGTATCGGTGCATCACTGCACACGAGTCCTGGGAAAAATGGTGGCTTCATACGAAGCAGTTCCATTCGGCAGGTTCCATGCAAGGACCTTCCAGTGGGACCTCTTGGACAAGTGGTCGGGATCGCATCTTCAGATGCATCGACTGATAACCCTGTCTCCAAGGACCAGGGTGTCTCTACTGTGGTGGCTGCAGAGTGCTCATCTTCTAGAGGGCCGCAGATTCGGCATACAGGACTGGGTCCTGGTGACCACGGATGCCAGCCTTCGAGGCTGGGGGGCAGTCACACAGGGAAGAAACTTCCAGGGACTTTGGTCAAGTCAGGAGTCGTCCCTACACATAAATATTCTGGAACTGAGGGCCATTTACAATGCCCTAAGTCAGGCAAGGCCCCTGCTTCAAAACCAGCCGGTACTGATCCAATCAGACAACATCACGGCAGTCGCCCATGTAAACCGACAGGGTGGCACAAGAAGCAGGATGGCGATGGCAGAAGCCACAAGGATTCTCCGATGGGCGGAAAATCACGTACTAGCACTGTCAGCAGTGTTCATTCCGGGAGTGGACAACTGGGAAGCAGACTTCCTCAGCAGACACGACCTACACCCGGGAGAGTGGGGACTTCATCCAGAAGTCTTCCTACTGTTGGTAAACCGTTGGGAAAGGCCACAGGTGGACATGATGGCGTCCCGCCTCAACAAAAAGCTAAAGAGATATTGCGCCAGGTCAAGGGACCCTCAGGCGATAGCTGTGGACGCTCTAGTGACACCGTGGGTATACCAGTCGGTTTATGTGTTCCCTCCTCTGCCTCTCATACCAAAGGTACTGAGAATAATAAGAAGGCGAGGAGTAAGAACGATACTCGTGGTTCCGGATTGGTCAAGAAGAGCTTGGTACCCAGAACTTCAAGAAATGATATCAGAGGACCCATGGCCTCTACCGCTCAGACAGGATCTGCTACAGCAGGGGCCCTGTCTGTTCCAAGACTTACCGCGGCTGCGTTTGACGGCATGGCGGATGAATTCCGGATCCTAAAGGAAAAGGGCATTCCGGAGGAAGTCATTCCTATGCTGATAAAAGTCAGGAAAGAAGTAACCGCAAACCATTATCACCGTATTTGGCGAAAATATGTTGCGTGGTGTGAGGCCAGGAAGGCCCCTACAGAGGAATTTCAGCTGGGTCGTTTTCTGCACTTCCTACAGTCGGGAGTGACTATGGGCCTAAAATTGGGTTCCATTAAGGTCCAGATTTCGGCTCTGTCGATTTTCTTCCAGAAAGAACTAGTTTCACTGCCTGAAGTTCAGACTTTTGTAAAGGGAGTGCTTCATATTCAGCCCCCTTTTGTGCCTCCTGTGGCACCTTGGGATCTCAATGTGGTGTTGAGTTTCCTGAAATCACATTGGTTTGAGCCACTTAAAACTGTGGATTTGAAATATCTCACGTGGAAAGTGGTCATGTTATTGGCCTTGGCTTCGGCCAGGCGGGTGTCAGAATTGGCGGCTTTGTCATGTAAAAGCCCTTATCTGATTTTCCATATGGATAGGGCAGAATTAAGGACTCGTCCCCAGTTTCTCCCTAAGGTGGTATCAGCTTTTCACTTGAACCAACCTATTGTAGTGCCTGCGGCTACTAGGGACTTGGAAGATTCCAAGTTACTGGACGTAGTCAGGGCCTTGAAAATTTATGTTTCCAGGACGGCGGGAGTCAGGAAAACTGACTCGCTTTTTATCCTGTATGCACCCAACAAAATAGGTGCTCCTGCTTCTAAGCAGACTATTGCTCACTGGATTTGTAGCACAATTCAGCTGGCGCATTCTGCGGCTGGATTGCCGCATCCTAAATCAGTAAAAGCCCATTCCACAAGGAAGGTGGGCTCATCTTGGGCGGCTGCCCGAGGGGTCTCGGCTTTGCAACTTTGCCGAGCTGCTACTTGGTCAGGGGCAAACACGTTTGCAAAATTCTACAAATTTGATACCCTGGCTGAGGAGGACCTTGAGTTCTCTCATTCGGTGCTTCAGAGTCATCCGCACTCTCCCGCCCGTTTGGGAGCTTTGGTATAATCCCCATGGTCCTTACGGAGTCCCCAGCATCCACTAGGACGTCAGAGAAAATAAGAATTTACTCACCGGTAATTCTATTTCTCGTAGTCCGTAGTGGATGCTGGGCGCCCATCCCAAGTGCGGATTGTCTGCAATACTTGTATATAGTTATTGCCTAACTAAAGGGTTCTTGTTGAGCCATCTGTTGAGAGGCTCAGTTATATTTCATACTGTTAACTGGGTATAGTATCACGAGTTATACGGTGTGGCTGGTATGAGTCTTACCTGGGATTCAAAATCCTTCCTTATTGTGTCAGCTCTTCCGGGCACAGTATCCTAACTGAGGTCTGGAGGAGGGGCATAGAGGGAGGAGCCAGTGCACACCAGATAGTACCAAATCTTTCTTATAGAGTGCCCAGTCTCCTGCGGAGCCCGTCTATTCCCCATGGTCCTTACGGAGTCCCCAGCATCCACTACGGACTATGAGAAATAGAATTACCGGTGAGTAAATTCTTATTTTTGATTGATTGGTTATGAGCTTTTATTTGATGATAGCCAATTTAATAGAATAATAAAAAAGCCCCTATGACACTTTTTTGTTTTTAATTATGTATACATATTAGAGATGAGCGCCGGAAATTTTTCGGGTTTTGTGTTTTGGTTTTGGGTTCGGTTCCGCGGCCGTGTTTTGGGTTCGACCGCGTTTTGGCAAAACCTCACCGAATTTTTTTTGTCGGATTCGGGTGTGTTTTGGATTCGGGTGTTTTTTTCAAAAAACCCTAAAAAACAGCTTAAATCATAGAATTTGGGGGTCATTTTGATCCCAAAGTATTATTAACCTCAAAAACCATAATTTACACTCATTTTCAGTCTATTCTGAATACCTCACACCTCACAATATTATTTTTAGTCCTAAAATTTGCACCGAGGTCGCTGTGTGAGTAAGATAAGCGACCCTAGTGGCCGACACAAACACCGGGCCCATCTAGGAGTGGCACTGCAGTGTCACGCAGGATGTCCCTTCCAAAAAACCCTCCCCAAACAGCACATGACGCAAAGAAAAAAAGAGGCGCAATGAGGTAGCTGACTGTGTGAGTAAGATAAGCGACCCTAGTGGCCGACACAAACACCGGGCCCATCTAGGAGTGGCACTGCAGTGTCACGCAGGATGGCCCTTCCAAAAAACCCTCCACAAACAGCACATGACGCAAAGAAAAAAAGAGGCGCAATGAGGTAGCTGACTGTGTGAGTAAGATAAGCGACCCTAGTGGCCGACACAAACACCGGGCCCATCTAGGAGTGGCACTGCAGTGTCACGCAGGATGGCCCTTCCAAAAAACCCTCCCCAAACAGCACATGACGCAAAGAAAAAAAGAGGCGCAATGAGGTAGCTGACTGTGTGAGTAAGATAAGCGACCCTAGTGGCCGACACAAACACCGGGCCCATCTAGGAGTGGCACTGCAGTGTCACGCAGGATGGCCCTTCCAAAAAACCCTCCCCAAACAGCACATGACGCAAAGAAAAAAAGAGGCGCAATGAGGTAGCTGACTGTGTGAGTAAGATAAGCGACCCTAGTGGCCGACACAAACACTGGGCCCATCTAGGAGTGGCACTGCAGTGTCACGCAGGATGGCCCTTCCAAAAAACCCTCCCCAAACAGCACATGACGCAAAGAAAAAGAAAAGAAAAAAGAGGTGCAAGATGGAATTGTCCTTGGGCCCTCCCACCCACCCTTATGTTGTATAAACAGGACATGCACACTTTAACCAACCCATCGTTTCAGTGACAGGGTCTGCCACACGACTGTGACTGATATGACGGGTTGGTTTGGACCCCCCCCAAAAAAGAAGCAATTAATCTCTCCTTGCACAAACTGGCTCTACAGAGGCAAGATGTCCACCTCATCATCATCCTCCGATATATCACCGTGTACATCCCCCTCCTCACAGATTATCAATTCGTCCCCACTGGAATCCACCATCTCAGCTCCCTGTGTACTTTGTGGAGGCAATTGCTGCTGGTCAATGTCTCCGCGGAGGAATTGATTATAATTCATTTTAATGAACATCATCTTCTCCACATTTTCTGGATGTAACCTCGTACGCCGATTGCTGACAAGGTGAGCGGCGGCACTAAACACTCTTTCGGAGTACACACTTGTGGGAGGGCAACTTAGGTAGAATAAAGCCAGTTTGTGCAAGGGCCTCCAAATTGCCTCTTTTTCCTGCCAGTATAAGTACGGACTGTGTGACGTGCCTACTTGGATGCGGTCACTCATATAATCCTCCACCATTCTTTCAATGTTGAGAGAATCATATGCAGTGACAGTAGACGACATGTCCGTAATCGTTGTCAGGTCCTTCAGTCCGGACCAGATGTCAGCATCAGCAGTCGCTCCAGACTGCCCTGCATCACCGCCAGCGGGTGGGCTCGGAATTCTGAGCCTTTTCCTCGCACCCCCAGTTGCGGGAGAATGTGAAGGAGGAGATGTTGACAGGTCGCGTTCCGCTTGACTTGACAATTTTCTCACCAGCAGGTCTTTCAACCCCAGCAGACTTGTGTCTGCCGGAAAGAGAGATCCAAGGTAGGTTTTAAATCTAGGATCGAGCACGGTGGCCAAAATGTAGTGCTCTGATTTCAACAGATTGACCACCCGTGAATCCTTGTTAAGCGAATTAAGGGCTCCATCCACAAGTCCCACATGCCTAGCGGAATCGCTCCGTGTTAGCTCCTCCTTCAATGTCTCCAGCTTCTTCTGCAAAAGCCTGATGAGGGGAATGACCTGACTCAGGCTGGCAGTGTCTGAACTGACTTCACGTGTGGCAAGTTCAAAGGACATCAGAACCTTGCACAACGTTGAAATCATTCTCCACTGCACTTGAGACAGGTGCATTCCACCTCCTATATCGTGCTCAATTGTATAGGCTTGAATGGCCTTTTGCTGCTCCTCCAACCTCTGAAGCATATAGAGGGTTGAATTCCACCTCGTTACCACTTCTTGCTTCAGATGATGGCAGGGCAGGTTCAGTAGTTTTTGGTGGTGCTCCAGTCTTCTGTACGTGGTGCCTGTACGCCGAAAGTGTCCCGCAATTCTTCTGGCCACCGACAGCATCTCTTGCACGCCCCTGTCGTTTTTTAAAAAATTCTGCACCACCAAATTCAAGGTATGTGCAAAACATGGGACGTGCTGGAATTTGCCCATATTTAATGCACACACAATATTGCTGGCGTTGTCCGATGCCACAAATCCACAGGAGAGTCCAATTGGGGTAAGCCATTCTGCGATGATCTTCCTCAGTTGCCGTAAGAGGTTTTTAGCTGTGTGCGTATTCTGGAAAGCGGTGATACAAAGCGTAGCCTGCCTAGGAAAGAGTTGGCGTTTGCGAGATGCTGCTACTGGTGCCGCCGCTGCTGTTCTTGCGGCGGGAGTCCATACATCTACCCAGTGGGCTGTCACAGTCATATAGTCCTGACCCTGCCCTGCTCCACTTGTCCACATGTCCGTGGTTAAGTGGACATTGGGTACAACTGCATTTTTTAGGACACTGGTGAGTCTTTTTCTGACGTCCGTGTACAGTACATTCTCGGTATCGCCTGCCTACAGAAGTGGAACCTAGATGGTATTTGGTAACGGGGGCACACTGCCTCAATAAATTGTCTAGTTCCCTGTGAACTAACGGCGGATACCGGACACACGTCTAACACCAACATAGTTGTCAAGGCCTCAGTTATCCGCTTTGCAGCAGGATGACTGCTGTGATATTTCATCTTCCTCGCAAAGGACTGTTGGACAGTCAATTGCTTACTGGAAGTAGTACAAGTGGGCTTACGACTTCCCCTCTGGGATGACCATCGACTCCCAGCAGCAACAACAGCAGCGCCAGCAGCAGTAGGCGTTACACGCAAGGATGCATCGGAGGAATCCCAGGCAGGAGAGGACTCGTCAGAATTGCCAGTGACATGGCCTGCAGGACTATTGGCATTCCTGGGGAAGGAGGAAATTGACACTGAGGGAGTTGGTGGGGTGGTTTGCGTGAGCTTGGTTACAAGAGGAAGGGATTTACTGGTCAGTGGACTGCTTCCGCTGTCGCCCAAAGTTTTTGAACTTGTCACTGACTTATTATGAATGCGCTGCAGGTGACGTATAAGGGAGGATGTTCCGAGGTGGTTAACGTCCTTACCCCTACTTATTACAGCTTGACAAAGGGAACACACGGCTTGACAAATGTTGTCCGCATTTCTGGTGAAATACTTCCACACCGAAGAGCTGATTTTTTTGGTATTTTCACCAGGCATGTCAACGGCCATATTCCTCCCACGGACAACAGGTGTCTCCCCGGGTGCCTGACTTAAACAAACCACCTCACCATCAGAATCCTCCTGGTCAATTTCCTCCCCAGCGCCAGCAACACCCATATCCTCCTCATCCTGGTGTACTTCAACACTGACATCTTCAATCTGACTATCAGGAACTGGACTGCGGGTGCTCCTTCCAGCACTTGCAGGGGGCGTGCAAATGGTGGAAAGCGCATGCTCTTCACGTCCAGTGTTGGGAAGGTCAGGCATCGCAACCGACACAATTGGACTCTCCTTGTGGATTTGGGATTTCGAAGAACGCACAGTTCTTTGCGGTGCTTTTGCCAGCTTGAGTCTTTTCAGTTTTCTAGCGAGAGGCTGAGTGCTTCCATCCTCATGTGAAGCTGAACCACTAGCCATGAACATAGGCCAGGGCCTCAGCCGTTCCTTGCCACTCCGTGTGGTAAATGGCATATTGGCAAGTTTACGCTTCTCCTCCGACAATTTTATTTTAGGTTTTGGAGTCCTTTTTTTTACTGATATTTGGTGTTTTGGATTTGACATGCTCTGTACTATGACATTGGGCATCGGCCTTGGCAGACGACGTTGCTGGCATTTCATCGTCTCGGCCATGACTAGTGGCAGCAGCTTCAGCACGAGGTGGAAGTGGATCTTGATCTTTCCCTAATTTTGGAACCTCAACATTTTTGTTCTCCATATTTTAATAGGCACAACTAAAAGGCACCTCAGGTAAACAATGGAGATGGATGGATACTAGTATACAATTATGGATGGACTGCCGAGTGCCGACACAGAGGTAGCTACAGCCGTGGACTATTGTACTGTACTGTGTCTGCTGCTAATATAGACTGGATGATAATGAGATGTAGTATGTATGTATAAAGAAGAAAGGAAAAAAAACCACGGGTAGGTGGTATACAATTATGGGTGGACTGCCGAGTGCCGACACAGAGGTAGCTACAGCCGTGGACTACTGTACTGTGTCTGCTGCTAATATAGACTGGATGATAATGAGATGTAGTATGTATAAAGAAGAAAGAAAAAAAAAACACGGGTAGGTGGTATACAATTATGGATGAACTGCCGAGTGCCGACACAGAAGTAGCTACAGCCGTGGACTACCGTACTGTGTCTGCTGCTAATATAGACTGGTTGATAATGAGATGTAGTATGTATAAAGAAGAAAGAAAAAAAAAACACGGGTAGGTGGTATACAATTATGGACGGACTGCCGAGTGCCGACACAGAGGTAGCTACAGCCGTGGACTACCGTACTGTGTCTGCTGCTAATATAGACTGGTTGATAATGAGATGTAGTATGTATAAAGAAGAAAGAAAAAAAAAACCACGGGTAGGTGGTATACAATTATGGATGGACTGCCGAGTGCCGACACAGAGGTAGCTACAGCCGTGGACTACTGTACTGTGTCTGCAGCTAATATAGACTGGTTGATAAAGAGATGTAGTATGTATGTATAAAGAAGAAAGAAAAAAAAACCACGGGTAGGTGGTATACAATTATGGACGGACTGCCGAGTGCCGACACAGAGGTAGCTACAGCCGTGGACTACCGTACTGCACTGTGTCTGCTGCTAATATAGACTGGTTGATAAAGAGATGTAGTATGTATGTATAAAGAAGAAAGAAAAAAAAACCACGGGTAGGTGGTATACAATTATGGATGGACTGCCGAGTGCCGACACAGAGGTAGCTACAGCCGTGGACTACTGTACTGTGTCTGCTGCTAATATAGACTGGTTGATAAAGAGATGTAGTATGTATGTATAAAGAAGAAAGAAAAAAAAACCACGGGTAGGTGGTATACAATTATGGACGGACTGCCGAGTGCCGACACAGAGGTAGCTACAGCCGTGGACTACCGTACTGTACTGTGTCTGCTGCTAATATAGACTGGTTGATAAAGAGATGTAGTATGTATGTATAAAGAAGAAAGAAAAAAAAACCACGGGTAGGTGGTATACAATTATGGATGGACTGCCGAGTGCCGACACAGAGGTAGCTACAGCCGTGGACTACTGTACTGTGTCTGCTGCTAATATAGACTGGTTGATAAAGAGATGTAGTATGTATGTATAAAGAAGAAAGAAAAAAAACCACGGGTAGGTGGTATACAATTATGGATGGACTGCCGAGTGCCGACACAGAGGTAGCTACAGCCGTGGACTACTGTACTGTGTCTGCTGCTAATATAGACTGGTTGATAAAGAGATGTAGTATGTATGTATAAAGAAGAAAGAAAAAAAAAACCACGGGTAGGTGGTATACAATTATGGATGGACTGCCGAGTGCCGACACAGAGGTAGCTACAGCCGTGAACTACCGTACTGTGTCTGCTGCGACTGGATGATAAATAATGATATAAAAAATATATATATATCACTACTGCAGCCGGACAGGTATATATTATATAATGACGGACCTGCTGGACACTGTCTGTCAGCAGAATGAGTTTTTTATAGAATAAAAAAAAAAACACCACACAAGTCACACGACGAGTGTTTAACTTTTTCAGGCAATCACAATATAGTATACTACTAACTATACTGGTGGTCAGTGTGGTCAGGTCACTGGTCAGTCACACTGGCAGTGGCACTCCTGCAGCAAAAGTGTGCACTGTTTAATTTTAATAATATGTACTCCTGGCTCCTGCTATAACCTATAACTGGCACTGCTCCCCAGTCTCCCCCACAATTATAAGCTGTGTGAGCACAGTCATATATATACATAGATGATGCAGCACACTGGGCTGAGCAGTGCACACAGATATGGTATGTGACTGAGTCACTGTGTATCGTTTTTTTCAGGCAGAGAACGGATTATATTAAATAAAACTGCACTGTCTGGTGGTCACTGTGGTCAGTCACTACTAAACTCTGCACTCTCTACAGTACTCCTAAGCTCCAGTAAATCAAGTGTCTCTGTCTCAAATCAATCTCACTCTCTCTCTTCTAATCTAAATGGAGAGGACGCCAGCCACGTCCTCTCCCTATCAATCTCAATGCACGTGTGAAAATGGCGGCGACGCGCGGCTCCTTATATAGAATCCGAGTCTCGCGAGAATCCGACAGCGTCATGATGACGTTCGGGCGCGCTCGGGTTAACCGAGCAAGGCGGGAAGATCCGAGTCGCTCGGACCCGTGAAAAAAAACATGAAGTTCGGGCGGGTTCGGATTCCGAGGAACCGAACCCGCTCATCTCTAATACATATTTGCAAAAAGAAGAGAAGAACAAGCGCCTATGGTGTAGTATGTCTATCCAGAATGTGCCAAATACACGCAGATAACAGAATTGCGTACCAGATTGTGGCTTGCATTAAAACACATCAATCCCCTGTTTCATACGCTCAATCCGATCTCAAAGTCTGAAAATCAGGGAAACAAAGACAATCGCCATATAGTGTAGTAGTTAGGTCTATAGAATTATGACCACCCACACCTAAATGGCTAAGTGCACTGATCTATAAAAAATGTTGACAATGTATACATATTTACTAAGTAGGACAGCTTACAGGGGCAGTATGTGCATGTCCTACCCATTTACACTCCTTTCAAGATGGCATATGGTACAATATACAGATATACTGTGTTTTGCAGTTACTGGTACTTTTTGGGCTGACGTTACCAACACAATCATCCAAGTTCCGCCCCCCAACAAGTGCAACCCCTAGGCAAGTGCCTAATGGGAAATTCACCTCTGATTACAAATCTGAATTAGGTACTGATTCTTATCAGTGCATCCAGACCTTCAATACAGTAGCCGCATATTTACACAAGTCCCATCAAGAAAGTGAAAGAACATCCAACTGTATCATCTTCTATTGTGGCATTTGTGTGGGTACATCAATCACACACTGACCCATGATATCGTGTGTGTGTGTGTGTGTGTGTGTGTGTGTGTGTGTGTGTGTGTGTGTGTGTGTGTGTGTGTGTGTGTGTGTGTGTGTTATATTACTCTGTAGCTAACTCTATTGCTAGATGCTCTTGATGCCTGGAAAAAAATAAAAACAATACTAACAAAACTTCCGCCAGAACTACCACAGCTGCTACGAATGATAGTTTAATTATATAAAATGAAAATAAGTTAACATACATAAAAATGCTATTAGCTATCAAAACAAGCATATATGGCTATAGGGCTTAATTCAGACCTGATCGCTGCAGCAAAATTTTTCTCTAATGGACAAAACCATGTGCACTGCAGGTGGTGCAGATGTAACAAGTGCAGAGAGCGTTAGATTTGGGTGTGGTGTGTTCAAACTGAAATCTAAATTGTTGTGTAAAAAATAAAGCAGCCAGTATTTACCCTGCACAGAAACAATATTTCTCTAACGTCCTAGTGGATGCTGTGGACTCCGAAAGGACCATGGGGAATAGCGGCTCCGCAGGAGACTGGGCACAAAGTAAAAGCTTTAGGACTAGCTGGTGTGCACTGGCTCCTCCCCCTATGACCCTCCTCCAAGCCTCAGTTAAAATTTTGTGCCCGAACGAGAAGGGTGCAATCTAGGTGGCTCTCCTGAGCTGCTTAGAGTAAAAGTTTAAATAGGTTTTTTTATTTTCAGTGAGACCTGCTGGCAACAGGCTCACTGCATTGAGGGACTAAGGGGAGAAGAAGCGAACTCACCTGTGTGCAGAGTGGATTGGGCTTCTTAGGCTACTGGACATTAGCTCCAGAGGGACGATCACAGGCCCAGCCATGGAGGGGTCCCGGAGCCGCGCCGCCGGCCCCCTTACAGAGCCAGAAGAGTGAAGAGGTCCGGAAAATCGGCGGCAGAAGACGTCCTGTCTTCAATAAGGTAGCGCACAGCACCGCAGCTGTGCGCCATTGCTCTCAGCACACTTCACACTCCGGTCACTGAGGGTGCAGGGCGCTGGGGGGGGGCGCCCTGGGACGCAATGAAAATACCTTAAATGGCTAAAAATACATCACATATAGCCCCTGGGCTATATGGATGTATTTAACCCCTGCCAGTTTTCCACAAAAAAGCGGGAGAAAGGCCGCCGAAAAAGGGGCGGAGCCTATCTCCTCAGCACACAAGCGCCATTTTTTCCTCACAGCTCCGTTGGAGGAAGGCTCTCTGACTCTCCCCTGCAGTCCTGCACTACAGAAACAGGGTAAAACAAGAGAGGGGGGGCACTAAATTGGCATATTAATATATACAGCAGCTATATTAGGGAAAAACACTTATATAAGGTTATCCCTGTATATATATAGCGCTCTGGTGTGTGCTGGCAAACTCTCCCTCTGTCTCCCCAAAGGGCTAGTGGGGTCCTGTCCTCTGTCAGAGCATTCCCTGTGTGTGTGCTGTGTGTCGGCACGCTGTGTCGACATGTATGAGGAGGAAAATGGTGTGGAGGCGGAGCAATTGCCTGTGTTAGTGATGTCACCCCCTAGGGAGTCGACACCTGACTGGATGGTCTTATGGAAAGAATTACGTGATAGTGTCGGCACTTTACAAAAGACTGTTGACGACATGAGACAGCCGGCAAATCAGTTAATACCTGTACAGGCGTCTCAAACACCGTCAGGGGCTATAAAACGCCCGTTACCTCAGGTCGATACAGACACGGACACTGACTCCAGTGTCGATGGTGAGGAAACAAACGTATTTTCCAGTAGGGCCACACGTTACATGATCACGGCAATGAAGGAGGTTTTGAACATTTCTGATACTACAAGTACCACAAAAAAGGGTATTATGGGGTATATGCAATAGCGGGCGAAATCGCGGCAATTATCGCCGTTTTTTCAATTCGACCAAATTCGCCAGGTGAATTCCGGAAGGTGGCTTCCGGAATTCACCATATGCAATGAAAAACGGATTCGCCAGAGTCGCGGGCGAAAATCGGCCGATTTGGCGGATTTTGCCGCGATTTTTAAAAACGGGAAAAAACGGGGAAAAACCCGAAAAAAAAATGGCGTGGGGTCCCCCCTCCAAAGCATAACCAGCCTCGGGCTCATCGAGCTGGTCCTGGTTCTAAAAATGCAGGGGAAAAATCGGGCAGGGATCCCCCGTATTTTTAAAACCAGCACCGGGCTCTGCGCCTGATGCTGGTGCCAAAAATACGGGGGACAAAACGAGTAGGGGTCCCCCGTATTTTTAACACCAGCATCGGGCTCCACTAGCTGGACAGATAATGCCACAGCCGGGAGTCACTTTTATGCCGTGCCCTGCGGCCGTGGCATCAAATATCCAACTAGTCACCCCTGGCCGGGGTACCCTGGGGGAGTGGGGACCCCTTCAATCAAGGGGTCCCCCCCCCCCAGCCACCCAAGGGCCAGGGGTGAAGCCCGAGGCTGTCCCCCCCCATCCAATGGGCTGCGGATGGGGGGGCTGATAGCCTTTGTGTTCAAAAAAAAAGATATTGTTTTTTCCATTAGTACTACAAGTCCCAGCAAGCCTCCCCTGCAAGCTGGTACTTGGAGAACCACAAGTACCAGCATGCGGGAGAAAAACGGGCCCGCTGGTACCTGTAGTACTACTGGGGAAAAAATACCCAAATAAAAACAGGACACACACACCTTGATAGTAAAACTTTATTTCATACACCGACACACACATACTTACCTGTGTTGACACGCCGACTGCAACGATCTCCGACGATCCGAGGGTACCTGTCAAAAAATTATACTCACCTTCCAGCGTCCAGAGGTCCAGAGGTAAATCCACGTACTTTGTAAAAAAACAAACCGAACACCCGCTCCACCGGACTAATGAAAGGGGTCCAATGTTTTCACATTAGAATCCTTTCCCCGAATGCCGGGACATCACGTGACTCCTGTCACTGATGTCCCTTCAGCCAATCAGGAAGCGCTACTGCCGTGGCGCTCACCTGATTGGCTGGACGCCGTCTGTACTCTGACAGCGCCTCGCAAAGCCGCTCCATTACTTTCAATGGTGGGAACTTAGCGGCTAGCGGTGGGGTCACCCGCCGGTCAGCCGCTGACCGGCGGGTGACCTCACCGCTAGCCGCTAAGTTCCCACCATTGAATATAATGGAGGGAGCTGTGCGATGCGCTGTCACAGCGATCAGCCAATCAGGTGAGAGCAACGAAGTTGCGCTTCCTGATTGGCTTAGAGACCTGTCAGTGACAGCTTTCACTGACAGGTCTTATTCGTGGAAAGGTGTCCCATGTGTCAGCATGGGACCCCTTTCAGTCCGTTTTTGGTGCGGGTAAATGCGTTTTATTTTTTTGCCAAGTACGTGGATTTATCTCTGGACCCTGGTTAAGGTGAGTATATTGAACTTTGCTTTTCAGGTATCCGTGGATTCTACAGGGAGAAGAGGACCGATGTCGGCGTGTGAACATAGGTAAGTATGTGTGTGTCGGCAGTGTGTAATAAAGTTTTACTGTCGACGGTGTCTGTGTCCTGTTTTTATTTGGGTATTTTTTTTCCATTAGAACTACAGGTACCAGCGGGCCCGTTTTTCTCCCGCATGCTGGTACTTGTGGTTCTCCAAGTACCAGCTTGCAGGGGAGGCTTGCTGGGACTTGTAGTACTAATGGAAAAAACAATATCTTTTTTTTTGAACACAAAGGCTATCAGCCCCCCCATCCGCAGCCCATTGGATGGGGGGGGACAGCCTCGGGCTTCACCCCTGGCCCTTGGGTGGCTGGGGGGGGGACCCCTTGATTGAAGGGGTCCCCACTCCCCCAGGGTACCCCGGCCAGGGGTGACTAGTTGGATATTTGATGCCACGGCCGCAGGGCACGGCATAAAAGTGACCCCCGGCTGTGGCATTATCTGTCCAGCTAGTGGAGCCCGATGCTGGTGTTAAAAATACGGGGGACCCCTACTCTTTTTGTCCCCCGTATTTTTGGCACCAGCACCAGGCGCAGAGCCCGGTGCTGGTTTTAAAAATACGGGGGATCCCCTGTCAATTTTTTCCCCGCATTTTTAGAACCAGGACCAGCTCAATGAGCCCGAGGCTGGTTATGCTTTGGAGGGGGGACCCCACGCCATTTTTTATTCTGATTTTACCGTTCCAGCAATAAAAAAAAAAAAAAAAATATTTTAAAAAATATAAAAATAATATTTGTGCCTCCCCCAAAAAAAAAAAAAAAACCTAATCCCTTCTAATATAAATAGATCTGCTATTCCCAAAAAAAAAAACACAAAAAAAACCATGTTTAAAATTTTTTTAATTGTTTTCACCCTCCAAAGTGTGGCGGAGTGAAAATCGCGAATTTGCTGTCTAAAAGCACTGCAGGCGAATTTCCAAACTTGAATTGAATATGCTGGAGGCGAATTGCAGCATCTGTACCATTGCAGAAAAGGCGAATTCGGAAAAAGGCGAATTGAGAAAAGGCGAATTTTGACGGGCCGTTTTTTTGCGAAAAATGACTGCACTGCATAGGCGAATTGATTTTTGGAGGCGAAAACGGCCCGGAATTCGCCTTTTTTGCCAATTCGCCCGCTATTGCATATACCCCTATGTGTGGTGTGAAAAAACTACCCGTAGTTTTTCCTGAATCAGATGAATTAAATGAGGTGTGTGATGAAGCGTGGGTTTCCCCCGATAAAAAACTGCTAATTTCTAAAAAATTATTGGCATTATACCCTTTCCCGCCAGAGGTTAGGGCGCGTTGGGAAACACCCCCTAGCGTAGATAAGGCGCTCACACGCTTATCAAAACAAGTGGCGTTACCGTCTCCTGATACGGCCGCCCTCAAGGAACCAGCTGATAGGAAGCTGGAAAATATCCTTAAAAGTATATACACACATACTGGTATTATACTGCGACCAGCAATCGCCTCAGCCTGGATGTGCAGTGCTGGGGTGGCTTGGTCGGATTCCCTGACTGAAAATATTGATACCCTGGACAGGGACAATATATTATTGACTATAGAGCATTTAAAGGATGCATTTCTATACATGCGAGATGCACAGAGGGATATTTGCACTCTGGCATCAAGAGTAAGTGCGATGTCCATTTCTGCCAGAAGAGGATTATGGACGCGACAGTGGTCAGGGGATGCGGATTCCAAACGGCATATGGAAGTATTGCCGTATAAATGGGAGGAGTTATTTGGGGTCGGTCTATCGGACCTGGTGGCCACGGCAACGGCTGGAAAATCCACCTTTTTACCCCAAGTCACCTCGCAGCAGAAAAAGATACCGTCTTTTCAGGCTCAGTCCTTTCGTCCCCATAAGGGCAAGCGGGCAAAAGGCCACTCCCCTTCCTCTGCCCCGGGGAAGAGGAAGGGGAAAAAGACTGCAGCAAACAGCCTCTTCCCACGAACAGAAGCCCTCCCCAGCTTCTGCCAAGTCCTCAGCATGACGCTGGGGCCTTACAAGCGGACTCAGGCACGGTGGGGGCCCGTCTCAAGAATTTCAGCGCGCAGTGGGCTCACTCGCAAGTGGACCCCTGGATCCTGCAGGTAGTATCTCAGGGGTACAAATTGGAATTCGAGACGTCTCCCCCTCGCCGGTTCCTGAAGTCTGCTTTACCAACGTCTCCCCCCGACAGGGAGGCGGTATTGGAAGCCATTCACAAGCTGTATTCCCAGCAGGTGATAATCAAGGTACCCCTCCTACAACAGGGAAAGGGGTATTATTCCACGCTGTTTGTGGTACCGAAGCCGGACGGCTCGGTGAGACCCATTTTAAATCTGAAATCCTTGAACACTTACATAAAAAGGTTCAAGTTCAAGATGGAGTCACTCAGAGCAGTGATAGCGAACCTGGAAGAATGTCTCTGGACATCAAGGATGCTTACCTCCATGTCTTAATTTGCCCTTCTCACCAAGGGTACCTCAGGTTTGTGGTACAGAACTGTCACTATCAGTTTCAGACGCTGCCGTTTGGATTGTCCACGGCACCCCGGGTCTTTACCAAGGTAATGGCCGAAATGATGATTCTTCTTCGAAGAAAAGGCGTCTTAATTATCCCTTACTTGGACGATCTCCTGATAAGGGCAAGGTCCAGAGAACAGTTAGAGGTCGGAGTAGCACTATCTCAAGTAGTACTACGACAGCACGGATGGATTCTAAATATTCCAAAATCGCAGCTGATTCTGACGACACGTCTGCTGTTCCTAGGGATGATTCTGGACACAGTACAGAAAAAGGTGTTTCTCCCGGAGGAGAAAGCCAAGGAGTTATCCGACCTAGTCAGGAACCTCCTAAGACCAGGCCAAGTGTCAGTACATCAATGCACAAGGGTCCTGGGAAAGATGGTGGCTTCTTACGAAGCGATTCCATTCGGCAGATTCCACGCAAGAACTTTTCAGTGGGATCTGCTGGACAAATGGTCCGGATCGCATCTTCAAATGCATCAGCAGATAACCCTGTCTCCAAGGACAAGGGTGTCTCTCCTGTGGTGGTTACAGAGTGCTCATCTCCTAGAGGGCCGCAGATTCGGCATTCAGGATTGGGTCCTGGTGACCACGGATGCCAGCCTGAGAGGCTGGGGAGCAGTCACACAGGGAAGAAATTTCCAGGGCTTGTGGTCAAGCATGGAAACGTCACTTCACATAAATATCCTGGAACTAAGGGCCATTTACAATGCCCTAAGTCAGGCAAGACCTCTGCTTCAGGGTCAGCCGGTGTTGATCCAGTCGGACAACATCACGGCAGTCGCCCACGTAAACAGACAGGGCGGCACAAGAAGCAGGAGGGCAATGATGGAAGTGGCAAGGATTCTTCGCTGGGCGGAGAATCATGTGATAGCACTGTCAGCAGTGTTCATTCCGGGAGTGGACAACTGGGAAGCAGACTTCCTCAGCAGATGGACAGATATTGCGCCAGGTCAAGGGACCCTCAGGCAATAGCTGTGGACGCTCTGGTAACACCGTGGGTGTACCAGTCAGTGTATGTGTTCCCTCCTCTTCCTCTCATACCAACAGTACTGAGAATCATAAGAAGGAGAGGAGTAAAGACTATACTCGTGGCTCCGGATTGGCCAAGAAGGACTTGGTACCCGGAAATTCAAGAGATGCTCACGGAAGACCCGTGGCCTCTGCCTCTAAGAAAGGACCTGCTCCAGCAGGGACCATGTCTGTTCCAAGACTTACCGCGGCTGCGTTTGACGGCATGGCGGTTGAACGCCGGATCCTGAAGGAAAAAGGCATTCCGGATGAAGTCATCCCTACCCTGATCAAAGCCAGGAAGGATGTAACCATACAACATTATCACCGTATTTGGCGTAAATATGTTGCGTGGTGCGAGGCCAGGAAGGCCCCTACAGAGGAATTTCAACTGGGTCGTTTCCTGCAATTCCTGCAAACAGGACTGTCTATGGGCCTCAAATTAGGGTCCATTAAGGTTCAAATTTCGGCCCTGTCAATATTCTTCCAAAAAGAACTGGCTTCTGTTCCTGAAGTTCAGACGTTTGTCAAGGGAGTACTGCATATACAGCCTCCTTTTGTGCCTCCAGTGGCACCTTGGGATCTCAATGTAGTTTTGGGATTCCTAAAATCACATTGGTTTGAACCACTCACCACTGTGGACTTAAAATATCTCACATGGAAAGTGGTAATGCTGTTAGCCCTGGCTTCAGCCAGGCGTGTCTCAGAATTGGCGGCTTTATCCTATAAAAGCCCTTACCTAATTTTTCATACGGACAGGGCAGAATTGAGGACTCGTCCTCAATTTCTCCCTAAGGTGGTTTCAGCATTTCACTTAAACCAGCCTATTGTGGTGCCTGCGGCTACTAGGGACTTGGAGGATTCCAAGTTGCTGGACGTAGTCAGGGCCCTGAAAATATATGTTTCCAGGACGGCTGGAGTCAGGAAATCTGATTCGCTGTTTATCCTGTATGCACCCAACAAGCTGGGTGCTCCTGCTTCTAAGCAGACGATTGCTCGTTGGATTTGTAGTACAATTCAGCTTGCACATTCTGTGGCAGGCCTGCCACAGCCAAAATCTGTAAAAGCCCATTCCACACGGAAAGTGGGCTCATCTTGGGCGGCTGCCCGAGGGGTCTCGGCTTTACAACTTTGCCGAGCAGCTACTTGGTCAGGGGCAAACACGTTTGCTAAATTCTACAAATTTGATACCCTGGCTGAGGAGGACCTGGAGTTCTCTCATTCGGTGCTGCAGAGTCATCCGCACTCTCCCGCCCGTTTGGGAGCTTTGGTATAATCCCCATGGTCCTTTCGGAGTCCCCAGCATCCACTAGGACGTTAGAGAAAATAAGAATTTACTTACCGATAATTCTATTTCTCATAGTCCGTAGTGGATGCTGGGCGCCCATCCCAAGTGCGGATTGTCTGCATTACTTGTACATAGTTATTGGCCCTCATTCCGAGTTGATCGGTCGCAAGGCGAATTTAGCAGAGTTACACACGCTAAGCCGCCGCCTACTGGGAGTGAATCTTAGCTTCTTAAAATTGCGACCGATGTATTCGCAATATTGCGATTACTAACTACTTAGCAGTTTCAGAGTAGCTTCAGACTTACTCTGCCTGTGCGATCAGTTCAGTGCTTGTCGTTCCTGTTTGACGTCACAAACACACCCAGCGTTCGCCCAGGCACTCCCACCGTTTCTCCGGCCACTCCTGCGTTTTTTCCGGAAACGGTAGCGTTTTCAGCCACACGCCCCTGAAACGCCGTGTTTCCGCCCAGTAACACCCATTTCCTGTCAATCACATTACGATCGCCGGAGCGATGAAAAAGCCGTGAGTAAAATTACTTTCTACATAGCAAAGTTACTTGGCGCAGTCGCAGTGCGAACATTGCGCATGCGTACTAAGCGGATTTTCATTGCGATGCGATGAAAATTACCGAGCGAACAACTCGGAATGAGGGCCCTTGTTACAAAAATCGGGTTATTGTTGTTGTGAGCCATCTTTTCAGAGGCTCCTTCTGTTATCATGCTGTTAACTGGGTTCAGATCACAAGTTGTACGGTGTGATTGGTGTGGCTGGTATGAGTCTTACCCGGGATTCAAAATCCTTCCTTATTGTGTACGCTCGTCCGGGCACAGTATCCTAACTGAGGCTTGGAGGAGGGTCATAGGGGGAGGAGCCAGTGCACACCAGCTAGTCCTAAAGCTTTTACTTTGTGCCCAGTCTCCTGCGGAGCCGCTATTCCCCATGGTCCTTTCGGAGTCCCCAGCATCCACTACGGACTATGAGAAATAGAATTATCGGTAAGTAAATTCTTATTAACCCACCCAAATCTAACTCTCTCTGCACATGTTATATCTACCCCACCTGCAGTGCACATGGGGTCTTAATCAGACCTGATTGTAGATGTGTTAAATTTAGCACATCTATGATCAGTCTTCAGACATGCAGGGGGACGCCCTGCACAGGGCTAGTCTGTCCTGCAAGTCAGGCCCTCCCCCCCCCCCCTCCCCCCACACACACACACACACACACACACACACACACACACACCCCTGCACAAGTACAAAAGCATCGCACAGCGGCAATGCTTTTTGTGTACAGGAAGAGTAGCTCCCAGCCAGTGCAGCTCCTGCGCATTGGCAGGGAGCTACCCATTGCTGCCTGGGTCGCTGCGGCTGCGTGTGACGTCACGCAGCCACTGCAGCCCGCCCCCCAATGGTCCGGGCATGCCTGCGTTGCCTGGACCGCACCCCCTTAACGGTGGCCAAATGTCGCCGGCCCGCCCAGCGACCGCCTCTGCCCATCAGTCAGGCAGAGGCGATTGCAGAGCTAAGACTGTCATCGGCTGTCTGGCATGCGCCAACTCACTGCGGCGCATGCGCAGTTCAGACCTGATCGCTGCTGTGTGAAAACGCACATGGAGTGTTTGGAAAAATGCAGGCGTGTCCAAGCGTTTGCAGGGAGGGTATCTGATGTCAATTCCGGACAAGAACAGGCTGAAATGATCACAGCGGCTGAGTAAGTTCTTAGCTACTCAGAAACTGCTCTGCTGCACATGCGTTCGCACACTTGCAAAGCAAACTTACACTTCCCTATAGGCGGCGACTTTCTTCGCATCGCTGCAAAAAATAGCTAGCGAGCGATCAAGTCGGAATGACCCCCATAATGACTTAAAATCAGCTGTTCACTTTAGTGGCCTCAATGCATGAAAGGGTTAAAGGTTCTTCAAAAGTTGTCTTTGGAAGCCAGGCACATAAACCAATTTTCTCTTACGTCCTAGAGGATGCTGGGGACTCCGTAAGGACCATGGGGATAGACGGGCTCCGCAGGAGACATGGGCACTTTAAGAAAGAACTTTAGGTATGGGTGTGCACTGGCTCCTCCCTCTATGCCCCTCCTCCAGACCTCAGTTTACTACTGTGCCAAGAGGAGACTGGGTGCATTACAGGGAGCTCTCCTGAGTTTCCTGAAAGAAAGTATATTTGTTAGGTTTTTTATTTTCAGGGATCCTGCTGGCAACAGACTCCCTGCATCAAGGGACTGAGGGGAGAGAAACAGACCTACTTTAATATTAGGCTCTGTTTCTTAGGCTACTGGACATCATTAGCTCCAGAGGGATCGGTACGCAGGTCTCGCCGTCCGTCCAGAGCCGCGCCGCCGTCCTCGCAGGGGCGGAAGATAGAAGCCGGGTGAGTATGAGAAGAAAGAAGACTTCAGAGGCGGCAGAAGACTAAAGCTGTGCGCCATTGCTCCCACACAGCACACACAAACGGCAGTCACTGTAAGGGTGCAGGGCGCAGGGGGGGCGCCCTGGGCAGCAATAAAACCTCTTTTTCTGGCAAATGTGTATATATACAGCTGGGCACTGTATATATAAAGAGCTTTAAAGAAGGGGGGGCACATAATTGGTGCAATATACAGATTACAGCGCTATCTGGGTAAACATATTGTGTGTTTTTTCCTGGGTCATTAGCACTGGGTGTATACTGGCATACTCTCTCTCTGTCTCTCCAAAGGGCCTTGTGGGGGAACTGTCTTCAGATAAGAGGATTCCCTGTGTGTGTGGTGTGTCGGTACGCGTGTGTCGACATGTCTGAGGTAGAAGGCTCTCCTAGGGAGGAGGTGGAGCAAATGAATGTGGTGTCTCCGTCGACAACGCCGACACCCGACTGGATGGATATGTGGAATGTTTTAAGTGCTAATGTGAATTTATTGCACAAAAGATTAGACAAAGCGCTAGGGAACAGCCAGGGAGTCAACCAAATGTCTGTCCCTATGTCGCAGGGACCTTCGGGGTCTCAAAAGCGCCCACTATCCCAAATAGTAGACACTGATACCGACACGGATTCTGACTCAAGTGTCGACTACGATGATGCAAAGTTACAGCCAAAATTGGCTAAATGTATTCGATATATGATTATTGCGATAAAAGATGTTTTGCATATCACAGAGGAACCCCCTGTCCCTGACACGAGGGTTCACATGTATAAGGGAAAGAAACCTGAGGTAACCTTTCCCCCTTCTCATGAGCTGAACGAGTTGTGTGAAAAAGCGTGGGAATCTCCAGACAAAAAACTGCAGATTCCCAAAAGGATTCTTATGGCGTATCCTTTCCCGGCAAAGGACAGGATACGGTGGGAATCCTCCCCTAGGGTGGACAAAGCGTTGACACGCCTATCCAAAAAGGTAGCGCTGCCATCCCAAGATACAGCTACCCTAAGGGATCCTGCTGATCGCAAGCAGGAGGTTATTTTGAAGTCCATTTACACACATTCTGGTACTTTACTCAGACCGGCTATTGCGTCGGCTTGGGTTTGTAGCGCTGTAGCAGCGTGGACAGATACCTTATCAGCGGAGATTGAGACCCTGGATAAGGATACCATCTTATTGACCCTAGGACATATAAAAGATGCTGTCTTATATATGAGAGATGCTCAAAGAGAGATTGGTTTACTGGGTTCTAGAGTCAACGCTAGGTCGATTTCTGCTAGACGAGTCCTATGGACCCGGCAATGGACAGGTGATGCCGACTCAAAAAGGCATGTGGAGGTTTCTCTAACGTCCTAGTGGATGCTGGGTACTCCGTAAGGACCATGGGGAATAGACAGGCTCCGCAGGAGACAGGGCACTTTAAGAAAGAATTAGGATACTGGTGTGCACTGGCTCCTCCCTCTGTCCCTCCTCCAGACCTCAGTTTGAATCTGTGCCCGGACGAGCTGGGTGCACCTTAGTGAGCTCTCCTGAGCTTGCTAGGAAAGAAAGTATTTTGTTAGGATTTTTTATTTTCAGAGAGATCTGCTGGCAACAGACTCTCTGTTACGTGGGACTGAGGGGAGAGAAGCAGCCCTACTCACTAGAAGATAGGTCCTGCTTCTTAGGCTACTGGACACCATTAGCTCCAGAGGGATCGTACACAGGAACGCACCCTTGGTCGTCCGATCCCGGAGCCGCGCCGCCGTCCCCCTCGCAGAGCCAGAAGACAGAAGCCGGCGTCAGAAGCAAGAAGACTTCGAAATCGGCGGCAGAAGACTCCAGTCTTCATATGAGGTAGCGCACAGCACTGCAGCTGTGCGCCATTGCTCCCACACTAAACCCACACACTCCGGTCACTGTAGGGTGCAGGGCGCAGGGGGGGGCGCCCTGGGCAGCAGTTAGGTACCCCTTGGCAAAAGCAGCATATGTACAGTTGGGCACTGTATATATGCATGAGCCCCCGCCATTATTTTTACACAAAACGCAGGACAGAAGCCCGCCGCTGAGGGGGCGGGGCTTCTTCCTCAGCACTCACCAGCGCCGTTTTCTCTCCACAGCTCCGCTGAGAGGAAGCTCCCCAGGCTCTCCCCTGCAGAATCACGGTAGGACGAGGGTAAAAAGAGAGGGGGGGCACATAAATTTGGCGCAAAAACAGTATATACAGCAGCTACTGGGTTAACACTAAGTTACTGTTTGACTCCTGGGTAATATAGCGCTGGGGTGTGTGCTGGCATACTCTCTCTCTGTCTCTCCAAAGGCCTTGTGGGGGAACTGTCTTCAAATAGAGCATCCCCTGTGTGTGTGGTGTGTCGGTACGCTTGTGTCGGCATGTTTGACGAGGAAGGCTATGTGGAAACAGCGGGTACAAATGAATGTGGGTTCGGCGCCGACACCCGATTGGATGGATATGTGGAAGGTTTTAAATGATAATGTTAATTCCTTGCATAAAAGGTTGGATAAAGCTGAAGCCTTGGGATAGTCAGGGTCTCAACCCATGCCTGATCCTACAGCGCAGAGGCCGTCGGGGTCTCAGAAGCGCCCACTATCCCAAGTTGTTGACACAGATATCGACACGGATTCCGACTCCAGTGTCGATGGCGATGATGCAAAGTTGCAGCCTAAAATGGCTAAAGCCATCCGCTACATGATTATAGCAATGAAAGATGTGTGACACATCACAGAGGAAACCCCAGTCCCTGACAAGAGGGTTTATATGTATGGGGAAAAAAGGCAAGAGGTAACCTTTCCCCCTTCACATGAGTTAAATGAGTTATGTGAAAAGGCTTGGGAATCTCCAGATAGAAAACTGCAGATTCCCAAACGGATGCTTATGGCGTATCCTTTCCCGCCAACGGACAGGTTACGCTGGGAATCCTTCCCTAGGGTAGACAAAGCTTTAACACGCTTATCCAAGAGGGTAGCCCTGCCGTCACAGGATACGGCTACCCTAAAAGATGCTGCGGATAGAAAGGAGGGTATCCTGAAGTCCATTTATACACATTCAGGTACCCTACTAAGGCCGGCGATTGCGTCGGCCTGGATGTGTAGTGCTGTAGCAGCATGGACAGATACCTTATCTGAGGAACTTGATACCTTGGACAAGGATACTGTAGTACTGACCCTGGGGCATATAAAAGACGCTGTCCTATATATGAGAGATGCCCAAAGAGACATTAGCCTACTGGGCTCTAGAATAAATGCAATGTCGATTTCCGCCAGAAGGGTCCTGTGGACTCGGCAATGGACAGGCGATGCCGACTCAAAAAGGCACATGGAGGTTTTACCTTACAGGGGTGAGGAGTTGTTTGGGGACGGTCTCTCGGACCTGGTCTCCACAGCTATGGCTGGAAAGTCAAATTTTTTGCCATATATTCCCTCACAACCTAAGAAAGCACCGTATTATCAAATGCAGTCCTTTCGATCACATAGAGGCAAGAAAGTCCAAGGTGCGTCCTTTCTTGCCAGAGGCAGGGGTAGAGGAAAGAAGCTGCACAATACAGCTAGTTCACAGGAACAGAAGTCCTCCCCGGCTTCCTCTAAATCCGCCGCATGACGCTGGGGCTCTACAGGCGGAACCAGGCCCGGTGGGGTCATGTCTCCGAAATTTCAGCCACAAGTGGGTTCACTCACAGGAGGATCCCTGGGCTATAGAGATTGTGTCTCAGGGTTACAAGCTGGAATTCGAAGTGATGCCCCCTCACCGTTACCTCAAATCGGCCCTGCCAGCTTCCCCCATAGAGAGAGAAATAGTGTTAGCAGCAATTCACAAATTGTATCTCCAGCAGGTGGTGGTAAAGGTTCCCCTCCTTCAACAGGGAAGGGGTTACTATGTGACAATGTTTGTGGTACCGAAACCGGACGGTTCGGTCAGACCCATATTGAATTTAAAATCCCTGAACATATACCTGAAAAGGTTCAAGTTCAAGATGGAATCATACCTCATACGAGGCCATTCCCTTCGGCAGGTTCCATGCGAGGACCTTTCAATGGGATCTGTTGGACAAGTGGTCCGGATCGCATCTACAGATGCATCGGCTGATCACCCTATCCCCCAGGGCCAGGGTGTCTCTTCTGTGGTGGCTGCAGCGTGCTCACCTTCTCGAGGGCCGCAGATTCGGCATTCAGTACTGGGTCCTGGTGACCACGGATGCAAGCCTCCGAGGGTGGGGGGCAGTCACACAGGGAAGAAATTTCCAGGGTCTGTGGTCAAGTCAGGAGACTTGCCTTCACATCAATATCCTGGAACTAAGGGCCATATACAACGCCCTAAGTCAAGCGGAGACCCTGCTTCGCAACCAATCGGTGCTGATTCAATCAGACAACATCACCGCAGTGGCTCATGTAAACCGCCAAGGCGGCACAAGGAGCAGGGTGGCGATGGCGGAAGCCACCAGAATTCTTCGATGGGCGGAGAATCACGTACGAGCACTGTCAGCAGTGTTCATTCCGAGAGTGGACAACTGGGAAGCAGACACGACCTCCACACGGGAGATGGGGACTTCATCAAGAAGTCTTCACGCAGATTGCAAGGCGATGGGAACTGCCACAGGTGGACATGATGGCGTCCCGCCTCAACAAAAAGCTACAGAGGTATTGCGCCAGGTCAAGAGACCCTCAGGCGATAGCTGTAGACGCACTAGTGACACCGTGGGTGTTCCAGTCGGTTTATGTGTTTCCTCCTCTTCCTCTCATACCCAAGGTGCTGAGAATCATAAGAAAAAGAGGGGTGAGAACAATACTCATTGTTCCGGATTGGCCAAGAAGGACTTGGTATCCAGAGCTGCAAGAAATGCTCACAGAGGACCCATGGCCCCTGCCTCTAAGACAGGATCTGTTGCAACAGGGGCCCTGTCTGTTCCAAGACTTACCGCGGCTGCGTTTGACGGCATGACGGTTGAACGCCGGATCCTAGCAGAAAAAGGCATTCCGGATGAGGTTATTCCTACGCTGATAAAGGCTAGGAAGGACGTGACGGCTAAACATTATCACCGTATATGGCGAAAATATGTTGCTTGGTGTGAGGCCAGGAATGCCCCTACAGAGGAATTCCAGCTGGGCCGTTTCCTTCACTTCCTACAGTCGGGAGTGACTTTGGGCCTAAAATTGGGGTCCATTAAGGTCCAGATTTCGGCCCTATCCATTTTCTTTCAAAAAGAACTGGCTTCTCTTCCTGAAGTTCAGACATTTGTAAAGGGAGTGCTGCATATTCAGCCCCCGTTTGTGCCTCCAGTGGCACCTTGGGATCTTAACGTGGTGTTGAGTTTCCTGAAATCACACTGGTTTGAGCCACTTAAAACCGTGGAGTTAAAATATCTCACGTGGAAGGTGGTCATGCTATTAGCCTTGGCTTCGGCTAGGCGTGTGTCAGAATTAACGGCTTTGTCACATAAAAGCCCCTATCTGGTTTTCCATATGGACAGGGCATAATTGCGGACTCGTCCGCAATTTCTGCCAAAAGTGGTGTCATCTTTTCATATGAACCAACCTATTGTGGTGCCTGTGGCTACTCGT